>NC_045162.1:14889623-14957123 GCF_900700415.2 Clupea harengus | reverse complement strand
TCCTGAAAAACACACTGAATAAATCAGACAACATGTGAAACTCACTGAATCTCAGAATGTACCAAATGTCAGACTTTGTGCTTGGAGCTATAAACAAGCATTGTTTAACTCAGAGTGAGTCATCTTCCCACTATAAACAATGAGACTTCAGATTAAAATAAAATCATTGAAGGAGTCGTTTGTTTGGCTCACATCAACTTAAAAAATATCCATACTTGAAAGTCTGACATTAACTTTCTTCACTGCAGGTAACAAGCATGCAGAGCCCTAATGTTCCACCGAGATACAATACATGTCCCCTTTTCTGCAATATTCTGCTGCGTAGGCAAGGCCCATGAGCCACATCATTTTGATTAATTTCTCATTCCAATGAGAGCTAGATACAGCTCACAAGAGGAGAAGAAAGAAAAGAGATTGAAGGAATGAAGGAGAAAATGGAGGACTGCTTTGGGGGAGAAGAGGCAATAAATGACTCAATGAAAATAGAAGAGAAAAAAAAATACAAAAAAGATAAAGAGAAATGCCGTGCCTCTTCGGCCAACGCGTTGGTGTGCCGTGACTGTCCCTGTGGACAGTCCACTCACAGCTGGAGCCTCCTGATAAGCCTCGAGCCAAGAGGGAGAAATAGAGAGAGAGAGAGAGAGGGAAGAGAAGAGATGGAAAGAAATGTCAGATGCGCTCACATAAACTTGCAAAGGGTTGCAGCTGCAGGCTGTATATGTCTGGAACGGAGGGATAAGCACAGCCAGAGGACACGGGTCGGGGCCAAAAGGTGAGTGAGACAGAGGAAGACACCACTGCTGACCTTACGAAACAGCAGATGCCACGGAGCTGGGCTGAGGTAGCCGCCAGCGTTCAGGAGGCTGCGCTCTTGGACGCTCCTCACGCAAGCAAGCAAGAGCATGACAGCTTAGCTTTAGCTCTTCTCCTGGCATGCCTCTCCAGTATAACACATGTAGCATGTACTGACCCTAGTCATAAGTTCTTCACTTGGCGTGCCTCGCCAGTTTAGCATATGTAGTCAGAACAATGAACAATGAACCCTCGTTATTAATTTCATTATATACAGTATGTTGTAAACCGCAGCAAAAACAGCATCTATATATTATTCTGCAGCCCACATGTGCAGCGAAAAACACAGCTGATGTTTTTACTATCAGTGCAAAGTTGCATAGCTAACAGGCCCAGTTTGTTGCAGTGACTTGGCAGAAGCTTTTTTTTTTGTCCAAAGGGGAAGGATTATCCCTGGGTCGTAAAGACCTGGCATGCTTTAATTTAGTTTATGCTACATAGATAAAGAGTCTCATTTGAGATTGTGCTCTCTTCATGCGCCAGGTCCTTTAAGCCGTGTATACGAAGGGATTTAAATGTTGTGAGGCAACAGGCTGAATGAAAACAATGTCCTAGGAAATGGAATCTGCTGGAGGATAAGCATGTAATGCTTTCGAGTATGTCACACTTAAGCTAATGCCAAAAGCTGCCGTTCATGAATGTCTACCGATTCCAATTTACTTGGCTTATTTGAGGAGTCCCCATTAGCTATGCCACAGGAATCAGCAAACCGTCCTGGGGGTCACTGAATAAAACATTGATAAATTGAAAGAATGAGACACAGCATTAGCAGACATTAAATAATGCATGCATGAAAACAATGCTGGAATTATATAGGCTTAGCATATGAGGTACAACAATTAGAGAACAACACAATTACTAGTTTGCTTTCTGTATTTATTTGCTGTTTATTAGAGCTTGTTTATTTTTTATTTGTATTGATACTGGCACACTAAGGCTGCTGAGGCTGCTGCATTTTTTATCAAATTTCTTTGAAGGATCTGAAGAAGAAAGAAAAGAAAAGTTATGTCCAACTCAGTGATTGCACCATGGGCATTCTGCATGATTTGGCACTTGGCCTGTTTTGTGGGGAAAGACCAAATAGAGTGTTTTTGCACGCGCCCTCAGAAGTCAGGAAATAAACAGCGAGCTGTGTCTGAGGCAGGCCCATGGGCCAGAAATGTGGCTGTGATGATTAGAATGCAAATGAATGTAAGTTTCCTTTGTTCCGTCACCTACATGAACCAGATTTAAAGAGGTCTGCTTCAAGACTTCCCTCCTGCCGCCTAATTCCCCGTACAATCATCATTATCTTCCCTCTGTGGCGCCGTAGTATTACCTCAACTTAATAATGGATTCAAAATCACAAACGTTAACGGGCCAAAAACGTGAAACCTCATAGCGATGCATTAATTGGTTTAAAATATTTTCTCTAATCAGACTTAATGTTGCGGGGTCTTTTTCTTTTGTTTATTGACACTGATTATGTGGCGTATTGTCTCCAGCCAAGAATTTCCCCTGTTTGCTGCCGAAGACTGTCAAAGCAAAGAATATAATTTTAATCCCTGTGGGATCTAGGGGTGCACATGCACACTCAATTGGCTCACGGGCGTGTGATGAATTTCATGTCAACATTTGGTGGACACCCAATGAGCACAGCCAACTGAATCAACAAACAGTAGGAAGAGTCTCATCTGCCTATCTGCACAGCATGAGCAACAGGGTCCAAGGCAACCAAATGACAAGAGAACAGGAACAGGATTTAACCTTTTCTTAGTGACTGTCAGTAAGACAAAACACATGTTATTATTTTGCCACTCATCTTTGCGGATATGCCTGCATCTGCACTGCAATCATATATCTGGATGAATGCACCAAGCAGATCAGTTTATTTTTCTCTCTCTCTCTCTCTCTCTCTCTCTCTCTTTCTCTCTCTCTCTCTCTCTCTCTCTCTCTCTCTCTCGCTGTGTGTGTGTGTGAGAGAGAGAGATAGAGAGAGGGAGAGGGAGAGAGAGAGAGATCTGATATGGATATTGGTGTAGCTGACTGAATCCTCATTTATCAGGACAACATTTCACGATGGCTCCCTTTCACCAGACAAAATATCACACAAATAGAGTGCTATAGTCATAACGAAGAGCCAAGAAGAGGAACATGAGGAACATTCTCACCACACAGCCTCTGTTAAATTGTGATGATACCAGTAAGAACAGTGTAATACATTACATTTTTCTTTAAAATACACATAAAAGCCTATAGATCCAATTAACATAGGAGTTTACATCTTAATGGTGGATTTGCACAGTCATTCAAAAAAACTCACTGTACTCAGTGCTCAGGTTGCATAAACTTTTTAGGGGTCTTAGCAGTTAATTATTTTACTGTCAGTGTCATCAAATCGTAATGCACACATAGACTGTATACTGATCAAAAGTCATTTTCATTTTTTAAACCATTTATTTATGTTTTGATAATTCAGCATGAATTCGGCCCTGATAACTTCCCCATATATTTACTATCAACCTGCACCTCAGCAATTTACTACAATCACTAATGTATTCACATATTCATGTCCCAGTACTGACATTGTACACATAGGAAGCCAATATTGTAAATAGGCTACACTTCACCATCTTATCACCTGGCTTGTTTAAAATTGTGTTAATTCTAACCCTTGGCTCCATTACTTGACCCCTAGGTCTCACTACACATTAGCATTAATGTAATATTAAGAGAGAGCACAAGACAAAGAGAGCACAGGTCATCCTTGTCTTCCAGTCCCCCCGTGACAACACTGACAATGTCATACGCAATTACTCTCGCACAGCCAGGAGCTTAATAGTAAAACAAAACGATGTCTGGCATTAGGAATCAATATATTCCTGTTTATTATGAGACATTTGAGGCATTATGGCGCAGTGCTTTCTCAATTAGGAGGTCACCCTAGTGCTGTCACACGCACAGCAGTGATTGGAGGAGCTTGTGACATGCCAAGGACAGGGTAATAAATAAGGAAGTCACTTTTTTATGTGCCAGGCCGGATCAAGCCTATTAGTAACTCATAAACCCTCTGACTAGACTGGGCTTATGATAACTCAGCAAGCATTAGATCATGTTAATGCCATTGTTAAATACAAATGTCAAAAGTTTTACCAACATGACATGAGCGGTTTGTGAAGTATGTGTCGTCCTTGAGATAGCCCATTCCTTAAATTAGTTTTTTTTTGGTTAGAAAAGCAATAAATAATATAAAATGTTTGCTTGTCTTTCTTTATAACGCTCAGTTTTCATGACCTGATTTGAGCTGAATGATTGCTGCCTCTGGCAAAATGCAAAATACAAGATTAACTTTAATTTTTGCACAATATCCCATGGATATACAATATTTACAAAGTTCATTAAAACCTAAAGTGGCCCAGCTGTGAATCCTTCATGTGGGATCTCAACCCGATAGTTTTCCTCATGCATGGCTGATTATGAAAAGCTTTTCCTACTCTAATCGTTATAGCTTTTTGTTCACCTGCTTTCTTTGTCTCCTCGCCGTGACAAAAACAGATTAGAGACGTATTGTTTTTGTTGTTGCTGTCACATGCTGAGTTCACCTACTTGTTGTTTTAGGATCCCCTTCTTTCCTGTGTGGTTCCTTGAATGCATACATTTAGTTAAAGCCTTTCTGATCTTCTTGAGCACATCCCTATGACTTTTTCATGTGAGCACTTTGAGTTTGTTTTCCTCAGATCATATCCCCTGCAGAGTTAGCACGCCTCACTCGTCAATATCAATTCCTCTGTGCAAATTCCGCCTCTGCCCTGAACAGCCCACAGACATTAAACAATTTGCGACAAACAACCCAATGTAATCTATTTCCTATATTTATGCACACATCCTGTCGATACAAAGCAGCGGCCTCCACCAGATGACGTCCTTCTATATATTCCTGCTGTGGTGCATTAGGGGGGTATCGATGGGGAAAACAAATCAAGACTGGCCCCTGCTTGGGGTCTGTGTGGGCCTCAGGCCGATATAAAGACATGTCTCTCTCTGTAGTGAGACATCATCAGCAGACATCAACCATGAGTCGCTCCTATTGACCTGTTTTCCCTGGCCCAAGGTCAGTGACAAATTGCATCGATGAGACCATGGGTATCGCTCTATACTCGCCAGGATACCGCCATGGATCAATGCTCTATTCCAAGCCATGCTGTGTTTCTTTTTTCAGTTGTTGGTCTTATCCTCTGTTCTCAGGACCATCAGACAATAAATGAAAATGTGTTTTTTTTTATATTGAAATTACCCTGAAGATGTTTTTTTTAATTAACGAGCCAGTGATTGATGAAAAAACTAATAAGTGCATTTAGTGGTGTATCTGCAGTATAACAAAGGGCACTGAAATGTAAAACGTCACTGACATATTCACAAGGGAGTACTAATCAGGTGTTAAAGTAAACAGTGCCAACCTCTAACATCCTTCCGGAGAGAGGACCTCAGGGAGAAACTTCAGTGGAGGGCTGGCCCTCGCAGATGTTGCAACACCTGGCTAATCCTGGACCCTTTCATGAGGAAAGGATGGGGAGACATGAAAGCGAACGCCTTTAAACACATAAGCTGTGGCACCACATGCTGTGCACATAACCTAAATATTTGTGCTGCTTTTTGATACTGTTAGCATCCACAGAATCACCTATTGCTCTTCACACTAAGACGTGACGAGCCAAGCAGATAGGGGATCACGGGCAATTTAAAAGCATTTCTGAATTTCAAAGTGGGTGTTGGGCAACAAAGGAGGTAACCCTCGCTAAAGACAAACCAGCGCCCTACATCTGCAATGTCAAATGCTCGGTTAGTGGGGCAGCTTGGCAAGGACCCTGGAGCTGACCTGTCACGCTCACCGGTAGTGTATCATCAATGCCGCTCAACTTGACACAAAATATGAGAGATGATTGCTCCTTTTAACCGCCTATTAAAATATGATGGTTTTAGGATATAAGGTTCCAAAAATAGGTTGTGGGAATGAGGCTAACACTCTGGAATGCTTTTATGAGGTCACTTAATAAGGATGGGTGGCGTAAAAGACAGTCAGTGGAGCTTTGACACCAAACAACCCTCCAGTTATCGGGACTCTGTTGGCCTGCTTTAACAAAGCTCCATAGTGTAATCCATCAGGCTAGTGGGAACGTGCTACCATGCTGCCCACACTAATTAGACAGAGTCTGTGAACTCGCCGCAGTTGATGGAGCAACACAGTGCAGAACTGAGATGACAGTCAGTCCACCGCAGTCTGACATTGACGGGGAGTGAGGAAAGTGCGCTGTGGGGAGAGGAGATGGATCATGGGGATCGTTTCAATGACAAAGATGCAAGTTAAAGAATCCTGTTACCCAAGATAGCTGCTCCTGATCTAAAGAACGCTGTTACCCAAGATAGATACTGTAGTCTCGGTGCGCACTGGGAGGAGTGTGTGTGTGTGTGTCCGTGAAGTCTTTCTCTCAGTCTCTCAGGCCCCCACTGATGCCTCTTTCCCCCTCTGACGGAGATATTTAAGAACAAGCAAATATGAAAAGTGAATATGTTAAGACAAATGTTAAATATGGAACAGACAGATGCCAGGAAGCATCCAAATAGCCGTCTCATTTGGTTTTCAGAAACTGTTGCGGTGCCTGATTGAGGACTGGTTGGACGTGATGAAAGGGAGAAGGCAGAAGGGGGGGGGAGGGGTGCCCCATTGATCAGAGAACTCACTGAGCTGTGACAAACAAGCAGGGGAGCGTTGAGGAGTTAGTAGAAGGAACTTTTCCATTTGCATTGATTACTGTGCTCTTTGCCCAGAAAACAAGGTGACATTTGCATAATCTACGACAGAAACCATGTCTAAGCCTGTGCCCTTATCAATACTGTCTTTCCTGAAGTCCAAATTATGATTTATTTTCTACTTCTCCTACTTGTTTTCCTGTGACATACAGTAAAAGAGCACGACCAGAATATACCAAGTTTTCTTTAAGGTTTGCCTGCTTTCACGCAATTTTGACATTCAAAGGATGAAAAAACCCAATAGTCCCTCTCTTTTTAACACTAAAACACTATCTGACAGGACTTTCAATAGATAACAGTTTTTAGAATATTCCGTTTTATTAATGAAAGAAAATTGCAGACAAAAGCTGACAGTGGGAGGGTCTAGCTTAGGTCAGGGCTAGAACTATTCTTGTGCTAGCCGCTGTATGAAGGCACTCTAACTAGAAGTGAGATGACAACAAATCTGTGTGTGTGTGTGTGTGTGTGTGTGTGTCTTCTTTCATCTCAACAGATAGCCTAGGAGAGCAACAATAACAATATCAGTTTGTTGGACTGATTCCAATACCTAAGTGTACGCACTTTATATTAAGTTGCTCTACATAAAAGCATGTGCCACATAAATGCTTGAATTCAATTAAATCAAATTAAATCAAATTAAATGAATGTAGTGATGGTGTCTCCAACATGATAAATAATGAAAAACATCACAAATTGGGCACAATGACTTCAATTCACTTAGACCTTTAATTAAAGGGTTTGCATAATTATGTGGCCAGCAGTATCCGTGTACTTATGACACTTTAAGCAGGAGTTTTCTTGGCAATCTTCCCTGACTTTGCCTGCTGTTGTTACTTGCTGTTGCTATGAGTACTTATTTATTGATTTGATATTTGTTTTTTATTCTCTGTCTGAAATGCAAAGATCTGTACTCCACTGCAATGTCTGAACTGTAAGAGTGTCAGTGAGGGTAAGAAATGAAAAGACATGAGTTTTAATAGAGAAACCTATTAGTCATAGACTCCCATGTAAATTAGACCTTGTGGAGGTAATGTGTCACTGGACAGCTGGAGAGGGAGGCATTGTCACTGGCAGAGAATTTGAACACCACCCCACACACACACACACACGCACACACACACACAAAGACACACACACACACTTACAACTTGTTATCTCCCACGCCGAGCGGTAGTGTGGAACGATTCGTCCTGAGCTTGGTGCCAACCCAATTTCAGTGCGCACACGTAGAGTCCCTTGGCCGAGGCCAATGAGCTTTGCCCATGACTTCAAAGTCATGGCATAATAAGGCATAATAATTCATAATAATAATGATTAAGGCATAGTAATTTTGACACCAGATGTAACGATGTCATGACCAGGGCCCCGTTTCCCTAAAGCATTATAAGCCTGAGTAATTCATAGAATCCCTCTTACGAATCATCTTACAATTTCGGAGCATTTCCCCAAAGCATCAGAGACTTACGTGTGCTCCAGACTGGTCTCAGACTGCTAAGAGCTCCTTAATAGAGCTTCTCACTGGGGTCACCAGCAGGATGACAAGGGAAATGACTAAACTAAAACGAAATGTATCAATTTTACTACACCGGTACGTTCCAGTCCTTTCATATATTTTAATGCGTGCACATACTATGATTAAACTATGGACACATAATTGGCAAAGTTATAAAATGAGACATTGGCAGAGTTGATTGATTCTATTGGTCTTAGCTTATCCCTTTTTCCTGTTTTTGTAGGGTGGTGGTGGTGATGGTGGTGGTGGTGATGGTGGGGGGGTGGAGTGCAGTGAAAGACTACTGTGAAATATGCAGGTTGAATAAAATGCCATAAAAGCTTTTTCCACCTCCATGTGAGTGAAGAGTGAAGAGTGATCCAGTAATGGCCACTCATGGTCACCCTTTAACAGTTTGAGTGCCACTTCCACACTTCTGCAGCAATGGACTGCTACCAACAATGTCAAAGTGGCTTGAAAGCGTGTTGGAAAAATGGGAGGGACTGAAATTTGGAGATGGAGAAACTGGCTACCAGGTCACAGACAAAATGGGAGAATACGTTTCTTTTGTTTGTTCAAAACGTTCAGTGATCATTTCCCGACGTAACTTTCCTAGACCAATGAGGGAATAGGTGTCTGGAAGGTTTGAGTGGATGCGTCTCTCTCCTCGCTTTGCTGAAAACTTAACATTTATTGACACACCTTTCTTAGTACGACAATCATTAATCTGACTCCATTTTCCTTGTCTGACTCCACTCTATTAGGAACTCAGCCTTAGCTCCTAGCTTTTAATGTAATTAGTACCGGGTTTTGCAGGCTGATCTCCAACTCATTCTTTTGTACACCTATCGTCTGTATATGAATTCCTCCCTTACTTTTTAATAACCGGTTTTGTCTTGGAATAGTGTCACTTAGGATAATGCCACGGCCGATTGACATACCCACGACACAGGCTGAAACTATTCTGGATCTACCTCAGAGGTCTTACAGTCCTGTTACGGGACCTTGCAGCTTGTTAGTCGACTTGGTTCAGGGACGGGTGCCAGGCTGCAGTACGATTCCGTATAACCATTCGATCCAGAGCAGAGGCTGGGGCAAACCACCGCTATATAATACAATTAACAGTTCTCTGTAGCATGTCTAGTCCAGTTGAGATAGCCAGTTCCCTCAAAGTTTGACGCTTGTGGCCACTTTGGGCATGAAACTACCTCTAGCCCGTCATCTGTGGAAACACCGGAACCTAAGAGTACTTCTTTAGTTAAGAATTTCTTAAGAGGGCACAGTGGGTCAGAATTACCAATGTATTACGTCAGGTACAAGGGACTACTACAGTTTACAAATCCAACAAGTCTAAAGTGAAGAATATAAGTCTAAAACACCACATGAAACATAAAAACACTTAGAGAACATGAACATACCTGGCTGCTTAGAAATGACTACTCACACGGTTGTGAGGGAGATCTGAAGACAGAATGCTCCAAGTTCTTCTTCAAGTTCTTACCCTTAAGTACCCATTTTAGTCCTGCATCTGGTCTAATAATTTCCCCCATAGAGAAGAGGTTTCTCAAGATGAGAATCACACATTAACAACCAAACTGGAGGGAGTTCTCACCCAAATTTGGGGTGGACCCCCTCCAAAGAGAGATACCTTTGCACTCTCACAGAGACCAGAATTATCAGGTCTCTGATATCCATGTTTTAATTAATCTATGCATTTGTCAAAACCTAATCAAGCACCACTCACCATTTCACACCACGATCACCATTATGCCTTAGCAAGCTGCATGTCTCTTGACTGTTTGACCATCTACACACAATTGGCTGCAGTACTTCACATGTCCTGTAGGGTCCCAGCGACTGGGCCACATCTGCTGAGGCGAATGAAGTGCACAGTATCAGGGACCGCCAGGGAGCTGCCTTACTGAGCCAGAGTGTTGGGAATCACAAATAAATAAATGGGCAAATAAATTAATCATGGTATAGCCACTGCAATCTGTGCTTATCGCACCATTAAAAGAAACCATCTATCTTAGATGATCTCATTACCCTTATTTGCACAGGGGTGTTTGATCGTGTCGGCTGCTGGGATTAAATCTTCAGATTAGGCACAAACTAATTTGAGTTTGCAGACCCAGAGAGAGGAGTGGAAGCCACATCCCATAGCGGTATTGCCACAGCCACAGCTTGTATGTGTATTCTCCTCTCCCCATCAAGTTCTCCTATGAGGGCAGGAGATGCTGTTGCTGTAGTATTTTAGATCCCACTTCAAAAGGTTTTTTGAAGGGTGTTTTGAGATGTGTGTGGGATATTTACCCTCAATTTCAGTCAAATTCATAATTTATTTTTAATTATTTTGTCTTTAAACAGAAGGCATCCAGAAAGCATTCATTTGATCATTTGATTTTGATTTTGATTGGAGGAGACGTTGTGCTGTTGCAAATTAGCATTCAGATTTTCACACATATCAGCAAAGACAACATCCTCTTTTACATACCACCCCTCTGCTCCACTTTTAAATTCCACCATGGGCGAGGCACTCCAAACATCTAAAATGTGTTGATGCCACAGCTTTGCAGGATAGATAAACACAAAGTGAATAAATGAACAGTGATAATGAAGACCTCACAACAGCTAGACTGGGCTGACTTTACATAAACAACAGACTGGCAAAATGTTCACCAACCGGTGCTCCCAGGCCTGTGCATCCCCATCTGTGGAAAGGTGATGCGTCTTTCTGTCTGAAATAGTACAGGTAACATGAATGAATTAAAATCTCACATTATAACACGCCGTAGCATTATAGTGTAATGCTTTGATTTGAGCATTGGGAATTACTGACAGGAGATGTCACCAAAATTGCGTGCAGAGTAATTCCTTTTTCTGGAAATGAGGAAAGTGCTAACACCAATGACATGGTGTGATTCCCAGGTAGGGCGCATTCAGACAGAATAAAGAGTAAGTAGAGCTGTGTTTGCCCATATCCAATAATATAAAGGACACTATTAAAGACCACTGTTAACAAGTCTTAATTAATTGCAATGTCAGTTTTGACAACCAGTTTTGACAACCATTATTCAGAGAGAAATAACTAAACCAGCGAAATCAGAGGGGAAGGGGATGAAGAGGGAGAAGGAGAGGCTGCCAAGCATGGTGTAATACAATAGTATTGTTATGTTATACATGGTAGTAATGTTGTTTATGTTTAATTTTGCTGTGTCATGTTTAGTTATGGTTGGCTGACATGGTGCATGAGAATTTTAGTTATACAAGGATAGCAAGGGTGGCAGGATACAACAACAGTGCACAATTGGCTGGTGACAGCCGCAACACACACACCACACGCCTCATTCAAGGTTAGGTATTTGTCTGGTATAGCCATGTTTCAGTTAGAAAAAGTATCTCAATTTGGTTGTCTGCTATTAACTCATTTACAAGTGTAGCTTTTGATGTTAAAGACCTTATATCGTAAGACCCAGTTTTAGGTTTGTATTTTGCATGGCATTTGCTACAAAAATAGTTTTTATCTTCATTCAGATTTTCCTGTCTGATACCGCTATTACTGTGATTTACAGTAGTTTGCCTAGAAGTTCTGAGTAAAGATACCGTTTATATGTGACTAAGTAAGTGCAACGGTTTTATTGGGCCAGAGATTAGTATAGGGTAGTAGTTCCGCCTCCTAGTATTCATTTAAAAATGCAGCTACTGGAGTTCTAGTAACTGACCACATTACTCCAATACTTACATCCATACATTTATATTATATATTTCAGATTGGATGAGGGATTTTGACCTTCAGTTCAGTCTTTCGAAAACTGAGCTTGAAATCCAGCTACGTATATCCACAAAATATTAACATCCAGCTTAGTTCATCTTTATTTACCCCAAGTAAAACCGCACAAATCTTGGGTGTTATAATTGATGACCAACTTAATTTCTCTGAGCATGTAGCATCTGTCTGAAGGTCTTGTCGGTTCACACTCTATAATATTCCGAAGACCCTGTATCTAAATGCTATACAAATTCTTGTGCAGGCCCTGAATATTTCTAAACTAGACTATTGCCATGCAATTTTAACAGCCTGCTTGCGTGTGTAGTGACATCGTTGCAGATTATTCAGATTGCGGCAGCATGTTTGGTCTTCAGCCAAAGAGGACACATGTAACTCCTCTGCTGGTCATCCTTTACTGGTTTCCTGTAGCTGCTAGAATTGAATTGAAATCCCTCACTCTCGCCTATAGGACCTCTACTGGATCAGCACCTGCCTATTTAAACGCTATGATTCAGCTCTATTCGCCCTCTCGACCACTTCACTCCACTGACGAGTGTCTGTTGTCTTTGCCTTCTCTCTGCAGCAAGAGATGTCTGCTGTCGAGACTCTATTCGTTCATGGTACCTGCCTTGTGCTGTCCATTTCAGTGGCAGCCTTGGTACATTCAAAACGTGTCAAACATCATCATTAGTTTGAGGCAGCCTTTATAAATATATTCATAGTTTGGATATTGTTATTCTTATTATTATATTGGTTGTGTTTGTTTAAATTGATACCTAATACTGTTTTTTGATTTTCATTCTGCTTATTACTTTATTATTTTTTTCTACTGTTTTTATGTAATGTTTTTCCATTGTTTTGTAAGTCACTTTGGACAAATATAACTTTATAACTATATAACTCTGTAACTATATAATGGCTTCCAATAAGTCACAGACCTGACCTTAAAGCACTGCTGCTTGTTTATAGATCACTGAATGAGACAGGACCAAATTACCCCTCAGTTATGACTCAGCATGACACATCGGTTAGACCTCTCAGATCACTGGAGAGAAATCTGTTAGAACTAAACATGGTGAAGCAGCTTTTAGCAGCTATGTTTCTCAGCTCTGGAACCAGCTTTTTAATGAAATAAAAGGGGCTCCAACTCTAGCAAATTTCAAATGTAGACTTCAGACCCAACTGTCCTCAGATGGTTTTTCTTAACTGATCGAATGCAGTCTACCTTTTTCATTTATTGACTTTTGAATGTATTTATTTTCTCTGTTATTTAGATTCATTTTTAATCTTTTAATCTTTTAATTGTTTTAATGCACTTTCTTAAAAAATTCTTATTTTTCTGTGTTCTTTAATCTGATTCTTTGTAGCAATGAATTACCAATGTGTATGAATTGTAAGATATAAATAAACTTGCCCTGACTTGCCTTAAAGATGCATTATTTCTTGTGTGTTGATAAATAAAGTTAATGGTGCATATTATTTGTGTGTGTGTGTGTGTGTGTGTGTGTGTGCATGTGTGTGGTGTGTGTGTGTGTCTTTCTTTTTCTATTTATGATACATTTTCCTTCCTGGTCACACTAATTACTTTGCTCTTGGGGGTTTAATTGGCTGAGGTATAATTTATAACAAATTCTATTTGCATCAAACAGAAACTCGTCACATTTCGCTGTTTCATAAAATCGGGAGATCTGTATTAACGCATTTAGGCAGAACATACATACAATGAAACACGTATACACAACAATACATGCGTGGTTATTAACCTTATAAAGAAAATATTATCGTGTTGTTAACATAAAGTTCTTGGAAACCAGTATTTTCAAGTCCCAGCTGTTCCAGCTGTATTTAAAGTGCCAGCGTTCCGACAGGCCGCAAGGGTCGGCCTGCTTCCGCGATAATGTACCTGCCCGTTTCAGGAACAATCTCGTGTGTAACAGTAATCCAAACGTTATCCACAAAAACGAACCCAATCCTCTTCTAACTCAAACATCGCAAGGCATTACCATGCGTAAAACAGGAACAAAAAAAGAAATATCGCCCTTCTCACCGCTTCCCGAGCTGGAAGGAATCTTCCGTATCCCGGTAATCCTCAATGCTTTTAGAACGGACTTGAGAATAACCTCAGTGGAAAATGTAAACAATAAACATAAATAAAGAAACAAAACTAGATTGAAACAAAAATAGGCCTTTGGCTGTCTAAGTGGTCTCAGATAATTCATAAACCTTAGCTTGCCGCCACTACTCCCCCTAAACACATTCCCACCACCCCCTTTTGAGCGTTCACCTGCCTTCAGTCAACCCAGGAGCGTCTCTAGTTAAAGGGCTAGCCTCCTAATTTGAAGGCCTAGGTGTTTGCTACTCATCCCATTATTCTAGTCAGATGGGGTCATGTACTTATATATATATGGCTAGACTGGATTTATGTCCAGCATACATATAAAAAGGTACCGGAGAGCCTTTAACTGACTTCTCAGTACCTCTATCAAAACACATAGTTTATGTGACATCACAAATTGCCTAATGTGTTTTAACCTAAGACTCACAGTAAATATATCTGTGGCCCTAAAATCCCCCCCCACAGAGGCAGGGGGCCCACAAAACCAACGTTTGAAAAAAGAACCCTCACTATGACAGACATTAAAAGGACTCTGTGCTGCAGGAACATTTACACTGGGGGACATTTGTTTGCAATCACCAATTTTCTCCCCACTACTTTTCGCAACTGGAAATAAAATCTCCCTACAGTGAATAGAAAGATTTTCAAACTGAATTCTTGATCACCAGTTGAAAGCAATCATCTTTGTTCCAGTGCCTTATATGACCTGTCCATCTAAAGTGATTGTGTTACGGCAGTGACTATAGTACAGTACAGTACAATACAGTTTAATCTGCATAAAATACATACATGATGCTACAGTTTGTGTTAACAAATTGACCAAGATAATCCTAGATCATCACAGAATATTTTCTCATGTAACAAACTGGCTATTCCACACCACAAAAATAATTATGATGAATGCCAGTTGTGACTGTCCAGAATTATCAGTATCAGTAAATGATACTGAGCTGTTTGGACGTCTATGAAATGGTAATGCGCTACCAGCTTTATTGCTTCTGAATATTGGTGACCCAAGATATCTCTCAATTAATTCATCATGGAGCGTGTTTGTTTACCCACGATGAAAACATCGGGGAAGAGAAATTCTGAAATCAATTAGCATAGAATGGGTGGATGAAAGACCCCATTAACATTTGAAATAATTTCCCAGTGCCAACTGGGCTCTTGCATATTTCTGACAGATGAAATGGATGAAGCATTTGAATTCAGCCAGTAAGTGCCATGGAGTTCTATTGATTAGTCAGAGTGGCATATCTGTATTATGTGCAAATTATTTAATAAAGGGGGATGCAGGAGAGGGCAGAGAGAGAAAAAAGGACAGATAAATTTAAGGACAGCGTGAGAGAGAGAGAGAGAGAGAGAGAGAGCGAGAGAGAGAGAGAGAGAGAGAGAAAGAGACATGTTAAACCACACCATCAGGAGATGTTCCTGAAACCTGTCCCGGTGACACTGGGTAAGTGAGAGAGTGGATTTAAATAGCGCTTGAATATCTCAGCCACTGAGGAGGTGATGATGTTTATAAAAGCCTTTATATGTGAATATGCAGTATGCCCCCCCTTCCTTTCTCTTTCTCTTTCTCTTTATGTCTCCTGTTCGCACAGCGTAAGCTGTTTGTGACATACTCCCACAGACTGACAAAAAAGATCCTCTGGTGTCTTTATGAGTGAGATGGGGAAAGTGCAAAATGCAAAATGGGGCTACGCTGGGAAGGGAGGAGGGGGTGAAGGAGGTCGAGCTGGAGAGGATTCATTGGTTTCAATGAGCTTTCAAGGCATCGGCGGAGATAACCACTGTTTCCCTCCGAGGTGAGTGAAAGGATGTGTGCCTGTAGATTCTTAGAATTGAGTCTTTTTCTCTCTCAGTGAGATATTATTTAAATGAACAGTCTGACTGAAACCCTTTGTGAATAAAGAAATTGATGTGTATGTGTGTGTGTGTGTGTGTGTGTGTGTATGTTTGCACACTGGATGGAAATTTGTATTAGAGTATTACACTTAAACTTATGAACAGTATAGTAGGACATGTGTATGTGACATGCATGTATCTATCTTTATGTCGACTTTCTCTATGAAACAACCAAGTCTAACACTTACTCATGAAGTGTAGTTGACTTTCCAAATGTAACAGTTAACATTTTTCTCCACATTCTGGTAGGGAGGCATGCTGTTCCTTCAAAGCAATTGAATTTGAAACTCATTTGGTTCGATTGGGATTGGATCTTTCTGGATCTGAGAGTCATCTATATAAATTGCAACCCAATGGTGTTTTGGAGTCAAATGTTTTTGACTGTATCTACGTCTACATCGACGTGAGAGTGGGATGATAAAAATAATTTAAAGAATATAATGACTTGTCTCAGGTGTCCTTAAATAACCACAGAGCTCAACAAACAACTAGACTACACTCAAGCAGATGAGAATGTGTTTCCCCTGCTTTGAAGGAGTGCAGTACAAATAATAATCCACTCCTATAAGTTGTTTATGGTATTCAACGTTTCCTAAGACTCTGTGATTCACTGTTTGTTTATGGTAATGTACTTACGTAAGCCTCTGCCTTAAAGTATTACATCTAGTTGAGCAAAGCTTATCCTAACAGCCCAACACACAAGCTTAATAAAACTTAGCAGACAGTTTTTTTTAATCACAGAACCAAAAAGAAACAGACCAGAAGCTTATCACTTGAAGATACTAAAGCCCTGGTACATTTAAAAAAGGTTTGTATGAGACATGTCTTTAAATGATTACATGACAGGCAGAATGGCTCCCTTGTACTCAAGAATAGCTGGCCTCAGGTCAGTGCTAGTTCTTATTGCAGACTCTGTCGTGTTTCTGTGGGATATTCTTTAGAGACAAATATCCCTTAGGGCTACAGTAATAAATTACATGCATCACTGCCATCATTGGTTATCAGGAGGTTCGTGAAAGAGATGTTAATGTTTGTGCAGATATGTTTCTTTTTTTTTTACATGTAACCTCTCATATGCAAAACCCTCTCAAGTACTTTAAAACAAACACAAACATACAAACACGCACATGCACACACACACAAACACACACCAACACATATACCCACACACATGAACACAAAAACATGATAGGCAAAGAGGCAGAAACGAAGTTTAAAAAGCCCTGAATGAAGTCACATGCATATTTCTTTGACCCTGCGAGGCGTTGGGTGCACAGGTGTTAGTCACTGGACTTGAGGAGGCCATGAATAAAAAACAGAATAAGCCCACTGGTGTCATGGGTGAACAGGCCAGGGGCCGAACAGTCAAGTGGGTCAGCCAAAGACTCCTGACAGGAGAACAGCTTTTTCTCGTACTCACTCTCTCTCTCTCTCTCTCTCTCTCTCTCATTGCCAAAGCATAACAACTTACAGTATACATACACTTGAAAGGTAGAAAACATCAAAACATAAAAAATCAGAGAACGTGTGTGTAAAAACGCACGCACACAGACACACACACACAAACACACATACACATTTAAATTTACCACACAAACATTTATCATTGTTTATACACATATACAAAAGAAAGAAAATGAACAGACGAGATGGTGTATAGCAGACAGACAAGTGGTTGACGGATGTGTTGTTGGGTGGGGAGGGCAAGGGATTGCCCTAATCAGGGAATGCTTTACCTCGAGTGAGGCCACATAGAAGTTGTTGCCAATCGGCAGGAACTGGTATCCTCTCTCAAAAGGATTGCATGTTTCTCCTGCTCCTTCAATGTCATGAAATTTGGGTTGAGTTTGCTAAATATGTCAGAGTATTGATATATCTGGAGCATATACTCATCACTGTTTAGAGGAAAGTGCATCTCCGTCTCTACCTCCCCAGTCACACAGTGACCACATACCCTTTGCTCTTTGGGTAACCATGATTTTTTTTGTCTGCCTTTCTCCATGGCCAGAATGCGGTCACTCAGTCTGTACTTGGTGAGGACATGTCCCTGCTTTGTATCTCTGGCAGTGGAGAAATACTCTGGCAATTAATATTCTCTTTTTATATCACTCTCCGTCCCTCTCTCCCTCCCTCCCTCTCTCCCTCTCTCCCTCCCTCCCTCCCTTCCTCCCTTCCTCCCTCTCTCCCTCCCTTCCTCCCTTCCTCCCTCTCTCCCTCTCTCCCTCTCTCTGTGAAAGGGGCAACCGAGGGCTACAGATGGGGAGAGCTGTATTCCCCCTCAGGTCAGCTAATCTTGTTCTCCGCAGACATTTCCATGCCCCTCATCCACATGCACAGATGCAGCTTAGCCTTTGGGTTCACACAAGAACATGTCCAAGTCACTTGGCTGTACATGTGTGTACGCAGTAAGTAATACTCACTGACTCGACATGAAATGGCTCTGACTCACTTGACTGAGGGGCACGTAGTGACTCACATTAAATGGCTCTGGTTAACTAACACTGTGAGTGTCCATGAGTTACAGTAAAACAACATGGAGCTAAAAGCACAAAGATCACGAGTTCAGCTCTTAGAAGAAGACTAAGAGCAAGGGGGAAAAAGCTTGTTATTAATGAGTTAATAACATTGTTATTAAGATGTTAATTACAAACGTTGACGGTCATGGTCAACCCGTGTCTCTCCATGGCAAGCATGATGTTGCAAAAAGCAGTTATTCATAGAGAAATAGCTACAGTTTGCTAGACCATGATAATTAATCATCGGCATAGATCATGTTTATCTTTATGTTTAAGTAAAGATGAGAGACGGTGACGACTCTATCCATTATGGAGAGGGACGTCTACAGACTCTTCAGGAGACAGAACCCCCGCAAAGCAACAGGGCCAGACTCTGTCTCTCCATCCATCCTGAAGCACTGTGCTGATCAGCTGTCTCCGATGTTCAGAGACATTTTTAACTCATCACTGAAGTCATGCCACGTACCAGCCTGCTTCAAAACCTCGACCATCATCCCCATCCCCAAAAAAACAAAGATCATAGGACTTAGACCTGTTATAGACCTGTTGCCCTGACCTCTGTAGTGATGAAGTAATTTGAGTGCCTTGTGCTGCTTCACCTCAAAGCCATCACTGATCCTCTACTGGACCCCCTGCTGTTTGCCTACAGAGCTAACAGGTCTGTAGACGATGCAGTAAACATGGCCCTTCACTCCATCCTCCAGCACCTGGACTCCTCAGGAACCTATGCCAGGATCCTGTTTGTGTACTTCAGCTCTGCCTTCAATACAATCATCCCGGCTCTGCTACAGGACAAGCTTCTCCGGCTGAGTGTGCCAGACTCCACCTGCAGGTGGATCACAGAGGAAGTCTGACCGGAGGCAGCACGTGAGGCTGGGAAAACATGTCTCTGACCCCCGGACCATCAGCACCGGTTCCCCCTCAGGGCTGCGCTCTTTCCCCTCTCCTCTTCTCCTTGTACACCAACAGCTGCACCTCCAGTCACCAGTCCGTCAAGTTCCTCAAGTTCGCGGACAACACCACCCAGCTTCTTCCCGTCTGCGGTTCGCCTCATCAACAAGGCCCGGGACCCCCGCCCCCCAACACGGACTCTTATCCCACACTCTTATTTTGCACACTCCTGCATAGACTGCACAGCTATTTCATCTTTCATTTTTCCTTTAACATATTCTTTACATTTTTTAATATACTTTTTATATTGTTTTTCCTATGTTTGAAAAATAATGTAATACCGTAAATCCTCAAATAGTGGCCGGGGCTTTTATTTACTTAGGCTGCACAGCGCACCGGCCTGTATTTGGGGCAGGCTTGTATTAGGGGCAGGCCTTTATTTCTTACGGCTCTTCAGAATGTTCAAAAAAGTTCCGTTGATTTGAATGGAGCACCCCAACGTTAGCAGGTCTGTCATTTCTTGATATTCACCACTGTGAAAAGTTAATGACCGCTGTCATTGGCAATTCTAATTCACATCTTTCATATCATTCCGCAAGAAGTCCGGTCGTTTAACGTAGCGGAAAGTCATTGTAACTTGAAGTCAGTAAGTAATGGGTTGCTACGCAACACCTGGAACGTTAAAGTTCTATTAGCCTGAAGAACATCTTTTTCTTAGCGGAAATCACGAAATGGCAACAAAATCATTAAAAAGAGGTATTTTGGAGGAATGTCTTCTATCGTTTAGGCAAGTAACTATATAATAACAAATTCGCCTTGTAGGCTGAAACATTTCTTTTTTTATTGCAAACAGCCATGAAATTAGCCAACATGAGGAGAACATGTATTTATGAAATGCATTCAATTAAATTGTGATGTCTGCTTTGTGCTGATGGACTGATTCTGGTAGGCTACAGTAAAATATCATGCTACCAGTAGCCTACCTTTTTTTACCCCCGGCTTGTATTCGGGGCCCGGCCTTTATTTGTCCGTATCGACCACGCCCCCGGCTACTATCTGAAGCCCGGCCTCTAATTGAATCCCGGTCTTTATTTGAGGATTTACGGTATGTGTATTGTTTATTGTGTATGTTTATTGTTTGCACCAATGTACCACAGGAAATTCTTGCTAGGTGTAAACCTACTTGGCAGTAAAAAACCTTTCTGAATCTGATTCTGATTCTGATTTCTACATATCATATAGTAGGATGGAAAGAAAAACGTCAGCCTTGCACTGAATAAACATGTTTTCTGATGCCATAAATAGTGATAGTGTTGCTATATATCTTATATTTATGTATGTGGAAACCTGTGCTGAGCTCCACCACTTCCCTGAAGTCATCCATTCACGTGACCTGTCCACCCTGAGTAAAATCGCTGAAAGAGGTTGAGCATGATGCGCCTAAGACACCCCTGAGACACGGAGCTCTATTAAGGTCATAAATAAAGTTGCTGTTTTATAGCATCGCTGGCCTCAGGCAGTCACAACGACTGTCCCTCATCTCTGTGGCAGTTTTCTGGGGTGTCCCGAGAGATGCTGGTGTGTATGTATATGTGAGTCTATGTATGTGTGTGTGAGTGTGTGTGTGTGTGTGTGTGTGTGTGTGTGTGTGTGTGTGTGTGTGTGTGTGAGTGAGAGAGAGAGTGTCATGTTGTGTGGATGGTGGGGTGTGGGTGAGAGGACTTCTCTTTAAATCATGGCCCCGGGGCCAGTGAACAAAAAAAAAGAAGAAAAGTTTGGACTGAGACATTACATCCTCATCTGCTGTGTCACTTCATCCACACTCAGCTTCTCTCTGGCCTGCCAGGGCCCTGTACTACAGCACAGGGACCAATCTAATCCCATGGAGGACCAGAGACACACACACACACACACACAAACACACACACACACACACACACACACACACACACACACACACACACACACACACACACACACACACACACACACACACACACACGCACCCACTCACCCCACACAGCCAGGTGAGCTGCCACTGCTAGCTGATCATGCACATCAAATATTTCATTTTTCTTTTTTAAACTTGGAATCAGCTGAATGAAATTTCCAGTGCCCTTCACAGTGACAGATCCAGTTCTACCAGAAAGACGTATGCCTCTGTCAAACCAATGCCCAGGGTTGGACTGGGGTCGTTTGACCAATGTTCAACCCATCTTTTGTCAATTCAAACCAAGCCAGTCAACATTTTAATCCCTGTTCAGGACAACTCAGAAATACCTGGGTTCTTCCTGCAGCTCAACTGATGACGAAAACGACAAGTAGTGGCGAGGCTACACAATAACGTGTGGTTTGTTTAGAATTGTTTAAAAAACTGAAGTTGTGCTCCGTTGTTAAACTTAAATCTGCCCTCTTGCAGCATATTTCAAAACAAAACACTAGTGACTCAAATGAACACAATATGTATGTTTAATTAAGCTAATGTATAAAAGTTTGAATTATGTTTAAAGTAGTGATCGTTTGCTTTGTGTAGTAGCCTTGGCTAGACATGTTAGAAAACTCTGTATTACATCATTTTCTCTCATTATTTCTTGCTGTCATGGCAACAGTTACAGTGATGCACATTTGTTGCATACAGAGTTGCTCATGGCTCTGCTACTGGGCTTACAGTGGGTCAGGGGCACCAGACATCGGGGACTTGATCCAGCGTCCATGATATGTAAAAAAAATGGAGAGAGAAGTGAACCATCGCTGCGGTAACCTAACTTGTTTCTAATGTACTGTCCCTTTGATTTGTGCAGGTACGTAGATGCATTTGTGTGTGTGTGTGTGTGGGAGGTCACCTGTCTTTCTTTAGCTGATCCATATAAAATGAGCAGTAACACGCTCTTGCTCATAAGTGAGGAAGTTCATAGCCAACCCAGTCCACATTGTTTTAGGATTCATGCCTGGCTCCGTAACACCAACCAATCTCGAGTCTAGATTGAGATCTACATCAAGTAACATGACGACATTATAAAAGAAGGGTGAAGCTTACACTGTCTGTGTGGATTATGTAATGATGTTGAAGAAAAGAAGGGTGAAGCTTATACTGGCTGTGCTGTGCACTGGGTTATGCTGATTTGGGAAATCGCATGCCGGCAACCGCACTTGGATGCATTGTAAACGGTCAAGAGTTATCATAACCTACTGTATGTCTGCATTTATTCTGTGACATTGTCTTGACATTGCTAGAATTCAGCTATACACTAACCGTATGTGGTATTTAGCCGAACCACTCATCCAAAGCAATGCACAGCGAGTAGTGATCAAACCTGGGGCCACCATTCATTAAGCTGTGACGCTAACCACTGCACCACTGCACCCATTCCTGACCAGCCTTTCACTCTGTTTGCTAAACTCAGCAGGTTAGCTTTACCTTTGCTTTCAGACAAAAGCTACTTCGACTATATATGCAAAAAACACAGAACCGAGACGTTTGTTACAGTTCAGTTGATTTCAGTAACAATTCAGTACTTTTTCAGTACGTTGTTTCATTAAATGGCAACTATGACATTCGTCTATAGCCTACATAATGGTTAAAAAATAGAAACAATTTGTGTTTTCTTGCCTGTCAAACATATAAATGAACGAGAACAAACAAACACATTAATTCTCCATAAAGCACAAATGCGAGCTCTGCCCTTCAAAGCCGTTGCTGCATCTTTAGTAGTGTCAGTGTAAATGTAATCTAATTAATCTAAATCTGGTTTTGTTTTGTTGTGACAAAACATAAGAGCAAGTAATGAGAACCAAGATTTCTTGATTGTAAAGCACAATTTCTTTGTTTCTAAACATTCGCTGCTGTGTGTGTTTTTTGACAGTTAGAAGTTAGAAGTTTGAAAATAGCATACGCTATGATATTCTGGTAACGCCACTGCCTTTCAGCTTTCCATTTCTGTATCAAACAGGAAAATTGTATATTTAACTACTAGAACATTTTCCACCGGGGGTTGGGGGGTTTGGCCGTACCCCCCTATAGGTCTGAGGTTACCCCCACCCCCCCACCCCCTCTCTTTAACATTGCCTGGCTATTATATTTGCATATATGTGAAGCTAAGCAAGTCTTTAGTTACATTAATGTCAGAAGTCAGGTCAAGTTTCCATATTGTGTCTATCATGACTAGTTTTGTCTGTAAGATGCTTTCACTTACATCCAATCTACAGACATCCCACAATGTAAAAACTCATCTCAGGAGGTAGCATCCCTCCAACCCCCACAACCCCATCAGCTCAATATGACTTTTACAGTCATTTAACCCACCATGAGGCAATACAAAAGTCACTGTTGCAAACAGTGCAGCAAACAACACTGTCATTATGTCTGGCCCCTATTAGGCAGGGGTACACTTTAGTGTAGTCTGGGGTAAAGGACGTTTTATATTTCTTTTTTTGGAACACTCTATGCCGTGCTGCAGGGCACTAAACTAAACTGAACTGAACTGAAGGGACAATAAAAGAGAGAGAGAGAGAGAGAGAGAGAGAGAGAGAGAGAGAGAGAGAGAGGTCGACTGTAAAGCCCATCCTGGGAGAACACGGACCACAAAGACAAACCAATCAGGATTCTTTCTGTCACTCTCTCGCTACATGTGTCAGGTTTCTCTTTCTCTCTCTCTCTCTCTTGCCCTATCGCTTGCTCGCTCTAAAAAAAAATATCAATTTCCCAGATACTGTGTATTATTTGCAGGTTTGTCAGGGAGCCGCTATCAATATGCGTGAGACTCCTGGAACCTCTGAAACTATGAATTCTCTAAAGCACTGGGGCTTCATGCAAAATAAACGTCTGTCTGGTTTTGTTGCTGGGCTTTCAATGAGAAGAGATCAAGTGAATCACTGGTGTAATCACCACGATGTGTCTCTATTCACTGCCACTACTGCGGATGTGGTGAAGGCTTTGGAGGGCGGAGCTCAGACTGAGGCTTCACGAGGAATGAAAGTGATTGGATAAAATCCTTTTTCTCTCCACATAATGTGATAAATGTGACTCACATTAATTAATAAAATATGATAATAACGACTAGATAACAAATAGATATAGTTGCGTTATTGATTTCTTTGCCTTGGTTAAAACAAATGTTTTGTTTTGTATAAGCATTATTACAGAACATTTTGACTGTTTGACTGAATTTATTGATTATTATTATATATAAATCTGACCAGGCAAAAAACCCTATGTACCGGCTAACAGAAACCCTACTGTGAGCCTAAGCCCTACACTTAACTCAAACACTAATTTCAAGTTCTTGAATGAGCAGTAGGTCAGTGCACTAGAGATACATACTTGATTCAGAGACTAAGGGCAGGTAGTGGGTGTGTTTGTCCTTCACATGCACACTCAAAATTACCCATAAAAACATCAAAAGCTATAAATTGCACACTGTTGCTTTAATCATATAGTTCGACAATAGCAAGGACTACTTGATAATGGATTCCACAAAATGTCTCCTCCAAAGAGCTACTCTCCCATGATGCAGTTGTTTGTATTCAATGAAATGATATACTCCGGCTGGATAGGCAGGCTCTTATTGATGCAGGACTGGGGATGGGGGTCAGAGGTTAGGGGGATATAATGACACTGCTGTAGTAGCTACATTGCGGAAGGAGTGGCCTCACCAGCCCCTGTCGTCCAGCATTATTACAGAGGCAGTGTCTCAGCCATCCGAGGCCCATTTTGTCCATGTAACACAGTCATTCCCAGAAATAACATCTATTAGTCATCAGCACCACAGATGCCGGAGGATGACAGCCACTGACAGACAGAGAATGTGTGTGTGTTTGTGTGTGTGTCTGCGTGTGTGTATGACAGAAAAATGCAGTCTCCATCTCTCTCTCTCTCTCTCTCTCTCCATCTCTCTGTGTGTGTGTGTGTGTGTGTGTGTGTGTGTGTGTGTGTGTGTGTGTGTGTGTGTGTGTGTGTGTGTGTGTGTGTGTGTGTGTGTGTGTGTGTGTGTGTAAAAAGCCATCCACTATTATTTTGGTTTGTGTTCATCAACTGCTTATCAATTTCAGTAAGTGCAGATTTTTTGTGTGCTTATTAGACCTTTAGGAAAGATTTATTTCTCATTTAAATAACAATAGGCCCATGCCACTGGGAAAACCTGCAGCTGAAATGTCGAAATACCCACAGTCTTTCAAATGCTGCTGGCCCAGTGAGTGTCTGCATTGAGTGAAACTGTTTTCATAAAATTACATATGAGGACCATCTCAGAGGCATACAGATGAGTGCACACACACACACACACACACACACACACACACACACACACACACACACACACACACACACACACACACACACGTATGTATGTATGTATGTATGTATATGTATGCATAGTGTGAGTAAATGCAATCGGCAGAGGCAATCTAGCTTCTCTTTTTCCCATTAGAACTTGCAAATGAGAGAGGTGCGTTTGGAAAAACTGCCATGACAGAAATAATGCACATTTGGATGATGGTTGTAAATACCCATAAAAAAGCTTTTGAAATAGCAATCCAGAAAATCTAGATTGTACCATGCTGTATGTCAGGTACTGAAGGGCTAACCATATTGCACTGCATGTGCCATATTTGGCTAATATTAGTGGTTATTTTGTCACTTCTGAAAGCAAAGCATAGCGAACGCCTTCAGTCAACCAGATTACAGAATGACTGTGTCTAAATCAACATCAATAGATGAAATTATTTAGTTAGTCTGCATTTGCAGCCCCAGGTGTATTCCATCCTAGCTGACATTAGGAGGGAAAAGCTAGTGAGGTGAGACTCAGTCAATACAAACAGAACTTTGTTTCTTTTGTTTGCTTTATGATACTGACTATTATTGCCCCTACCTTGACATAGCCGAAATATTATTTTCAATCACTCATTGCAATAAAGTAGAATCAACACGACCCGGCTCACTCCAGTTTAGCCTGTGTACCGTGGAGTACAAAACTGCATGCAGTCAACACACAACCAAAAGCTAACGTTCAAGTTTTATTACTCAGCAACAAGCTCATTTAGCCTTAGTGTGAGTGCTGTCAGCATCAGTACTATCGGTGCTATCAGTACTATCAGTACTATCGGTGCTATGTCCCTGAAAAACCCAGTAAGGCTTCACTAGATGCTGCAGAGAGGGGTTGGTGTGCTGGAACGGTATGAAGAACACATGCAGGAGGAGGAGAGATGGAGCAAGTGATGAAGAACACATGCAGAGGAGGAGAGATGGAGCAAGTGATGAAGAACACATGCAGAGGACGAGAGATGATGAGAACACATGCAGAAGGAGGAGAGATTGAGCAGGTGATAGAGAAAGGAAAATAAAGAAGTGCATATCCTGCTAGGCTCATTGTCACAGTTTTAGTCCAAACGCTCATTGGGAAAGTAATTTACCCTGCAAAGCCCAAATATAGAAAACAAAAGAGCAAATGTTTGTTTTCACCTTTTAGCTGTTGTTGTAGGAGGCCTCTGAGGCAGAAATTAAAGGATTTTTAAAAACATTAATTTGATTTAATTACGTGTAATTACGTTTTGGTACATTTTTAGGGAAATGTTGTAATATTGCCAAGTTGGCCCTAGTGGGGTGTCCCTAGTCGAGAGCAGAGTTTCTGTATTTGTACTCATATTGTCTGAACAGATATACAGAAAAACTAAGGATTTGTTTGCAGGGTTGATTGATGAAGGTGCCCCACACATGTTGTCATATGTTAATTCAGTTTACAGAATGAAGTACTGAGTACAATGCACTGAATTATGTCAGTGTCAGTGGGAATAAGTCATCCATGAACATAAACTTCACATATGACATATCTACATCTAAATCAAAAATAAATTGATTGAACTGACAAGCAAGCTTCCACCCTCAACCCCTTCCGTCAATACTAAACTGAGTTTGTATTGAATTCCTACCTTGACCCTAACCCAGGTTTGTACTCCCAAGGGGTCATCCCCCCCCATCCTCCCCACCCCTAACTCCTGGATAGCCTTAGTATCGTGAGATTATGTTTACAGAAACAGGCAGAGCATCATTCACACACTGAGATATGCATGTGAAATCTTTTCTTGTGTATGACTGATATTCTGTTCACCTTTTCAACCTGTCTCTGTTCTCTATGACCGTTGCATGCAAATGCATGCTGATGGCTGTGATAGCATTGCTTCTCATCTCCATAACCTTTAATTACATAATACACATATAAGGCACCCCAGCTCTGTCCACTCAGCTTATCTCTTTATTACTGTTAACACCTTTTCCCCTCCTATTGCAGGCTCCACTGTGGGACGCCGCTACAGTCTTTCCACCCAATGACTATGCACACTTAGTTTTCTGCTTCACCGTTTTGCTTATCCTTATAATGGCATAATAGTAATATCCTTATAATAGTAACATTATGAGCATACTGTATGTTCACTAGGTTGTTCTACAACCAATACTCTATAAAGCGCATTGAGACGATTTCAATGGTTATTGCCGCTATATCAATAAAGACATTTTAATTTAATTGAACTGAATTGAATTGATCTAAATTAGTTGTAGTATTTCACTTTTTAAAGTGGAGAAAAAAATATTATGGCATCCAGCAAGGCCTTGGACACATTTCTGTGACCAAAGTGTCCTGAGAGATTAGTTTCAAAAGAACGCAAGCAGAGCGCCGGAACAGATGTATGTTTATCTTCCTCCTTCCTTCCAGTGTGAATTGTCACACACTGCCCAAAAAGAAAAGGCAAACATTCTACATCAGCCTGTGCAGGTTGAGAAAGCTGCTACTCTTCACTTCTCTTCCTTACTCTCTTCTGCCCTTCCTACTCCCAGAGCATTTCATCTGGACTCCACTGACCAAGTCTCTTCATCGACCGAGCCATCAGACTGAGGGCCTTGGAGGGCACTTTAGCTGGGTTATGAGCCTGATAATATGCCCCATTTCTGTATGCAGTAGAGTATGGCTGAAGATTGTTTTTATGTACTGTGTGTGTGGTGGCTATCCATGCCAATCACTCGACAAGTATGCATAGGCTCTGAGCAATTGTTTGTGTGTGTTTGTGTGTGTGTGTGTGTGTGTGTGTGTGTGTGTGTGTGTGTGTGTGTGTGTGTGTGTGTGTTTGTGTGTGTATGTGTGTGTGTGTGTGTGTGTGTGTGTGTGTGTATACACTGACTTGAACTGACACATATCCATGATTGATGTTTGGACATTTTTGTTTTCATGCCTCTGAGATGTGAGATTATTTCCTGATTGACATACTGCTGAAGGTATGGAGACATCTGGTGATCGCAAAAAGGATGAAACGAGAAAATGGATTCTACTTCAATAAGTGCACGGGGGTGTATGGGGTGTATGTGTGTGAGGGCATGCCCATATGGGTATGAGTAGGTTTTTCTGTGTGTGTGTGTGTGTGTGTGTGTGTGTGTGTGTGCGTGTGCGTGCGTGCGTGTGTGTGTGCATCGACATGTCTTTGTAAAGACTACTCTTTGTAAAGATTCTACTTCAATAAGTGCACGGGGGTGTATGGGGTGTATGTGTGTGAGGGCATGCCCATATGGGTATGAGTAGGTTTTTCTGTGTGTGTGTGTGTGTGTGTGTGTGCGTGTGCGTGCGTGCGTGTGTGTGTGCATCGACATGTCTTTGTAAAGACTCTGCAGGCGTTGCATCCATATCATTACTCAGACATTGACCGGCAGATTTTGGGCTCTCGTTCATCATTTGCCCTCGCTCGTGGAAGAAATATGAAGACCCTGGCACTCTTGTATACACAGGTGTAGCCTAGGGGACCACGGCCAGTGTGAGGCGTGGAGCTGTAGATTTATCTGTGGCTTCCAGCCGACTCCAATTTATTTCCATGTCCCTGGGGCACAGGCAGACAGGCATGACACTTATCTTTTGAGGTGACAGAACAATGACCGAACAACAACAGGAAATGTGTGTGTCAGCTCGTATGCACGGCAAAACTCCTCACTCAGGACTAGTAGAGAGTAATACACCTATATACTACACAACTCTACAGCTACAACATGATCCCCATACCCCATAGACATTTAAATGTAGACGCAGCATCGCCCGCTAAAGTCTACTGGTGGGATCCGTTAATGTGTCCACCATATTGGTCAAAGGAAGATTGACCAGTAAACTAATGCAATTCAATAGGGTGCTGCATTTGGGGTGCGGACATGAATATTATTTTATATTTAAGGGTTAATACTCTACTTTTGATTTGGTTACCACTACTTGGTAGAAAATCTTTTTTTTTTTTAATTAATAAAAAACACAACTGACTTCCGTTGATTCCCGCTGACAAACCTTCCTGACAAATGTACTAACCAGGGTCTTTATGCCTCTCTCCATGTCTTCAAGCGTGCCATAGGGACCATGTGAGATCTGGGCTCTCCACTCATCTGCGGTAGTGAAGACAGGAAGTAATAGAGAGTATGAACCTTAATATAGAGCCTGACATGAACAGATGAGGACCAAGAGCATGAAGGTTCCTTCCCTGCCTCATTTAAACTATCTCAGCCCTCTTCACAGCAGCACTTCCCCCCAGTTATTGCCACTCCTAGATTCAAACGCCCACGTCCTCTCACTTTGTAGGTTTTCATACCAGGGCAAAGCAATAGGCCTTTGTAAAAAAGACTTTGTGTGCCTTTCAAAGTCTGATACATCACAGCTTCTGCTGAATCCAGTGTGGAATGAGTGGGTGTCCCCACATACATATAAAATGTGCATTCAAATGAGGAAAATGTATTGTTGTTATGGTTATGTTAACATTACAGTGACAAGACAAAAATTCCCACTGCTGTGCCATTTAACACTGAGTATGTGTTATTGCATTCACTGTCCTCCTCCCCAAATCAATCTGTACTGGCTAAGAGATCAGGAGAGAACATCATCTTTGTAGTTCTGAATACTATGAAAGCAATCACATATATATAGATAACAGAGTTAGCCTTATGACACCTACAATGTTTGTTTTTTAGATTTAAAATGATCTGGTGCTTGCAGTCCTACTCCATTGGAATTTCCGGTTCAGTTTGGCAAACCAGGTGGTCTAAGCCTTAAAGAATACATAACTCCCAAGGATCACATCACTAAGTTGATGATTTGTGTGTGAAATATTATTGCTAGTTTGTATACCACATTGGCAGACTCTTCACTGTGCATTTATAAAACATCGCATTCGCTTTTGGAATCAGTTGATTTTACATTCTGAGTCTGACTCAAATCTGTCAAGAACCCCAGCCACACATCTGGCATGAGTAGAATTAATTCACAAAGAACAGTCTATTGAGAGAAAGTTACATGAATGTCATGGCATGTGTATGAAAAAGCACTTTCCATCACTAATTTGTGCAGCTTATCATGAGCAGAATCTTAGCGAGAACCACATGATTGCATTTGGGAAGTGAGAACCGCAAAGCACCATCATCTTGAAATGAGGCTATATGTTAGGCAATATATCTTGAAATCAGTACAACTACACTTAAAACAAACACATATGCCTAAATACAAAACAAATGTAAGAATTATTTTCTCAAGATTTAAGAATGATTTTCTCACTATGTAGAAAAATGTGCTTATATTAAGCAAATGTTAGCACCATTATCTTGAAATGAGTCAACATAGGAAATGTATCTTGAAATCAGTAAATCTACTCTAAAAACAAGTACATTTGCCTAAATACAAAACAATTCAAGAATTATTTTCTTGAAATGTACAAAAATGTGCTTATATTCAGCAAATGATAGCACCATCATCTTGAAATGAGGCGATATGCTAGGCAATTTCTCTTGAAATCAGTCAAGCTACACTAAAAACAAGTATATTTGCCTAGATACAAAAACATTTAAGAAATATTTTCTCAATATGTAGGAAAATGTGCTTAAATTTAGCAAATGCTAGCCCCATTATCTTGAAATAAGGCTATTTGTTAGGCAATTTATCTTGAAATCAGCAAAGCTACACTACAAACAAGTGCATTTGCCTAAATAAAAAAAAAATGAAGAATAATGTTCTCAATATGTATAAATATTTGCTTAAATTAAGCATATGCTAGCACCATCATCTTGAAATGAGGCTATATGTTAGGCAATTTATCTTGAAATCAGTAAAGCTACACTACAAACTAGTGCATTTGTCTAAATAAAAAAAAAGAAGAATAATGTTCTCAATATGTAGAAATATTTGCTTAAATTAAGCATATGCTAGCCCCATCATCTTGAAATGAGGCAATATGTTAAGCAATTTATCTTGAAATCTGTTTCACCACACTTAAAACAAGTAAATATGCCTAAATTAAAAAAGAAATAAGAATTTTTTTCTCAATATATAGAAAAATTTGCTTATATTCAGCTAATTCTAGCACCATCATCTTGAAATGAGGCTATATGTTAGGCAATTTCTCTTGAAATCAGTAAAACTGCACTACAAACAAGTGCATATGCCTAAATACAAAATAATGTCAGAATTATTTTCTCAATATATAGAAAAATGTACTTATATTCAGCAAATGATAGCACCATCATCTTGAAATGAGTCTACATGCTAGGCAATTTATCTTGAAATCAGTAAAGCTACACTAAAACAAGTACATTTGCCTATATACCCAAAATATTTAAGAATCATTTTCTCAATATGTAGGAAAACGTGCTTATATTCACTAAATGCTAGCACCATCATCTTGAAATGAGGCTACATGCTAGGAAATTTATCTTGAAATCAGTACAGCTACACTAAAACCAGTACATTTGCTATATACCCAAAAGATTTAAGAATTATTTTCTCAATATGTAGAAAAAGGTGCTTATATTCAGCAAATGCTAGCACCATCATCTTGAAATGAGTCTACATACTAGGCAATTTATCTTGAAATCAGTACAGCTACACTAAAACAAGTACATTTGCCTATATACCCAAAATATTTAAGAATTATTTTCTCAATATGTAGAAAAAGGTGCTTATATTCAGCACATGCTAGCACCATCATCTTGAAATGAGTCTACATACTAGGCAATTTATCTTGAAATCAGTACAGCTACACTAAAACAAGTACATTTGCCTAAATACAAAAAAATGTAAGAATTATTTTCTCAAAATGTAAAAAAAATGTGCTTATATTCAGCAAATGATAGCACCATCATCTTGAAATGAGGCTATATGCTAGGCAATTTATCTTGAAATCAGTAAAGCTACTCTAAAAACAAGTGCATTTGCCTAAATAAAAAAAAAATTAAGAATTATTTTCTCGAAATGTAGAAAAATGTGCTTATATTCAGCAAATGATAGCACCATCATCTTGAAATGAGGCTATATGTTAGGCAATTTATCTTGAAATCAGTGAAGCTACAATAAAAACAAGTACATTTGCCTAGATACTGTAAGAATTATTTTCTCAATATCTAGGACAATTTGCTTAAATTCAACGATTTTTTTAATTTCCAATTATTATTTTTCAAGCTTTATTTTTTCGGCTTTTTTGCCTTTACTCAGATAGGACAGTAGAGCGAGACAGGAAGCGAGCTGGAGGGAGGGATTGAGAAATGACCGCAAGTTGGACTCGAACTTGAACTCTAACCTGTATCCCCATCTTACCCATTCATGGTGCAGGGTTGCTGCCGCTTGTGCCACAGCTCCATCCCTAAAACAGTCATCTGTTGAGGATATTGCCATTTGTTTTGGGAACACAGGTAAGAGTTCAGGTTCGAGTCTGACTTGCGGTCATTTCTCAATCCCTCCCTCCAGCTCGCTTCCTGTCTCTACCTACTGTCCTATCTGAGTAAAGGCAAAAAAGCCGAAAAAATAATAATACAAAATAAAAAAACGGAACTAAATTTAAGCAAATTGTCCTAGATATTGAGAAAATAATTCTTACCGTATCTAGGCAAATGTACTTGTTTTTAGGGTAGCTTTACTGATTTCAGGATAAATTGCCTAACATATAGCCTTATTTCAAGATGATGGTGCTAGCATTTGCTGAATAAAAGCACATTTTCCAAAATATTGAGAACATTATTCTTAAATATTTTGACAAATGTACTTGTTTTTAGTCTGGCCACACTAGTTTTAAGATATATTTGGGTTCTTTGAGGCTAGATATTTTTACTTGTTTTACAAACTCTTGGTAAGTCAAATCTTCCTGTTCTGTTGGCAGATAATTTTGCTTATTTTAAGTGATATATGCCCCATTTTTTTTACTTTCTTTTCTTGTTTTTAAAGGCTGATTTTTTGCAGTGTAGGAAATAATATCTTGTCAGACAAAAAACAAGTATATATTGCCTTGATTTAAGATATTTCATCTTACTAAGATGGTGTATCTTAATAAGGTACTATAACTTGTTACTGAGATTTTATTACTGGTTCTGAGCAAAAAAAATCGCTATATTTAAGCAAATTGTCCTAGATATTGAGAAAATAATTCTTACGGTATCTAGGCAAATGTTCTTGTTATTAGTGTAGCTTTACTGATTTCAAGATGAATTGCCTAACACATTATCTACATTTCGAGAAAATAATTCTGACATTTTTTTGTATTTAGGCAAATGTACTTGTTTTTAGAGTAGCTTTACTCATTTCAAGATGAATTGCCTAGCATATAGCCTCATTTCAAGATGAATTGCCTAGCATATAGCCTCATTTCAAGATGATGGGGCTATCATTTGCTGAATATAAGCACATTTTTCTATATATTGAGAAAATAATTCTGACATTCTTTTGTATTCGGGCATATGTGCTTGTTTTTAGTGTAGTTGTACTGATTTCAAGATAAATTGCCTATCATGTAGACTCATTTGAAGATGATGGTGCTAGCATTTGCTGAATATAAGCATCTTTTTCTACATATTGAGAAAATAATTCTTAATTTTTTTGTATTTAGGTAAATGTACTTGTTTTTAGTGTAGCTTTACTGATTTCAAGATAAATTGCCTAGCATATAGCCTTATTTCAAGATGATGGTGCTAGCATTTGCTGAATATAAGCACATTTTCCTACATATTGAGAAAATAATTCTTAAATCTTTTGGGTACATAGGCAAATGTACTTGTTTTAGTGTAGTTGTACTGATTTCAAGATAAATTGCCTAGCATATAGCCTCATTCCAAGATGATGGTGCTATCATTTGCTGAATATAAGCACATTTTTCTATATATTGAGAAAAATTATTCTGACATAATCTTGTATTTAGGCAAATGTACTTGTTTTAGTGTAGCTGTACTGATTTCAAGATAAATTGCCTAGTATGTAGACTCATTTCAAGATGATGGTGCTAGCATGTGCTGAATATAAGCACCTTTTTCTACATATTGAGAAAATAATTCTTATATTTTTTTTCTAGACAAATGTACTTGTTTTTAGTGTAGGTTTACTGGTTTTAAGATCAATTGCCTAACATATAGCCTTACTTCAAGATGATGGTGCTAGCATTTTCTGAATTTAAGCAAATTGTCCTACATATTGAGAAAATAATTCTTACATTTTCTTTGTATTTAGGCAAATGTACCTGTTTGTAGTGTAGCTTTACTGATTTCAAGATAAATTGCCTAACATATAGTCTTCTTTCAAGATGATGGTGCTAGCATCTGCTGAATATAAGCACATTTTCCTACATATTGAGAAAATAATTCTTATATTTATATTTTTTTCTAGGCAAATGTACTTGTTTTTAGTGTAGGTTTACTGGTTTTAAGATCAATTGCCTAACATATAGCCTTACTTCAAGATGATGGTGCTAGCATTTGCTGAATTTAAGCACATTTGTCTACATATTGAGAAAATAATTCTTAAATCTTTTGGGGATATAGGCAAACATACTTGTTTTTAGTGTAGCTGTACTGATTTCAAGGTAAATTGCCTAGCAAATAGCCTAATTTAAAGATGCTGGTGCTAGCATTTGCTGAATATAAGCACGTTTTCCTCACTCTAACCTGCTAAAGGATGATAAAGTCTGTTCTTAAAGCAAAAGTCTGACTTAGTTAAATACTGTCTTTGCACTGTATAGTATTTTGTCTACAGGAATACATAATTGCTGTGCTGTGCTGTGCTGTGCTGTAAAACAATTAATTCCTTTGGTCATTATCTGTTTTTTTATATATGTAGAGATGAGAAGGATAAGATGCTTGAAATAAGAAATTCTGACTTTGACAAAGCAGTTTTGTACTTATACTGCCTTAAAATTACGGTAATTCTAGTTTCAAGCATTAACGTGCTCAGAACCAGTAATAAAATCTCAGTAACAAGTAATAAAACCTCATTAAGATAATTAAGGACTGAAACACTTGAAGCAAGTGAAATGCTCTAACATAAAAAATGCCTGGTAAGAAGAAATATCTTGTCAGACAAAAACAAGCATATATTGCCTTGATTGAAGATATTTCATCTTACTAAGATTTCACTTTTTGCAGTGTACTAGCCACCGAGGGCTGCTGTGGAAACGGTCTCATAGACGGCTCTTCTTTCTGACGGTGACAGTGTTTTGAGTCATGCTCATTGTTTGTAGAACAACCATAGGCAGTAGGGGTGCTAATGGACCAGGAGACTATATAAACACCATAAAATAAGACTTTGTTAACTATGGTTATAGATTAGGCTGTTACTGGGGAAAAGCAGTGTACATTTGATGAAGATTAATTTCGCTGTTGCCACCCGATCAGTGAAATAACTCAGTTCAAGCAACAATATGAGATTCATGTATAACTGTATTTGGCATTAATCTGGCATTTACATGAAAAATATTTATGTAAATATAAAAAAGATTTGATGAGCGAGCTTGCCATAAACATGTGAGAATGTTTGGCAAAGCGGTTTTCAAGCTATTGCCCAAAAGGTGATTTGACGTTAGCACCCAGGGTAATGCACACCTAGAGACACAAACCTTATATTCCTTATCAGATGTGGGGCTACAAGCATACAACGTTTCATGTGGATTGGTAAATTGTTGACCAAACACTGGTGGAAAAAAGAAGACTAAAAACCTTGTCAGACACCATATGACTGCCCGCCTGCCTGCGTGCGGTGGTGGTCATCATAATATATTACTACATTACTCATGAAAGCAATACCATCTCATGATGAGTCAGCCCAGCAGTGGATACCACTCTAATGTAGCAGACTGCAGTCAGAATTCAGACTTCACTCTTCACGACTGTGGTGTGTAAGTCTCATGGAAATCAATTCTGCTCATTTCCTGTACGGGCTGAGGAGAGACACTTCTTTGACTCCTCAGAATTAATGGCATGGAACTGAAAGTTCCCTCCATCTAAAATAATGCCATCAATTACTTTTGCCGCCAGTTGTCATCATCAGTTCTCCACCACTGTGTGCTGTCAGGTATCCACTTCCACACTTCTAATGTTATGTTCAGGCCCATGAATGACAAAAGAATAAAAACAGAATGGTCTCATCTTTTTTTCTTCAAAGCATAGTTGTCTCTGTTTGATGAGGTTCAGCAGTTTCTAAGTGACTTGTCTGGAACATGGGATGCAGTGTATTGGTGGGGATCCATGTGACAGGGTGATTCATATACGCCATTCTAATCTGAGTTCTCACTCAATCGGCCTCCCACCGCAGCGATATGGCAACATTGATCACGTCGCTGGAGATGTTCCCAATACGCTACAAACTCAATTAACCTGCCATGTTTAGCTTTGTACCGAATGTATTTCTAGAAGTCCAGACCTTCAGCAATGGTTCTGACACAGAATACTGGTCCAACCGCTGAATTGCTAGCATTCACAGTTACAATGAATGGAACCAGGGGCAAATCTGCCTTTTCTCAAAAATCAATGTCCTTTAATCACATAACAAGGAAGAACAACACAAGCAAAGCCAGCATGGAACAGTTATCTTGGTAATTATCAAGTCAATATCAGACCACAACTATGGGTGGTAATGTCTACATGCCTACGTGCTTGGGTCCACAAATCAAACCATATATTAGGAAGGTGCGTGTGTATGTGTCATGTGTACGTGCCCACAAGTGTGTGTGTGTGTGTGTGTGTGTGTGAGAGAGAGAGAGAGAGAGAGAGAGAGAGAGAGAGAGAGAGAAAGAGGAGCGGTTTAGCACATTAGGTATATCAGGAATATGTGGGTTTGCATGTGCATGTTTTGTGTACGTGTGTGTGTCTCTCTGTGTGTGTGTGTGTGTGTGTGTGTGTGTGTGTGTGTGTGTGTGTGTGTGTGTGTGAATAATACATTAGAATAATGCAGGTCAGTGGTGGTGTATGTTGTCTATGTATGCAGCCAAATCACAGCGGAGCTGAGGACACTAATGAGGGGCAGAGAGGGGACTGACCCCTGACCCCTAACGCAGGCCCCACGTGCCCCCAATTCATGATCAATTTATGACCTCCTCAACACCTGACTCTGAACTCATTATCAACTGCCCACATGCGGCTGTAAGGTCAGAGGCCTGACTAAAGAGCTGTGGGGACTGCTTGTAATCTAGCCTGAGTAGAGCCCGCTAGCAAGGGAGTAAACACGTTGGCAATTGTGCGTCATGTGTAGAAGAGTGTGTGTGTGTGTGTGTGTGTGTGTGTGTGTGAGAGAGAGATAAGCAGGGTGATTTGAATAGTCCCCCTCAACACTCAACACACACACACACACACACACACACACACACACACACACACACACACACACACACACACACACACACACACACACATACTTTCTTGCAGCTCTCTGCAGTGACAGAAGAAGATTGCAGATCTTGTGACAGGAGACTGAGAAAATGGTGACACCTCAGCTCTCTCCTCCAGAGGAAACTGCTTTTTAAAAGTACCAAGATGAAATAAATTATTTTAGAGAAATTCTTTTGGACGGATCTTCTATGTACATGTTTCTGATGGGCTTTAAATAGAAAAGACTCCACCAATAGCAGGCATTTTTTGTTCTTCCTTTCTCACTACAGCACAAATTTATTCAAAGAGGAAGAGATTAAAGACGCCTCTACTAGGCATTTTTCCACAGCTTTAAGCCAAACGAGGCAGAATACTAACAGAGATAGTAGAGGGAGAGAGAGAGATAGAGGTATAGATAGAGAGAAGACAGAGACAGAGAGAGAGAGAGTCACAAAGAGATAGAGAGGAAGAGCGAGAGAGAGAGAGAGAAAGAGAGAGGAGACACAGAGAGAGAGAGTGTCACAGAGAGATAGAGAAAGAAGCAGAGGAGAGAGAAGCTGAGAGAGAGAGGAAGAGGGTGTCACAGAGAAAGAGAGGTAGAGGAGATAGAGAGAGAGAGAGAGAGAGAGAGAGAGAGGAAGAGAGAGAGAGAGGGAGGGACTGGAATGAGAAACTGTCTTCTCACTACTTCTGAGCTCTCTAAACAGTATAGGGAGGGCAGGAAGTCAGTCACCACAGACACAGGGAAAAAAAGAGAACTTATTTTTGTGAGGAGGTGATTTACACACACACACACACACACACACACACACACACACACACACACACACACACACACACACACACACACACACACACACACACACACACACACTCCACACCAGCTGTTTATATTGCATCAGGTTGGGCCTGATGAGAGCTAGAGAGACTGAGAGACTGGGCGGGAGAGAGCTTGAGGGAGAGGAAAAGGAAGAGAGAAAGATAGTATAGCTTCTATTTTGGCAGTGCTAACATGGCTTTAACTGGCAATAAAGCGCAGGCCCAATGTTTTCTCCTGGACTGAGAGTGAGAGAGAGGTAGAGAGAGAGTGTGTGTGAGCGATGAAAGCATGAAAGAGCATTTTTAATGGCAGCTGGTTCGGAGCTGTGTTGAGGGATGCTGTGGGCTGTGCAGCCACAAGAGAGATGCTGGCAGTGGCGTTTATTTGAGGGGCTCTGAGCGGCAGAGCTGACAGAGACGGATTCAGCGTGGCCCGAGCGTGGAATTGCTTTCGCCTTCCGAGGGAACAGAGGCAGGAAGCATCCTAGGCTATACACAATCCCTCACAACCCAGTCTCCCCTCCCCTGACAAGCCAGCAAATCGCTCAGGAGCCCAGGTGGCTAGGTGCCCATCACGAGAGCTCAGTGGGTTGTCTGGGTATGGAGGTGAGAGAACAACTGGAACTGTGTGTGTAAATAAACAACTACTAGCAGCTGGTTCCATCCCAGACTGTTTTGGATCCAGGCTCAGTATATATCTATATGTGTGAATATGTATGTGTGTATGTACATGTATTTATGGATGGATGAATGGATGGGTAAACACACATACATATATAGATGTATATTTGTTCCCCTTCAACCCATATTTCATATTATTATAGTCTTTGCCAGTGGCGGCTCCTGAAAAAATTCTCAGGGGGGGCAATTTTTTTGATAATGATTAAGGCGACCCATTCAGTAGGTACATTAAGTTAGCTGATTAACTCATACAGCAATACCTTTTTGTCCACTATTGGCAGCACACAACAGTAATATGTCCCCTCTTGCTACATAGCTAGAGTAGCAAGTTACAGGTGGAAAGCTATGGAAGAAAGCTGCATCCAGGAGCCTTCATAAGCAAACATGATGTGGCTCCACATTAAATTATCCCACTTTTTCATTATCCACGTGTCTCAAATGTTGTATGATGTAACATAGCTTAACAGGACACATAATATGTCCAGTAACATCATAAAGAAGGGGTAACATAAGTCAAAATCAACAATATTTATTGACTGATCTTGAAAGTATTGACTTACAAAAGCAAAATAAGTCATCACATAAAAAATTATTCAGTGTTAGTGCAAGAATCGAACTGTGAAACACACTGTAAAACCTATGAAAAGTGACAGTGGTATATGAAATACAGACTGCGTTAGCCACTTTCATTCGAATTCTCCCTTTGTAGAAACCTGTTGAATGGATACATTTGGTCTAGGAAGTCCTAATTGTTTTGTTGTCAATTTATCTTCATTAGTACGCCGACTAAAAAGGAGTTTCTGTCAAAGAGCGAATCGAGTTACTGGACAGGGCAGCCATCTTGACAGAATATGCCTCCCTCGAAGCTGTATGACGTTCGTATAGGCTTTTACGTCCACTACTTATGACAAGACATGGAGGGGCGAGCCCTCCCGGAAGTCATAGAGAATGCATTGAGAGCTCTGTTTTGTGAAAAAAATGGATTTAACATGGGAGTCAATGGGAGAGGTCTGGGGCGATTTTCATTTCGCCCCAAATCGCCCCAGAAGGGGCGGGGCCATTTGAAGCACGACTTTAGGCTGACTGAACGACTGTTACCTGATTCGACAATGACATACAGAGGCAGATCAGACGGTCTAGTGGTAGAATCCGACAGAAAAAAAATTATTATATTTAAATGTACATGTCATTTACGCGACTTACAAGGATATTGCGTTTATACATCAGGAGGTTTTTTTTTTTTTCCTAGGCAGTGCGTCGCCCCAATCGCCCATATGGACGAGCCGCCCCTGGTCTTTGCTAAAGTGTCAATAGATTTTAATTCATTATACTGAGTAAGTTGTCAAAAGTAAAGTTAGGGGCTATGTAAGTACAGATCATCAAAATACTGTTGCAAACTGATCATTAGTATGTTACAGATTACCTTGTATACTATAAACTGCTGTAGTTACAATGCTCTTTCCCTCTGTGGTACAAAGTGTCCTCTCTTAGTTTAGTGGATATGATTTGGCCAGTTAGTGTAAATAGATGTTGCGGATGGTAAACATTAGCCTGGACAGCTATGCACAGCCCATAGAGGTTTAATTTAGATAAACCTCACTCCTCAACAGGAGACGTGGTTGTGACAGACAGCAAACCTCACTCCTCAACAGGAGACGTGCTTGTGACAGACAGCAAACCTCACTCCTCAACAGGAGACGTGCTTGTGACAGACAGCAAACCTCACTCAACAGGAGACGTGCTTGTGACACACAGCAAACCTCACTCCTCAACAGAAGACGTGCTTGTGACACACAGCAAACCTCACTCCTCAACAGGAGACGTGCTTGTGACAGACAGCAAACCTCACTCAACAGGAGACGTGCTTGTGACACACAGCAAACCTCACTCCTCAACAGGAGACGTGCTTGTGACAGACAGCAAACCTCACTCAACAGGAGACGTGGTTGTGACACACAGCAAACCTCACTCCTCAACAGGAGACGTGCTTGTGACACACAGCAAACCTCACTCCTCAACAGAAGACATGCTTGTGACAGACAGTTGCATTTATGGATATTAGCCTCCTTGCTAGGTTACCGCAGCTCCAATCTGCACCAGGTTCATTCTAGAGTCTGTTGTTAGGGCCCTCCCTGTTCATTCTAGAGTCTACTGCTGTTGTTAGGACCCTCTCCGTTGAGCTTTCCTTTCTGACTTTTATTATTTATTTTCTGATTTAGTAATTTCTGATAGTAATTTAATCTGGGCTAGTGCGTGAGTCCTTGTCCAGCCAAACAAACCCAAAAGATGGTGAAGGCACTTACAAACACAAAGCCTGGCTCTGTGAGTCAATCATGAGCAAATTATGCTGTTCTACCTGCTGGTGCCAAAACTGCTAATGGACCGGGCTGTCAGGAGATATGGTTGGTTGAGCATAAATGTGCCAAAACCAGCCGATGTTCCTTGGGCCATGATAACGGGCCGTAGCAGCAAACAAGTGTGATGTCATGCAACAAGGTCAGGAGACACAGAATACAAATAACACGATCCTTCATTATGCACATACAGCACAATTACATATAGCATGGACACCTCTTTTGCTCAAACCCTCACCCCCAAACCACCATTGGGTTCATCTCACCATGTGCTCACACATCAGATCAGACGGACTGAGGAGAAACGTGGGTATCATTTTGCAATGTCCAAAAAAATGGAGGTTTAACTTGCCTTGCACCCGTCACTCAAACATATTCATTGTATTTGGAAACCAACTAAGCAATAAGCCCATTTCTGATTCTGTTCCCTTTATCTATTTAATGACCCATCTGTCAGTAAACCCACTTGTCCTCCAAAGATCCATCTCCTGATGAAGTGATTCACCCATTCACCTAACTATCTACTCTTTGTTTCTTGCTTTTGGTTTGGTAACTGTATTTTCATATTTAGAGGTTTCAGTGTGATGTACTGGGCTTTCCAGATGGGTTATGACCCAACTTTACAAATTGGGTGCTATGCTATTAGTTACAACATAATGAGTTTAGTAACAAGGCACGTTCATGTTATGTTATTATTACATAAAGTTAACCTACTGCAGAGTAACAATACTCTGAACCTGTGTACTTAAAAGGGTTAGGGTTGTGGGAGTACAGAATATACAGAATAAGTACAATTAAGCACAATTAATATGTTACCTTGTACTAAATGATAGAGATTCTATGTAGTACAGCTTCAAAATATGTTTATAGTTATAGTTTAAGTATTTAGCAGACACTTGCTTGTCCAAAGCAACTAGAAAATAGATAGATTAAAAACAATGAGGAATTAAACATTGTGCATAATGCAACACAACCCGTCTAACAATATCAAATCTAATGTTAAAGTTAAACTATGAGGAATTAAGCACTGTACATCATGTCAATCTAACGATATCAAATATAAAGTTAAAGTAAAAACCCAGTCAAAGTCTGGCCATTTCTAGTTGAGGGCTGTCAGTATTCAGCCAGAAGGGTCTTAGTTCCTCCTGCTCTTCAGTCTGTGGTGTGACCGGCTCTGGCCTCTCCACTTGCGCTGCTCAGAGGTCAGCTGGTCACCTCCACCTGCCTTAACTGCAGTCTAGACGCCCACTCAATCCCCCGAGGCGACTCAAAGACCACCGGGTTAGACTCGGGGGGCCACGGAGAGAGAGGGTCAATCTGGGGCCAAACCACAATATTCTTCACAAGACATGATTTTAAATAGGCTGAGCACATTTTCAGTATTTCAGGCAGTTGTTTTTCTTATTTTTGCATGCCATCTCAGAAGAAGGTTTATACTCCTACACAGTAACAAGAGGGTATTGTTCTAGTACGGCCCTCATGGACCATCACAAGTACTGCTTCCAATGATAAACCATGTCATCTATATGCGTGACTATACTTTTGCACCAATTACTATCTAAAAACGATTTTCTGGTGATAATTTTCTCTCTCTCTCTCTCTCTGTTTCAGAGAGAGACACATATAAAAAGGGAGGGAGAATAACTGAGAACGTGAGGAATGCCTTTCATGAGATCACTATCGCCCAGTGCTCATTCCCCCACATTAACATCAAACATGTCTCTTTCACACAGAGGTCTGTATTGCCCTCAAATAAATTCCTATCTAGCATAAAAGGCCTCCACTCCCTTCTTTCTCCAGGCATCACGCTAGGCCATTGCAGCCTGTGTAAAATGGGATCAAATTCAGCTCTTTGTAATCTGTGCTATTCATCAAACAAATGAGGAATGCTACACCAATGGAAAACATCCCTGGACCTTAAGCAAAGCATCAGTGCAACATTCCATGCGACTAAGGGCAGAGGTGAATTCTTAGATTTTTTTCCCTGTTCCACATCAGACTGAACTCCTGAAATTATTTCATTTTTCCCACAAAGTCAAAAACACAAGGACTGTCATGATGTAAATCTTATAGATTTAGCATTGGGACATTAAAGCTGCTTAAGATTCACCTGAATGGATCGTTTATTGGCTGGATCTGCAAAATCTCAAATTGTTTTCACCACACATTCGCTACTGTTCCGTGTTCCATTCTATTGGTGAGTCACTGTTCTTTGGCAGATGCTGAAAACCTTCGAATAGCCACAGAAATATAAATCTGTCACCTATTTTTCAGTCAACATTATTGGACAAAGGTGCCCCTGGCCGCAACAGGGGTGTGTGTTGTAAACCCATTGTGCTGTGCAGGACACTGTGATTTTTCTGTTTTCATGATTTCTTTCTTATTCTGGCCCTGTTGTAACACTCCCATCTCCATAATTGGAAGGTTGTCCAAGCCTCAGCCTTGCTAGGTTCACCAACCTTGCTTCACCAGCAGTGTATCTTTAATGGTGATTTGTCCTCCGGGCGGCAGGCAGCAGGCGTTTATGACATGTTTTTCATCCATTTCCTCATTCAGATGTGCTGCCAGAGGTTCTTTCTGCCAACAGAATGACAACAGCATCTAGATGTGACGGGTGGGAGTGGGATAAGTGAGTCACCTGTTTCCTAGCGAGTCACCTGACACTCCCTTAATTTCTTCTGGTCACATGCAGGTAAAATAGCACACCGCGAGGTCAGTCTTTTGTTTGAATTAGCAGCGCGGCAAACGCAGTGGTGAGAGCACTGTTGGAATGGGGATTCTGCCGGTGGTGATTTTACGTGAAGCGGTGCACCGTGCTTAAAATACTTTGTTCCGGTCTACATTCTATGCAACAGCACAGACGTACAGGAGTCATTTGTAGCCACTGTTTTTCCCTACCTTAGTTTTAGATCGAATACGAAATTAGTGGGGGGGAACATTTAAACCACATTCGCTGTTCCAGTGCAACTAGTATTAAGCCAGCAGCTCAAGGCTTGCATTGGCGGTTATGTTCTGCTACAATGTGTGCCTTTTGACCGTGTGTGTGTGAAACCACCTCCAAGTTGTGTTTGGTTATTTATTTATTTATTGTGTTTGGCTGAGCCTACTCTTTTCTTTTCATTCCTTTGCAGTGAGAGTGCTCTCTTTTGGTGTGATTAATTATGATTTGATAGCTCTGTCACGATTGACATATTAGTGTCCTCTCTTTATCTTAAGGTTGTAGCAGGCATAGTAGCCTAACTGCAGCTCTGGTGCTGCTTGGTATTAGTGGCTTGTGTAAGCACTTTATGGGAATTGTGCAATATTGTATCACTATTTATATGCAAGCTATTTATTGCCACACTGAACTTTAAGTATTTATTGATAAGCATCTATTTATATCTCCGCCTTCAAATAAAACATCAGAAAATAAAGTGCATTATTTTCATACGCCGCCTCCTTCCTCATTTCATTTAGTTGAATAACCCATAGTGGGGAATACCGGGTCCACGACCCCCTTGTCCTAGCTAATTCTGATTCTTAACCAAGCTTCAGTCTGGTCTAGGTTACATAGAGAAACGTCTCGGTTACTTACGTAACCTCGGTTCCTTAAGCAGGAACCAGATATAACATAATGGTACATGACGTAAGTCATGGGGTACAAATCGAAGCATTTATCTATTTACGCCTGAAAGGCCGCGAGATCTGTCAGCGCGCGCTCCTGGCCCCGCCTTCCAGGAGCACTATAATATCATTACGCGCCCTCAGATCTGCCTTGGAAAGAAACTGAGCAAGACAATCAATCCAAGGTAACACTGTACACGCCAACCTTGTTATATCTGGTTCCTGCTTAAGGAACCGAGGTTACGTAAGTAACCGAGACGTTCCTTATCGCAGTTCACTGCGATATAACATAATGGGACCCTATACATTCCCGCGTGATAATACAGTGGCAGCCAATTACACACACCAGCTCTACTGAAGCCTTTGCCCTCATAGAGGTTCATACGGCCGCTGGCGGTGAACATATTAACAGGGCAACCTTTGTCATAGGCGGCAAGTGTTCGACGCGGCGAGAAACCAGGGGGTTCTCCAGATCGCCAGGGCTTTCCTGCATCTGGAGGACACCACTACTCTGCGATGCCTGTCTGTGACTGCGTTGAGCTTCATAGACAGGTACCATATTTGGAATGGCCGCATACGCAACATCCCCAACGGGAGCGCTATAGCGGCCGACGCCATCATCCCTAACAGGCGTTGGTAGCGCAGCGACGAGACTGACTGTCCCCGTCGGAACTGGCGCACGCATGTTTTGATGGCATTTATTCGTTCTTGAGACAGCCTGACCTCCATGGAGGTGGAGTCTAAGATCATACCCAGAAAATGCGTAACTTGCCTGGGGCAGAGAACGCTTTTTTCTCTGTTTACAACAAAACCCAGTCGATACAGGTGCGCCACCGCTAGATGGCCATCCTGCACTGCTGCAGCTTTTGAATGAGACGCAATTAACCAGTCGTCCAAATAATTGTAAACGCGTAAGCCGCGTAGACGTAATGGGGCGATAGCTGCCTCTACGCACTTTGTAAATACCCTCTGCGCTAGGGACAGGCCGAATGGGAGTGCGTTGAATTGGTACGCTATTCCTCCGAACGCAAACCTCAGATATTTCCGATGTCTGTGGTGGATCGGAATGTGGAAATAAGCGTCTTTTAAGTCTATCGTGATAAACCAATCGTTTGGCCTTATAAACTGCACAAGCCTGCGTGGGGTCAACATTCTGAACCGTAGCGGCATGAGTGCTTTGTTTAACACACGTAGATCTAATATTGGCCGATAATTCCCGTCTCTTTTGGGTACGAGGAAGTAACGGCTGTAGAAGCCTGCATTCCTCTCCTTGAGAGGGACTCTGCTTATGGCCTTCTTTCTGAGCAGGGAGATTATTTCTTCCCGTAGGAAGTGAGACTGTTCTCGCTGCATCACAGACTGTATTACTCTGCTGAATGGCGGAGGGGAACGGGCGAATTGCAGCACGTAACCCTTTGCGACCGTCTTTAGCACCCATGGTGACACTGCGCATGCGCGCCAACTTTCCGCACAACCAGGGAGGTTGTGCTCTGAGTTGAATTTGTCGGGGACTAACCCGCTCATGGTCAATGAGTCTAAGCCTAGATCTACACCCACTCCGCCTAGGGAGGGAGACGAGATCTGGGGCTGCCCCCTCATGTTTTTGAAAAAAATGTGGGGGTGCGATTGCACTGTGTGCATCGCGGGGGAGTTACACAAGCATGTCTGGGCACTGCGCCATCTGGGACAGGAGTTAGGACATATGATTGTGGTGCTTGTGAAAACCTGCTTACCGTGCTGGACATGATTTCCACATGTGAGCGACGGGCTGATTTCTGTGGAGGCGGTGTGGACTCCACCGCTCCCCCCTGTGTGACGAGTGGCTGACTGTCACGATCAGGAAGCTTGAGGTCTCCCTCTGCCTCGCCCGCGGCGAGCGGAGTGCTGCCGCGGAGCCTGGGCTGCGCCCTGGGCAGGGCGCGCAGCTGGTCGCTGTGCTGCAGGCTGCGCTGGAGGGCGGAAGGGTTGTCTCTGCCAGCCTCGCCCGGTGGATACCTTTGCTGGAGGCGCTGGCGAGCGGAACCCGCTTCTCTTCCGGCCCGGTGCGGGTGTGGTGTGTCCTGAGGAGGACGTCTCACCCGTGCCACTAGAGCGAGGCATCCAAGCCTGGAATACCTCTCTGCTCTTCTGCTGTTCTTCGAACTTGGCAGCCATTGTGACCACTGCCTCCCCGAAGGCGCCCTGGACAGAGACCGGGGCGTCGAGGAGTGGTGCTTTTTCTCTGTCTGACAGCTTAGCCAGTGATAGCCACAGAGACCTCTGGGTAGCCACCGCGGCACCCATCACCCTCCCCAGTGCCTGTGCCGTGCACCGGGTTAGTCTGAGCGACAGATCCATCGCGCGACGGAGTTCTGCCACAGACGGGTGATCTTCCCCCAGCGACAAGGCAAGCTCAGTCAGGAGCTTTGCCTGGTAGCGCTGTAGCAATGCAGCCGTATTGGTCGTGCAGGCAGCCTGCCCTGCAGCCAAGTAGGACTTCTCTGCCAGCTGAGCCTGGTGTCTGCCCACCCGCGTGGGCAGGAGAGGCTTCTGGCCGAGACGCATCGTGGGGGATGCGGACGAGAGGTAGCCCGCTACTGCATCCTCCACCTGAGGAAAGGAGAGGTAGCCCCTCTCCTTAGCCATGTGGAGCTGCATGTAGGGCGCGAACCCCGGCACCGGGGCTCGGCCCGAGTAGGGTATTGCCCATGTCGCCTGCAGTTCCTCGTGCACCTCCTCGAAAAAGGGGATGCCGCTGGGAACTGACGCGGCGGAGCCAGCATAGAACTCCCCGTCCAGCAGCGAGGACCGCACACTGGGAGGGGGAGGGAGAGGGAGCCCGAGGCAGCTGGCTGCTCTCAGCGCAACCTCGTGGAGCTGCTGGCCCAGGAGCCGAGACGAGGTAGGAGGTGTCTCCACCCGCAACCTGACGTCATGGCTCGTCTGCATTGCTTCCGCGATTGAGCTGTGCTCATCGGAGAAGTCTAGCAGACTATCCTCATCCAGGCTGATGTCCAGCTCGAGCGCATCGTGGGGGATGGGCTGGACACCGCTTGGTTGAAGCTCCTCAGCCTCGCTGCCCGCAGCCCCAGGGCTGACAGGCGGCGGAGACGGGGAGAGACCCGGGAGCGGAGCTGCCGCCGCAAGGCGACTGCTCACGCTCACCAAGTCCAAGGCTGAAGACGCACTCATTCCTACGGGGGCGTCAGCCCCGGATGGAACTAGTGCAGTCTCCTCGGCGTCCTTGCGCTTCCAGAACGCAAGGCGCCTGGTAGCCTTAGCTAGCGGGAGGCTAGCACAGATGGAACAGACAGGGGCTTTGCCCTGAAAGCGCGCCCTCTGCGTGGTCCCTGCTTAGGCAGGTCACGCACCGACGGTGGCGGTCGCCCTTGGGACGGACGTGACCGCAGTCGGGGTAGTGTCTGGCCATCTTTTATCAATCTGAAAGTAGAGAAGAATGTTAAAACACAAGCACACTATCTGCAACGAACACGTTGTTAGCAAGCTAGCAGGCTAGTCAGAAACTTAGCCAGCCAGGCAGCAAGGATAGCAGCCACTACTTTCAAAATGAAATTAAGCCAAAGAATTTCGTAGCGCCCTGAGCTAGTGAGGGTTAAGGAACCCGGATAACTCACCAAACCGTAGAGAGCGAAAGCACACAAAACTCTTTTTTTGACTGTGGTAGAGCGTTTGAGATATGCTCGGAGATGTTCACTCCGTCTTGCGAAGTTTTAAAAGAGGCAGATCTGAGGGCGCGTAATGATATTATAGTGCTCCTGGAAGGCGGGGCCAGGAGCGCGCGCTGACAGATCTCGCGGCCTTTCAGGCGTGAATAGATAAATGCTTCGATTTGTACCCCATGACTTACGTCATGTACCATTATGTTATATCGCAGTGAACTGCGATAAGGAACTTAAAATCACACCAACTTACACAAACAGAAATGTCTCAACACCAGTAACATGTTCCAGTGTACAATGAACAGTTATTGAACAAACCTCTCCACCTGCCTAGCCATGCCTATCATTAGACATGATGTGAGTGTGTGTGTGTGTGTGTGGGTGGGGCAGGGGGACTGCCTGTGTATGTGCATGCATGCGCTGTGTGTGTGTCAGAACAGATCCAGGTACCATTAAATCGCCCAGGGGAGGTTTCTGCTGTTCTTGTTTTTTTTTTTCTCTCTCTCTCTCTCTCTCTCTCTCTCTCTCTCGCTCTCTTTCTCTTTCTCCAGCCTACAGCGTTGACAGCAGCAACATCAGAAACATGTCACCTAAAAGCCTGTCACGACCTCCATCACCTGCCAGACAGCGTTCTGGTGACAGCCGCACCAGGTAAAGGTTCAGCCAGGAGGGACAGAGGCAAACAGGCAAGCAGCAGCGTGACGTGACTCACTCCAGCCTCCCGCAAGACAAGGCAACCGCCACCCAGCACACTCATGGGTGACCCTGCTCTCCCTCACGTAGCACACTATAGAGAGGGTGTGAGCAGAGAGAGAGAGAGAGACAGACAGAGAGAGAGAGAGAATATGGTAGGTGAGTGAGAAATAGACAGGGGCACAGAGAGTTAAAATGCAGGAGACAACCCAATAGGGAGTTGAAGGTTGGAAAGGTCAGATGGAGTTAAAAAAAAGAAGAAAGGAAAGAAAAAAAGAGCGAGGGAAAGAGACAGATCTATGAATTATTCTTCTCTAATCCCGTCTGGCAAGAAGCCTCTGAAGGCATGCGCTGCGAAGACATTCCCCTTCTACAGACAACCGTTTAAACGGACCTGGGATATCAAATATTTAAGCCTGCTTGTCTATCGATATGTCCTCAGCTGCTTAGGCAGCTCGTGGCAGCAGGATTTCAGACGGGACTCCGAGAGCCACCGAAAGCCGTTTATTCTAGGCAGGGATGCCTTTTGACGCCAATTAAGAACAGATGTAAGAGAGGGTGGCTGTGTTGGAAGGGAATGGCATAAGCAGGCATGACTGTTGACATACCCCCGGCCTGTACACACAAACCAATTACGCAGGAGTCTCTCAAGCTGACTGGAGGAACATAGTGGGGTGTGGAAACTGGGAGGGAGAGAAAGAGAGAGTGGGAGGAAGGGAGAGAGAGAGAGAGAGAGAGAAAAAGGGGAGAGAGCGAGAGAGATAGGGAGATGGAGAGAGAGGGAGAAAGGGAGAGGAATCAAGAATCACTTTTGTGATGACCTGTTTCTCTGTGTGTGTGTGTGTGTTCATGTGTGTGTGAGTTATGAGAATAAATCAGGTTGATTAATCTGCCTCTGAGCACTAGTTGACCTGATGTGAATATTCCATGTCCTTACATGAAGAATGCTAATCAAACCTTTTTAACCACATCTCCATTTTCATGCATTCATTGAAATGCAAAGTGCTTTGATAACCTGACCATGACACAAAATAAAGATATCATGAGTTCCACACAGTTGAGTAAAAGCTTTTATCTACTTAAAACATTCCTTTCGTAAGGGTCATGGAAGTGGTTTTCTTTTTGGGTTTTGGAGCTATTTTGCATTCCCTCGCAATAATTCCTTCACAATGATTTAGCATTCCATTGCTAACTCGCAAGAATTGCGAGGTAACACAAAATATATTGCGTGGGAACCCAAAAGTACAGCGAGGTAAAACAAAAATATTGCAAAGTATTTCAAAAGTATCACAGTAATTTTTTTTCTAAACCTGGCTTTAATGGTGCAGCTATGCAATATATCTTTCCACAGTTGACTGTGGTTTGAGAGAGAGCCTTAGCAAAGACAGAGAGGTATGGAGTCCTTCCTCTCCTCTCATCTCATCATCTCTTCTCCTATCTTCTCTTCTCTTCTCTTCTCTTCTCTTCTCTTCTCTTCTCTTCTCTTCTCTTCTCTTCTCTTCTCCTCTCCTCTCCTCTCCTCTCCTCTCCTCTCCTCTTCTCCTCTCCTCTCAGTTGTCATGAGGATTTGCGGATGACAAAGAGTGTCTGATGACCCTGCTGAGATTTTGTACTGGTGTGGTCAGTGCTGTGTTGTGTTGTGCTGTGCTGTGCTGTGTTGTGTTGTGTTGTGTTCTGCTGTGTTCTGCTGTGTTGTGGGTTCTGAATCACCTGTCATTTTTGTTTAAGGCTTATTTTTACGGAAGAAGCCCTGTGCAAGTACTGGATTTGATCACTTCAGTAGCTTTTGCATTTATCAAACAGATCCTCCAGCCTATGCGCGGCATATGTAAAAGCGAGTGAGGAGAATGTGCATCTGTAGGCAAAGCATGACATAGTAATGATGCGTTTTATTCTTATGTGTGGGCTCTCTGGGAATCCGGCCTGTGGCCTTGGTGCCGTAAGTGCCTTGCCCCCGTGCTGAGCTACAGCTGATGTACACAAGGCATGTGATCTAACAAGATGGATGTATGTACAGGCAAGTCCATGTGTTCCATGTGGCAGGAATAATGATGCAAAAACAAAACTACCTTGTACATGTAGGAGAAACCATGGGTGCCATTTTGGTTTGAAAAGTTCTCTTTTAGAGCATTTTAAAACCACATAACACCAGGACAACGTTTCTGACATTCAAAAGAAAAAGCATGCAATTTAGATAGATTGATAGTCTGAAATAATGCACTGGAACAAATGTGATAGCAATAGCTACATTGTAATACTTAGATGTAACACACAACTTTCATTTCTCATTTTATACCTTCTTGTGATTAAGCATTTAGAAAACCCCAATGAATAGAAAGCTTCTCAAACTAAATTTGCTAAATGACTAAATGTAAATTTAGTTTGAGAAGCTTTCTATTCATTGGGGTTTTCTATTCGTTTTATCCTCTATACAGACAATGTCCCATCCTCTATAATGGCAATGCCCCATCCTCTATAATGCCAATGCCTCATCCTCAGACACCTCCCCTGGGCCAGAGAGAAGGGAAGGAAGTCAGTAAAGATGACTTGAGTATTTTGGAATTATGAATGTGTAGAAAGTGTGTTTACATTTCCAACCAAGCTTACTTGAATTTGATTTAGAGAAAGAAAGGTAGAGAGAACCAGAGAGGGAAAGAGATGTAGAAACACAGAGCAGGGTAGCTCGTGTGTGCATAGAAACAATCAGATGGTTGTCACTTCACAGTTGGGAGAGAGACGGAGAAACAGAGTGTTGTTGTTCAGCACACACAGGAGGTGCCCATAATGAACACCTGTGCTCGTGCTTTGAATGGTGAGGACAGTCGATATCTGTTTATGAACAAATTAAACAAATGGAAATATGCAGTGCCATTATGCTTCATCAAAGATTAATCCACAATTTTACAATATCAACTTTCACAACTTTAGGACTTCAAAGAATGCACTTCATGAGGCTTTGCCTTTGGCGTTTTGCAACTATTCATACACTGCTGAGTACACCACATTATGCATGTATTACATTTTTTTTGCAGTTATCCCTTATTAACACCACTGGGTGGTCTTAAAATGCATAGATATGTAAATGAATGCAGAGACTTAGCATTCATGCTGCATACTAAACAAGGTGATTCTAAACTTTGTCTAACAGGAAGTGCTTAGTCTACACAACTATAGTTTCATAGTTAAGTTTCACTGCAGATGGTACCCACTCAAGCCACAAAAAGTACAGCACTTTAAACCTAAAGTTGTATGCTAAATACATAAACTTAAATATTGAAGTTTGTAATTGTTGTTGGTACAGAGGCAGAAGGCAAGATATCTTTGTTTATCCATGTTTTTGCACTGCATAGTAGAGACTAAAGACAGTAAGTTTAGCCAAAGACAGATTCAATTCTCAAAATGTCAGCTGTCTCCATCTTATAATTTGAATTATTTGATAAATAATATGAAATCGTTTCAATTGAGTAAGGCCCTGACATTAAAGTTCTGGGAGAAAGCATACAATAGAATGCTTGTGGGGACTGTGTATAGATGCAAGGAGAGTGATCTGTCTCGAGTTCTTGGAAGATTGCAAATTGCATTTTGGTAAATGAATTTATTGCCAGTTGCACACAGCATGATGGATCAAAATGGATGTCAAAATAAAGAATACCTTACCAGTGACAATCTAATATCAAATCTAATGACCTTGATTCAGAGGACAGTAAGGCGGTTCAGTCGTGCGTCTACTGTCGATACCCCAGGCAGAGCCAGCATCTCATTATTTCTCAGAAAACGCCAGCTATGCAGAGCTTCTGGACTGAGGTAATGGTGGTCATTTCCCTGGCCATAAATGGTGAGTCTGTGAATGTTCCATTACAAATGTCAGACCAGAGAATAGTGCCAATAGGAAGTCAGATGGTGAGGCATCTGCAAACAGAAAAATAAAATGGTACCCAGAGAAAGTTCGATTAATACTTTAAGTTTGACAGCGAAGTAGACTTTACACACATCTGTAAACAGAATCCGTAGAGCAGGACCCAGAGGAAATACATAAGACTGATAGTAGCGGTCGGGAAGTCTGATAGTAGCTCAAGTTGAGCACAGAGCTTAACCGAGTCCAGGTTCATGCATTTCCCTCTTTTCCACCCTTTTGGGTCAGTGAGGAAGAATTTCAGGCAGTTACAGGCTCTTTACGTGGCCGTCAACATATTGCTTTCACCCATGAAGAACTTATAAAATCAAAAACCGAAAGTAGCCATAAATTGTATTTTAGAAAGTTTTGAGAGAAATGCCGTTTTGTTATGCATGAGTCATGGCTCACATCTATGGTACTCCCACAGAATTGTCACTTGAGTTCAGGCTACAGAAACCTCCATATGTTGCCTAGAGATAAGCAGGGGCCTTGGAAACAGCGGCGTCCTTCAGGGGCCCAACTTCAAGCCTCAGCAAAGTACAACTTAGAGGGGAGTAGAGAGGCAAAGATACCTCTTTAGTTCTCAGGTGACTGTTTCTTTATCACACAATATCTCAACACACTTTGGCTTCCTACAAAAGGATTTAGTTAGTCTAAAAAAGAAATGTTTACTTTTTAGCCCTCTACAACCTGACACATGCAGGGTTGGCTATGCTGGCTCCCCTATTTCCCTGATTTGGAAGCACAGGCCCAGTCGAGTTGCGTAGTGTGGCAGTAGAGTAAAACTAGATAATACTGGGATAAATACACATTACACATCCTCCTTTGACTAACAACACACAATCTGTGCCTTCTTCTGTGATAATTGTCTTTAACAACAACAGCACACAGCAAAGCCCCCACTGTGTCCATTTACCAGACACAGTGGTAAATGGGGTGAGGGTAAGATGAGAGTGGGGTAAGATGAGCCAAACTAAGATAGACTAGCTAGATTAAGCACTTTTCCCAAAATGACGGCGGTGGGGCAAAATGAGCCAGAGCCTTGGGGGTAAGTTCAACCGGTGGTTCATCTCACACCAAGTTCACATGAAGTTAAGTGAAATATTTGGTGTTTAAATGTAAAATATTCAATGAGGTAAAATAAGTGTTGCACCCTAACAATGAATAAATGACATATTTTATACTTTAGATGTAACAGTTATCCTGCTACGTAATTCCAGAAGAAAATCAGATAGAGGCTCAATGTTTATCTGTGATATGTATTCATATATATATTTTTTAGTTCTCTCCACGCCATTAGGCGCACAAGGCCGCAACTTCTGGATAGTTGCATTTTAAGTAATCATTTTAGTTTTTCTGGGAACAGGTGATTGGCCTGTAGCCCAACCCCCAAGGACCAATTATTCATAGCCCATCTGTAATATCTATGCGTTTTCTAATTATTCATAGCACATCTGTAATATCTATGCGTTTTCTAATTATTCATAGCACATCTGTAATATCTATGATACCCTTTACAGTTAATAATGTGGCAGACACTCCTATCCCAAATGCATTACAGGTAAGATATCAGTATAGTATTTATCAGGATATGTTCATTGCATTATGGGAATGAAACCCATAAGTTGCTATTATCATCATTCTGCTCTTGAGTTGAGCGACCGGAGTGCATCACTGGTGCTACTAGTGGCAAGTAACTACATTTCAAACAAAGGCTTCAGTTCAACGTTATTGCACTTAGCCACCTCTGATCCCTGATTGGTAGGCCCTTCAGAATAGGCCATTGTTTCATCTTGCAACATCAGTTCTAGACTGTGATCCCAGTGATTACTAAAGAGAAAACATGGCTGTGATAAGTACAGTACGTGAAGTTACAGGAAAGGAAAAGTTAGAAAGTAAGAGAGAGAGAGAAAGGGAAAAGAGAGAGAGAGAGAGAGAGAGAGAGAGAGAGAGAGAGAGAAAGGAGGAGGGGATGAACGGAGGGGATGAAAACCATGGTCTGCAGATTTGAGCTCTCTGCTCTGATGAGTGATTGCAGGGGGGCTTAGGTGAGAGTGTGTGGTGGAGGTGAGAGTGTGGGGTGGAGGTGAGAGGAACCGGAGCGGCACGTCTGATCAGATCCATCCAGACGAGAGCGGAGCGGAGTGGAGCAGTGGAGGGGATTAGGGTGTGTCTGGCCAGCTAGAGATGCCGTGGGGGGGCTCTGGACATCTGGCTCAGATGCTCTCTGCTCCACTTCCACTGTGTACCCACACGAAACGGAGCAGCAGTCCACAACCGATAACAGGCTGATGCCATATGATTATACGCTTGGCCTGTTTCTGTGTCTGCGTGTGTGAGTGTGTGTGTGTGTGTGTGTGTGCGCGCGCATTTGTGTGTGTGTGTGTTTGTATGTGCATGCATTTGTCTGTGTGTGTGAGTGTGTGCACCAGTGTATGTGCATGTCAGTGAGTCTGTGTGTGTGTGTGTGTGTTCACTGCTAAAGGCTTATATTCTGTGAATAGATTCACTTTCGCCCTCCTGAGGGCAGAATGACACACCTTACAGTGATTCTAAATAGTGTGTCTAAAAAGCAGATAATCACCACCACCTCTCTCAGGGTTTCTCTCTGTCCCTCTCTTTCTCCCTCTGTCTCTCCCCCCCCCCCCCCCCCCCCCTCTCTCTCTCTCTCTGTCTCCGCTAGTCCAGTCACACTGTCCAGCTCACTCATACACTACACATAAAGTCAGTTGGCTGCACCAAAAGCAGCAGAGCACAGAGGCAAGGAATATAGAGGGAATACAAGTATTTTAGAATATCAAATGGAAAAGGAAAATTAATTTGTGCTTCGAATTCAGCTAAGGAGTTTGTTGGGAATGAGGTTGATAGCTGATCACATCACGTACCACACAATTTCTTTTAAATTAATCCCTGATAAAACCAGAGAGGTTTAAAAATATTATTTTTCACCTTTAATATGCATAGTCCTTGTTCCACTCCTATCAAACTACACACTTCACATGCATTAATGTAGTCTCATTGTTGGCACAATCTGAAAAGAAATTGCACGGAGCCCCAACCAGCCACGGTGGTTTAATTAAAAAAAGGACAGAAGATATAGAAGATATGTCCTAAGAAGGATTTTGTGCCTACAGCTAGTGAAGCACATACAGTTTTTAATAGGCCATTCCCATTAAAGCCAAATATACTGCAGCTCTGGCTTCCCCTTGCAGCTCTCTCTCTCTCTCTCTCTCTCTCTCTCTCTCTCTCTCTCTCTTTCACACACACACACACACACACACACACACACACACACACACACACACACACACACACACACACACACACTCGTTTTGTAAACAAAAACAGTTTTTCTTTCTGTAAACTATACCGTTCCAGTCCCATGGCACTGAAGACAGCTTGAGGGCTATTGGTTGTGATTAACCCTGCAGAGGGGTCCCCTAATTAAAGTGCCGTGTCTCTGGGCTTAAACACAGGCTCACTTTACAGGTCTCCTGAATTATTCACAACAGCTGAATGAGCAACTGCACACTCTGACAAAAGAGTGTGAGAGAGAGTGAGAGAGAGAGAGCGAGAGAGAGAGAGAAAGAGAGAGAGAGGAGGAGGACGTCAAACAGAAAGAGAGAGTGGGAAAGAAAAATTAGAGAGAAAAGAAGACAGAGAAAAGGAGGAACATGTAAGAAGATAGAGCAGGGGGATAAAAGGAAAGGGAAAGATGGAGAAAGAGAGAGAGAGAGAGAGGGGGGGGGCAGAAAAAGTGTGTTTGAGAGCGAGAGCAGTCTGTGGTCTGGTGTAGCCTTACATCAGGAGGAAATAGTGAGCTGAGGAAGGAAAGGAGAGGTGGAGTGAGGGAGAAGAAAGCCTATCGTAGAGAGTGGCGATGCGGGAGGGAAGAGACAGGGCGATGGGAGAGAATTAGAGAAGATGAGAAGACAGGGAATGGCTAATGCATGGGGAGTGGGTGGTGGTTAGAGTGCAGGAGAGCAGAGAGCATACAGATAGGGAGGCGCGAGGAGAGGGCGGAGAGGAGAGGAGAGAGGAGTAGGTTGCTAAAGAGAGGGGGAGTCTGCAGAAGTAAGCAAGACTAAAATATATCTTTTTAGAGCAACATCACACATTCAGCCAGCTGCACTGGTGCAATAGGTTTGTTTCTCTGAGAGGTCAGTGCGCATAGCCCTCATACATCTGACATAAGCATGTAATAAACCTGCAGTATGTCAGGAGCCACCCATTTGTTGAGACAAGATCAGATTACTTTCGGCATTAAAATGGCGTTATGCGTTAGTGACATTGCGTCAACTGGTATGTCAGATTTGATATGAAGGGTAAGATTGTGAAAGGGTAGAGTAAATGAGTGGGGGGGGGGGGGGGGGGCAGGGGGTGTGTGGTGGTGATGGTGAGATTATTGATGGTGAAGGTTAATTAAGTATCTATCAGCCAAAAGTCTTGCCTGTCATACACCCACAGCTGGCACTAAGTCTTGCGTTTTTCAGCTGCAACTTATGTTATTTCCAGTGTGATCGCTGCTGAACCTTCAAGCTAAATGCACTAATATTCCTCAATATGCCTCTGCAGGTTATCTCAGCCTCTGCCGCTGATAAGGACACAAGGACACTAATAAGGCTGGTTGGGGTTGGGAACAGTAGTTAAGACACGGAATCAAATAAAAGATACTTAAGTCTGATAACGGTGAAGTCTGTCCAGTGTGATTTGGTACTAGGTAAAACTGGAGGGAGTAAATGTGTGATCTGGTAAACAACAAAGACATGCATGCACTTCTGTGTGTGTGTGAGTGTGTGCATGTACTGTATCTTTGTGTGTGTGGTGTGTGCACGTGTGTATGTTTGTGTGTACATTTGTGTTCACTGCTACAGGCTTATATTCTGTGAATAGATTCACTCTCGTCCTCCTGAGGGCAGAATGACACACCTTAAAGTGATTCTAAATGGTTCTAAATTCGCCCAGAAATCCCCTACTGTGACTTAATTGTGCTGTCAGACGTGACACCTAATCATCAGGTGGGAGCGAAGCAGCAGGTCAATGAAAGCATGGAGGGTCACTGAGGGTATCTAAAGAGATGCACATTTCACACTCGAATGCCCCTTAACTAGTCCTGGCTTGATCAGTGTGTGTATTGTTATGTTTGTTTTATAGCAATTATGAAGCGCAGAAAAAAAGATCACAGCCTTGGAACTGAAATGTTTAAATTACGCAAAGCAATACAACATATAGAATATATAAGGAAAAATAGCGAATGACACCAAGAACTGCATGGCCTTCACTGATCTCAGAACATGTTTTATTCACAGTTTAATCATAATTTCAAGGACAAAAATGCCTCCAACCCTGTGGTTGGCAATGTCTTTGATCAGATAAAACTCTCCCATCCCTATTCCTACTAATACATGGTCAAAAACACTGTAGTTGTTTTCAGTTTGATCAGTATCTTACAGAAACACTTAGGAAAAACAGAAAACCAAGAAAGAATCGTACAACAAAAAAACCAAAGAACATCGTGTGGCCCATTCAGACAGCAACTGCAGGAACGCGAGTGTGCGATGATGTCTATTTTGAAATGGCAACATTTGTTTTGAGCTCATACTGTCCTAGTTATGTTAAAATACAGTTGGATATTATCAATGTTACAGACCTACAATAAAAGAAAAACATGAAAAATCCGAACACAAAGCATGTCTTTGGAATGATAAAGGCTAAATTCATCAGCAGTAGGAGAGCGTATTATATTTGGAATTTTTCATACTGGCATAGCGAGAGATGTATAGTTTCTCTTGGGGGGGATGGGGTGGGCTGGGGGGTGCTTTGGAATGCTTCTCAGTTACCAAGCAACCAACCAGTCAGCTGAAGAGATGAATGGTCTCGGCGATCTGACATCTTAACCAGATGGATGCTCACATACAGTACATTCAGCTATCGCGGTTATCTCAGTTGTGGTTATCGCTGGCCAAAACAAAAACCTAAATACTTTTCTTTTTTGTTTTCATGACTATTCACAGAGTATTCACATAACATAAATATACATCTATATGTACACACACAAACCTCAATGCGAGTGTCCAGGCACTTTCTCACTGCTTTGAGAGGCTCTGAGGGAAAGGGGGGGGTACTGTGTGTAGATAAAAACCTTGAGCTGACTGGTCCATTCCCCTGCACTGATGGGATCTCAGTCAGTGCCACAGTAAGACTCAGTGCCACTATCCTTCAGCTGGACCTCTTAAAAACACACTCTCATTTCAGTCTGGTAGATGCAGTGAGCCGCTTCTCTCTGCCACTTAAGTTCTGGTAAATCCTTCTGACATAGTCAGCCTATGGCAGTCACGAGAGACTGAAGATATAAAACTTAAAGTTTTAAACACCATGTTAAGTGCAGACTATCTGAACCTACTTCAGCTGCAGTTTAAGCCCTGCTTTGGATACACATATCTGTTGACGTTACAGGATTTTCCCTGGCAACTTCTACTGACATGTTGCAGAAATTCCGCATAATTTCTGCATAATTTCTATGGCTGCAAGTAGGAAAGTTTGTGGGAAACTTTCTGTCTACTGGCTGTTATGTCACTGTGGGAGGTAAGAGAGTCTAACACAGCTAGAGTTGGAGAATGGGCCATTAGTCTCACAAACTCCCACTGGCTTTTTGTTAGACTTCAGACTACTAGCTGACTCTCTCTTGATGTCATGTCATCTGTCATATGGGGCAAATAGGAGAAATTGCATGTCATTAATGTCACCCTGTAAAGAGTAGTGCCACAGAGGACAGTATCAGGGGTGACTTAAATTTGTCATGGAAATGGCAAAAGGATGGATAAGAGTACCTGACCCATGAAATTGGTCTTGAGCACGAACATTTATCTGATATCACATTTACTCTTTGATCCACCATTAAAAAAAAACAAATTACAAAAAACAAACCAAAAATAAGATACAAAATGAAGCATCCACTCAACAACACAAGTTCAGTTCAATGATAAATAGTTACAAATTGGCAAAATCCTTTAGCGTTTTTTCTTTTTTTTTACTACTTCCTTTATTTCCAGTACCCCTTTAGTTACTGTATAATTTCGAATTAACAAATAAACACTGTAAAGCTCCTCAAAGTCTCTCTTCAAGGACCATTGCATCAGCACATACAGGGGTCATAGAGTAATACACTTGCACAACGTAAACACTGGCATGCCGGTGAGGAGCAAACTGTAGGCAGTCTTTACACATCTCGCACACAAGAGATGGGATAGCACTTTCCGAGACAAGATAATCTGCAGATGCTATATCTATGTACAGCACACTTAGGGAGGAGAAGAGAGCAGACTGGCGCAGGCTTCAGAAGCCAAGGCGATACCATGGCCCGTGGCCCGTGGCCTGTCTCCAAGACGTCTGTGAGGCTGGCACATAGTGACTAGCAAGCCCTCCATCACAGCAGCGGTACCTGGGCTCCTCCAAGTTAGTCGGTATTAAAGACTGTACCACAAATAGTGTCACGTGAAATCAAAACAAAAGAAGAACTCAAACACACAACGCATGGTTCGATATGAAGATTCTCTGCTTCGCACAAATGCGAGGATGTTGCAGGAGTAGGTCTGCTTGACAGGAGCCAAATGTCTGGCAGGCTGTTGGTAAATTAGCCAATGCCTTTGATGCAGGCAATTCGAACCTGCGTTTGCACGTCTGAGAGTGACCATGTACGTTTACTTGAGTTGTGTGTGTGTGTGTGTGTGTGTGTGTGTGTGTGTGCGTGTGTGTGTGTGTGTGTGTTTGTTTATTTGTAATATGTTTTCTCTCCCAGATAGCTCCGTTGTATCTTGAATAACATAGAGTAAGGCTGAGTTTTGAGACATGGTACAGGCTTCTTAAACCATGGAGAAAACTGCCGCTGGTATATCAAGTGTGAGTCCAGACTAAACGTTTTCACATGATGGTGTATTTACCTCCTCACCAGGTAGAAAAATGAAACACTTCCAGCATGGAAATGCGAGTGGTGTGTTTAGCGGAGGTGTGCTGATTCTGGTCACACTCGTCTTCACCATGTTTAAGCCTAAAGCCTCAGGATGAGTGTGTGTGCCGCAGAGACACACACCTGCACCCGGTACCTCAACACCAACAACACTGGACACACAGAGCAGAACAGAAACACTAAAGACTTGGGGAGCGAGGGTGGGCTGATCCGGGGACTCAGAAACCGCAGCAAGAAAACTAAACAAAAAGAAAGCCTTTTTTTAAAGGTCAGGAAGGTGAAAAACTCTGCCTTTTCTGTTTTTTTTTTTTTTTTTTTGATTCGGTCATCATTGATAATTCATTGGACTTCTCTTCTGTCTGTGTTCTTGGTAGCAGGTAGACCCGGTGAACCAAGCAGAGTGGCAGTATACGGATGGGGGGTTGGGGTGGGGCTGGGGGTCAGAGAGAGCAGTCCCCATCCACTGCACGTGCAATCGCCCTGGCTGCTATCTCACCTCCATGCAGTCCAGGTACTCCAGCACCAGGTCATAGCAGAACCGGTACTGGTCCTGCAACACACAGTCAACGACAAAAAAGGCGTTCGTCAGTCAGATGAGGATATTCAGCGCATGATAACTCAGTAAGAACCCCCCACCCCCCTTCTGCCCTCTCACTGTACAATGACCTTAAACCTACCAGAGATTCCACCATGTTGGGCTTGGCGTTGCGCAGCGTCTTGACGGCGTAGAACACGTCTACCATGTTCTGGTACTGGATCATCTCCAGCAGGATGGTTGAGGCGCAGAAGGTACCACAGCGCCCTCCGCCATTCCTGTGTGGAGACACAAACACAGAGGCCACTGTAAGCCTAGAAACACACATCTGTGTGCGGCACGACACACGACAACATCATAACCCACATTTATGTGTGTGGCATGACACACAACAACATCCTAACCCACATTTCTGTGTGCGGCATGACACACAACAACATCCTAACCCACATTTCTGTGTGCGGCATGACACACAACAACATCCTAACCCACATTTCTGTGTGTGGCATGACACACAGCATCACAAAGCCATAGAGGAGGCCTGGGGGACAAGTACAGGTACATCTACCGGATATTAAACACACACACACACACACGCACACACACACACACACACACACACACACACACACACACACACACACACACACACACACACACACACACACACACACACACACACACAGACACACGCACACACACACACACACACATAACCCATCTCAAGAGGACAACATCAGCTATACCCCATAATAAGCGAAGTTAAATGTCAGCAAACACACGCATAACGACCTGTGGTTTATATCCCCTAGAGAGATGGGTTGGGATGCGTGAAGCATCGCCTAGCATCCGATGGAGGCAATATTAAGATAATCAATCGCAGTCACCGCTTTGGCAGCCCAGGATTTTAGAGTAGAGATAGAGACACAGATAGAGAGAGAGGGAGTGGGAGAGAGAGGGAGAGAGAAGAGAGAAATAGAGAGAGAGGGAGAGGGAGAGGGAAAGGGGGAGAGAGAGAGAGAGTGGAGGGGTGTGCATTCTGCATTAAAGCATAATTGATTTCATCTCCATAATCTTTTCCCTTGGTTGTTGTGGGTAACACACAGTGACAGCTCAGAGTGATGTGGTTGTGGAATGTGCCAAAGAGGACAGAGAGAGAGAGAGAGAGAAATAAAGAGAAAGAGCGAGAAATAGAGAGAAAGGAAGAGAGAGAGAGAGGGAGAGAGAAAGAAAGAGAGAGAGTACAGTAAAGAGAGAGTGAGGAGAGAGAGACAGAGAAGGAGAAAGAGATTGAGGGTAAGAGAGGCCAGGAACAAAGTGAGAGAGAAAGAGGACAGACACAGTGAGGAGTGGGTAGGAGAGAGACAGACAGAGAGAGACACACAGAGAGAGAGAGGGGGTGGGTGAGAGAGAGAGAATGCGAGGCGAAGCGGCAGAAAGAGACGTGCTCTGGTTGAGAAACGGGCAGCTGTGGCGGAGGCTGAGGCCATGCCAAGCTTGCAGGTGTGTGGCTACAAGAGACCCCTGTCAACGCAGCCCTGACAGGACCGCCATCAACAACACAAGCAAATTCTACTGCTGGACCGGAGTGCACTTTGAATGGGAATTATCTGCCGCAATGCAGCATGCGCCCCAATACTACCTGCTAAAATGGGATGCAATTAAACCAACCCACACTGTTTAAAAAAAAAAAAAAAAGAGGCTTTTGCACCTACATGCACAAATGCATCTTGGGGCTTATTAACTGACAAGAATGGCAAAATGCTTCTGTGAGGTTATCCACTCCAAATCTTACAGCTCCAGATCCCTCAGCCCGGACACGTTGAACTCTGTCAGGCCAGGATGTCCGTGCACACGGGGAGGTCGGACTTGACTGGAGCCCTGATTGATTGCCTGTCATTTTTCCTCAGTGGTCTCTGGGCTCGCTGAGCACTGAATAGGCTTATGATTAAGTGACCATCAAGACCCCAAGCCCTGCTCTGGTCTCCTCAGACACGAGGCTGCTGATTGCACTGTTGGACAGTCAGAGGCAAACTGCTTGTAGCACACAGAGCCAGAAAGTTCACCGTGAGGTTTTGATTAAGTAGGGGGAGGGGGCGAGAGTGGAGGTGGAGGTGGAGGTGGTGGTGGTGGTGGTGGTGGTGGTGACAGGTGTTAGTTTAACCCCAGTCAAGAGCCATCAGCCTGAGTTTGTACCAAATCAGGGCAGGACTGTCCCCTGTCAGAAACCAAGTTGATCTTGCGCGACTCTACACGTCGGATGATGTTTGACAGAAAAGTCAAACCCTTAAGTTTTGAGCTCAGGGAGTCACTGGGTCAAAATGCACAACACACCAACTGCCACAACCGACCGCAAAACAAATTCAGTGACAAATCTCTGGGAACGTGAGCCATGGCAGACAAACGTTTTCTAACAAAGAGAAAGTGCTGTTTTGATCAGGACCAAAGAGAACCCCGCCAATCAGCAGCAGATGGTGACAGATGGGAGATGAAATTTGACCGAACAGCAGCCATTTTTCTTACCCCCCTCTGGCAAGCGTAAGGAGGTGGTACTGTCAAACCGTCAGTGTCATTAAATGCTCGCTTCCCGACAGCGACTTGAAGCAAGTAAGCACAGCACGCTCTGCGAAGGCAAACTGTCCCCGAGGACTAAGGACACCACTCCAGGCTGATTGAGCAGAGTTTCTGGAAGTTTGTCTCTGATTAGCTGTGTGTGTGTGTGTGTGTGTGTGTGTGTGTGTGTGTGTGTGTGTGTGTGTGTGTGTGTGTGTGTGTGTGTGTGTGTGTGATGGAGTGTGGGGGGGATGTTACATGCTGATGCTTTATTGATCGGGGGATTGATCCCTGACCACTACTTTGACATATGGGGTTTGGCTGATACTGGAAACTTCATACTTTTGCTTTGATTTCCATTTCCATGAGAACACGGCACATCCCTTCCATGCCTCTACGATTAACCCCATGGCATTGTTGACGAAAACAGAGAAAAAATGACATTTCTGGAATCTTGAATCCAACCTTTGCACTACATCATCACACCAACACAATAATAGCATTGTCATAATCCTTAAAAGCTTTTCTTTCCGATTAATACTGACAAATGAAATGACTGCTTGCAAAGTAACCTAAAATTAGTGAAATGATCAGGTACGCACAGCTCTCAGTCACAGGACAGTGTAAACACTCACGCCTTCATTAGTTGTCACATCCGCGCACGGTCGCCAGTCCTCTAGAGAGCGACACTCATCCTAGAGCACATAGCACTAACCTTTTCTTCTACACTGGGCTACACCTGCGGTGATCACCACTTCCTACTTAAGCACTGGGTGCCCTTCCCTCTTCACTCTGTTCCTTCTTCTCTCAGGAAGACTTTGTTTGTGGGCCTTGACCCCGTTGGTGTAATGCGAATGTTATCGCGGGTTAGCTTAGCATAAGCTAGCCGCGACATCCATTGACTATCACTAGTGTTGTGCATCTACGCCGAAGGGAATACTTCTTTCTTGTGGATCATACTTTCTCTTGTGGATTACCTCTTATGGATTACCTTCTGTTGGACTAACCATTCTACTGTGGAATGTACCGTTGTTAAGTGAGACTGTTAGGCTATGAACTTTGCTAACCTAGCAGTGTTTGCTACTGTGTAGATCTGGCTAACTAGCCTACTGTGAATAAACTCTTTTGTTGCACCTGACCTGCAATCTGCGTGTGTGCCTGAAAACCCCGGCCTGATATTAGTTGCTCTATTCACATGCTAAAGACTTTGTCATTACCTGTGGCTCCAAGGGAGGGGATATACCACGCGGGGGAACGTTTTGTAACATTTTTGTAAACAAAACACCAGCCAGGTCCAAGTACAATTCCTTTATTTTGAGGCAAGTCCTGCCAGGGTCAACTTGAGTGCGTTTTAATGGAAATATGGGGAGAACTGGAGTATTTTTTCTTACCAAGCTTTCAAATCCCAAAGATAATGAGACGTATCTGAATAGGAACTGGATGAGGAAGTTTACATTTCTAACGTACTAGGAGATTTTCGTTTTTAGCGTAACATACTTGCTAATGGGGTTATGACGAGTAGTGATACATCACATGTTCATAAACGACAAACAAACCTTGCATTTCTCTGTGCAATAGGTAGTGTTACATGGCCAGTCATTTATCTTCAGCCAGAGTATTTCTCTTAGTTTGCTGTGTGTGCTAGTGTGAGTTTATTCATCCAGTAGAATGCTTTGAGTGGTGATAGAGTGTTTGCATAAGTCGGTATGTAGTTTAAGTTTATATTTCTTGAAAATAATTCTTATTCTCTAATTCAATAGACATTCCCTTGTGAAAGGCTTTGTGTTAGGATGAGAAAGGGTGTTAACAGCCCCTCTCTGCATATGCCTGGTGCAAGGCTATGAGTCCTCCTCTAGATACCTTTTGATACTTTAATGACAAGGTCATCAATGTTAGACGACCATTTATTTATTCATATGAATGGAGTGATGAAGGGCATATGCTTATAGCATACCCGAGTCCTTGGATAATCACCTCAAGTGACTAAAACAGTTTGTCACTGTGGTTTGTGTTTTTGCCCATATTCCAGCACAAGCCAAAACTACAGTATAGGGATCTATACAGAAAAATACAAATACGACATGCATACTACTTACCTTATGTTGTGCATAATTCAAACAAATAAATGTACCTTTGAAACCACTGTTTAAAGTTGCAAAGATTAGTATCTGAGCATGTCTTAACCACAAAAGTGCCTGACTCCTGGAGCTCGAAGTTTGGCTGATCTGCACTGAGACATTTGCAAGCAGTGTCTCCATCCTCGATGTCTAAGTGTCTTTGGGCAAAACACAGAACCCCTAAAGATTCCCGATCAGTGGGTTACCTGCCTTCAGTCTATCAGTTTATTTGCACATAAATACATATTTATTAATTGTAAAGTGCTTTGATTATGCGTTAAGTCGCTCTCAGATATGAGTTTCTCATGAATGTGATGTCTCTGAGAGTGTATGTGTGCATGTGTGTCTTCTGATCACTCACAGGCAGTGGACAACATTGATGTCTCTGAGTGTCTATGTGTGCATGTGTGTGTCCTCTTAACACTCACAGGCAGTGGACGACAGTGCGCCCGTCTCCACACTCCCTCTGCCACTTGTGCACATGTGCCAGCAGGTTGAGGAAGGACTTCTTGGAGTCGGGGACGTCTCGGTACGCAGACCAGCGCAGGAACTGGAACTGGCACACCACCAGCTGGCCTTCCTGCAGCTGCACTCAGAGAATTGAGGAAGAAGAGGGGAACAGAGGCCAACATTTCTGTTTGATTATCTGAGGTTTTAAGGTGCATGTATGGGTGTGTG
>NC_045162.1:14854623-14877123 GCF_900700415.2 Clupea harengus | reverse complement strand
TGTGTGTGTGTGTGTGTGTGTGACCAAGTGACTGACAACTGGTATAATTTAATCTTAGAGTTTAAAGACAGCTTATGGTGTGAGTATGTGTATGTGTATCAGTATGTGTATGTGTATGTGTATGTGTATGTGTATGTGTATGTGTGTGTGTATGTGTATAAATATGAGTATGAGTATGTGTATGACAGAGACAGAGACAGAAACAGAGACAGAGACAGAGACAGAGACAGAGACAGAGACAGAGACAGAGACAGACAGAGTGAGAGAGAGAGAGAGAGAGAGAGAGAGAGACAGAGACAGAGACAGAGACAGAGACAGAGACAGAAACAGAGACAGAGACAGAGACAGAGGCAGAGACAGAGACAGAGACAGAGACAGAGACAGACAGAGTGAGAGAGAGAGAGAGAGAGGTGGAGTAACTGAATGTTAGAGAGAAACTACATGAATGGACGTGGAGGGAAAGCTGAAAGAAGGAAAAGCAGCAACAGTAGTAGAGTAATTTCCCCTCCTCACAGCTTCAGCGATGAAGCCCGCCTCAGAAGGCAGACCTAAAGCATGTGGCTGTACCAAACAAACCAGCTGTACCAAACTAACTGCCAGCATGTCCCTGTTCTCCTCTCTCTCTCCCCTCATCTAAATGAGGGTGGCAGCAGCTGGGCCGGTGATGTGACAGTGATGTGATAAAGTCTTGTTTGGCTCTGCGTCACATGCTATCTAAGCAACAAGCGTCTGGCTTTGACTGACACTTCCAGGCCCATAGAGGGAGGAAGGGCTGCACTCGCTGCTTCACAAAGGGGACTGAAGAGGGTGGAGAGAACACAAGCATGAAGAAGACACAGGGATGGACAGACAGACAGACAGACAGACAAATAGATAGATAGATAGATAGATAGATAGATAGATACGTAGATAGATAGATAGATAGATAAATAGACAGATAGATAGATAGATAGATAGATACGTAGATAGATAGATAGATAGATAGATAGATAGATAGATAGATAGATAGACAGACAGACAGACAGACAGATAGAGTGTTAGCCTGTGAGGCTCAGAGCTCAGATTAGGTGTGTGTGTGTGTGAGTGTGTGTGTGTGAGAAAGAGAGAGAAAGAGAGGGTGAGCGATAACCAGACAATAGAATATACTCCACCATCAGTTCACCCTCTTTACATGCTATCCTTCAGATGGAGATGCATTTCAAAAGCACTAACAGTGACTCACAGAGACAGATGCACTGTTCAAGACATCTAGGGGCACAGCCCAAAGAAGGCTGTCACTGCAACCAGGCCACTTGCTGTGAGAAGTGCAGAAGGACTGGCAACGCCTACTGTGTTTTCCTATTCACTGTGTTTTCGTATTCACATGAGGCAGCTCCACAATAAAAAAAACTATACATTTCTTGTTTATTTATCTGAGTACAAGGAGGAAATAATGATAGTCTACCACACATTACAATAGCACCCTAGTTCACTTTTCTCACACCCAGTGTTGTGTATGGCTTAGCATAACTTTAAATATTCTTCATCTTTTCAATCAGAAAAAGGCTATTAGCATTATTATTGACATGAGACGGGTAGGCAGACCCTTGAGACATTAAATTAAAACAAATTGGGCAAAATTATGTGTAATCACAATGCAGGGGATGAAGTGTGTGTGTGTGTGTGTGTGTGTGTGTGTGTGTGTGTGTGTGTGTGTGTGTGTGTGTGTGTGTGTGTGTGTGTGTGTGTGTGTGTGTGTGTGTGTGTGTGTGTGTGTGTGTGTGTGTGTTGATCATACCCTCTCCAGACTGAAGGTGCGCACAGTGTATTCGGCCAGGGTCTCAGTCTTCAGGAGTGTGATCTTAATGTCCCCATACAGCTCACTGTCATCAGGCCAGTACTTACAGCACTTTACCTGTAAAATAACACACACATCATTACCTTCAGACACATCAGTGCACACACACACACACACACACACACACACACACACCATACACACACACACACATCATTACCTTCAGACACACCAGTGCACACACACACACATACACACACCTTCACACACACACACACACACTACTACCCTCAACATGATCCTTCCCCTCCCTCCCTCCCTCACTCACACACACACACACACACACACACACAGCTACACAAAATCATTCACACTGTAAAATGCAGTAAATTCCACTGAAATAGGCTTTCGGTAATTTGTTATTAATAGCTGAGTCTAAGGGCTTTGGTTTTCTTTTCCAGGAATCAGCGGTGAATACGAGAAGAGCAACACCCCCACACCGACGGAGCTGTTGGCTGACGTGGTATCGGTGCCGCCTATTTGTTTAGCTGCTCTCGATACTGCAAATGGGAGCACATTCCCAGCCACAACACAAACCTCCAAATTCAATAACGTTCCCAACACTGATTGATTCAAACGAGTTAAAAGTGAATGTGAATGTCAAAGCGGACTCTACAGTCTTAAATCTGAAAAATGTCCACGTATCGCAGAGAATATTTCAACACAGAAACACAAAGCAACAGCTCTATTTATCTGTCTGTGTTCCCATTTCTCTGGCTTCTGGTAATAGCTATAATGCTAGCAATGATGGGCATTTTGTAATCATTTCTTCCTGATACCTCTCAGTAGGGCTTTTTTGTCAGGATGAAGCATTAAGCATAATAAGAAGACTGCTTGGGAGGGAAAGGCCACATGGAGTGATTTGTGAGGTCCAAGATAACAACAGCAGACGGACACTAAGTGCACATCGCTGCTTGGCTCAAACAAGAGAAAATGGGAGGTACATCATTACCTTTCTCGATTGTTCAGGTGCTTTACTTCTAGTGTACGCACAATGTGTGTGTGTGTGTGTGTGTGTGTGTGTGTGTGTGTGTGTGTGTGTGTGTGTGTGTATGCACTTCATGTATGTCCTTGTTTCTTTGGGTGTATATATATATGTGTGTGTGTGTGTGGTGTATGTTAAAGCTAAATGGCTTATCACGGCTTTTATCTCTAATTATCTACATCAGTTTATATGCACTTTAGTTATCCTCCTGCTACTGTGCGCGTGTGTGCGTGTGCGTGTGCGTGTGCTTGCGCGTGTGTGTGTGTGTGTGTGCGCGCGCGTGCGTGTGTGTGTGCGCGCGCGTGTGCGTGTGCGTGTGCGTGTGCGTGTGTGTGTGCGCTTGTGTGTATTTAGAAACACATAGCACATACCCTGCCCACCTCCACCAGCTTGGTGATCATGACAATGCTGAAACAGTTCTCCTGCCACACCATCCTCCAGAAGTCATACACCGTCTCCTGCTTGGGTCCTGAACAGAGAACTTTTTTTATGGTTTATTTGATGCTATTATGCCATCATGGTGTTGTGTGGGAATGGGAGCAAACATTGTGAATACGGTAAAGTAAAACACAATGTACATGCATCAATATAGAATAACCACACACACACACACACAAACACACACACACACACACACACACACACATACACACACAACCCTGTACAGACAGTACATGAAATAACACTGCACTGTGATGCATACATTCTACTGAATCTGTCTTGGTAGCCCCAAGTTATGTTATGATATACAATATATACATTTTTTTATGTTTACCATAAAATGACTGAGCTGAACAGATTGTATCAGCATAGATCATACTGGTTCATGATAGTTATTACGACTATTCATGACTCCAACTGACATTACATTACAACCCTTTATAAATGCCTTTGTAATGCATTATGGGTAGAAGGGTTCATTTGGAGTGTTCCTGAACTTCCTGAACTTTCCATTGAGCTGAAGATGCCATGAGCAGCACTTCTAATAACTCTAGCCTCAGGGCCCAGCTGCAGCTGGAGATGCGGCTGTTTCTTTAGTGTCATTAAGCATTATGGAGAGGCGATGCAGAGATGCCACCGTCCGCCGAGAGTAATCCAACACCGGGCCTTTCTGCTGACGCCACACCCTGCTCTGGAGAGCCCTCTGCAGAAAGATGTATGCCGCCAGCAGGCCAGCACACATACCACTGAACTCATCAAACACACACACACACACACACACACACACACACACACACATACATACATGTGTGCGGGCATAAACGCATTAATATAGAATTAATATCAATATAGAATAACCACACACACACACACACACACACAGAGAGACTGACACACACACATACGTATATCCTTGCAGAGTTTAAAGTCTCTATAAAGGAGAGGAGACCTTGTTCAGGCACTAACCCACTCAGTCTTCTTTTCCCTAACTCTCCTCCTCTCTTCCCTCTCCCTCTTTTTCTCTCTTTGTTTTGCTAAGCTCATTCTGCATCGGAAGTACCGCGTCTGGACAGCTAAAAGAGGACTTCAGTCCTAAACAGAGCAGAGTCCTCTCTCTCTCTCTCTCTCTCTCTCTCTATCTCTATCTCTCTATCTATCTATCTATCTATCTATCCATCCATCCATCTGTCTATCTTTGCTGTATTGGTCTAGGCTTTCTACAGTGAAATAGACAGACACTGAATGCTGAATTATTTCCTCCTGCCTGGGAAGTCAGAATGGTAGATACATTCAGATTTGCTTTGCAACCACAGCACGGCAACATCGAAAATCTTAATTAATCTTCAGAATCTTGAGAAATGTAATTGAAAGTTTCCCTAAAACAAATACGGTGCACAATACTGGTTTGAATATCATCACAATCCACTGCTGGGCACTAGACATTTTGAAGAGGTCCCCATTCTGTGTTGTTAGTGCACTGGTGCATAAACAGAAACACCCACACTCACACACAAGTACAGACACAAATGCATGCATGCAGACACACCCCCACCCTCACACACAAACACGCACCCACAGACCCACGCATACACACAGACACACACAGACCCACGCATACACACACAGACCCACGCATACACACACACACACACACACACACACACACACAGACCCACGCATACACACGCACACACACACACACACACACACACACACACACACACACACAAACCCACAGACCCACGCATACACACAGACACACACAGACCCACGCATACACACACACACGCACACACACCACACACGCCCCACTAACGCACACACCCCACACACGCACACACACGCACGCACACACACACACACACACACACACACACACACACACAGACACAGACACACACACACACACACACCCGCGCGCACACGTGCACACGCGCACACGCACACATGCACACACGCACACACACACACACACACACACACACACACACAAACACACACTGTCTGTGGACATGCAGAGATACTCACCCTGAGTGGCGATGAAGTGGTTGGATCGATGGTAGCCCTGGAAGAGAGAGAGAGGGGAGAGGGAACACTCCGAGTCTTAGTCACTGATAGAGGAGGTCTTTATCTCTCAAGCCTTGTCTGTCTGTCCTCTCCTTGTCTCCAACTCTTCTCTCACTTAATGTCTCTCCTCCTCCTTCTCCTCCTTCTGCTCCCCTTCATCTTCAGGGTCTCTAAGGCACACTGAGAGCTCTACACCCAGCAGCAGAGAGCAGCAACCCTGTCCCATTTCCTGCCTGACCAGCATTCTCAGGCAGGAAGCAGGAATAAGACGTTCAGACAGCATGTGTACTCAGACCCAGAATGGCTCCTGTGACCTGCTTCCTGAGCACAGTGTGACAACTGTCATGTTGACTGACATAGTAATGAAGCAACTGGAGATAAAACAAACGTGGTAAAGGGGAGTAAATGAATGAGTTGTATAATTGTGCTCTGTGTTTAGGCTTTCGGACAAAGTTATGGAAATGTTGAGTTCTTTTGTGAGCAGGTTTGTAACTAGCAGGATTTAATGAACTCAAACGACATGAAAGGGAATGAAATCAAGAATCAAACCAAAGGATTGGAACCATTCTGCCTGACCCTAACCCTAACCTTTATATGGAAATGAGTGGATTCTCCTGTAGCTAGTGAGAATGGCAGACAACGAATGTGCACACACAACAGCACCTGGCATGCTCTGTGGAAAACAAAGGATCTGAAATGAATTATATGTTAATGTATCAGCACTAGCTGTTTATAATGTTTTAGCCAGCATTACATGGCCTCTTTAAATGCTTACCAGACATTTCATCTGCACAGACTAAACAAAGCATAATCTGACCCTTTTCATCAAGCACTGCTTCCTTCCCATCATAAACGTAGGAGTTCATGACAATGATTTGTGTCCTTTTCTTGTAAATGCAGACATTTGAACCACTAGTATTTCCTCTGGAAAATGAGTTTTATAATTTGGTGCTTCTTACAAAGCCTGTCATATCAAGCAAAAGAATGCGTGGAAGTCAAAGAAAAACACGAGTTTAGGAGAAATGGCCTAGATCTGGCAGGTCAAGATGCTGCCCATATCCCTGCAGTAGAGAGCTGCTGCTGATGGGGCTGGGATGGTAACACAATCCCCCCCGACCCCCCCCCCCCCTTCTCTGCAGAGCATTCTCTCAATTCTCATTCCTCAGAAGTCTTGATTGTCATCTCACCCCTTAAAGAGTATGTCATGCAGGGAAATGAATGCCAATCTCCATTACCTTTTTGAAACTGAAACCACTGCGCATGTGCTCCCTATGAATGATCCAAACTCAGTCTAACTGTTCGAGTGAATACACTCCGGTTGAGCTAAAAGGAACGGTGGTTGAACCGCTGGGAGAACAAGCGTGTCACATACTGCGATCCTCAAACACACATACGCACAAACTATACCGAAACACGCTGGGCTGGCCTTGACTTCAAGATGCTGTTACCTTGACAACCTTTTGTTGCACTGCATTGGCAAAGCTAAAACGAAACACACAGAGAATAAGACGAGGGTCAGATCTGCTCAGTGGCCGCCAAGTAGAACAGAATTAGCATCGCATAGCTGACATCTATGTGGTGCCTCTATAAACATGAGCACTGTCATTAAAATGGCTGTCTCATTACATTTTACAGCCTTGTATAATAGATTAATCCTTTGCTCTGTCTCTGCCTCGTAACATAAAAGTTATTGTCCAGCGCTGCTTGTGGCTTTGTTTATGGTTGGCGTCACTGAATGATTTTCGCCTCAAGCAAACGGCTGTAACATTTGTTCTTGTGAAGACTGATGGAAGTCAGATATAAGTCGGGAGAGGAAGACGGAAAACAAAAAGAGCCGGCGAGGGAGAGGACGAGGACGAGTGGCGGTATTTTTTCTGACACCGCGCGCGCGGCACAAGGCGGCAAGAGGAACAGAGAGGACAGTCACTTCACGGCACACTCCGCACGGCACACTGATAAGGAAGCCGTGACTGACAAAGGAATAAAAACACCAAAGTGAACATCACCCGACACATCTCACAGTCACACTGAAGAGGAGTACTAGGAGGAGCAGAGGGGTGGGGAGAGAAAATGAGAGAGAGAGGGAGGGAGGGAGGGATGGAGAGAGAGAGGGAAGAAAGAGAGGAGATCATAGACGGGCCTGTGTGCCACCACAGAAAGGATCCATTTGTGCAGCTGCTGAATGAGCAACACACACTAAAGCTCAAGGATGGAGAGGCAGGGGATAGGAAGGAGGGAGGGATGGATGGAGGGAGGGAGGGAGGGAGGGAGGGATGGAGCAGAGAGAAGGAGAGAAGAAGAGGTAGAAGGAGAGAAGAAGAAAGAGCAGTGATGTACTTACTTCCCTGTTTATCCGAATCTACAGGGTCCAAAGTGGAGGAGGTGAGGGAGGGGAGTAGAAAAACAGAGAAGACACAGAGACTAGTTAATGTGAGACTACACACACACACACACGGACACATGCACGCGCGCACACACACACACACACACACACACACACACACACACACACACACACACACACACATACACACACACACACACATATACACACACACACACACACACACACACACACATGCACACACTCACGCATAGACACGCACAAGCACACATACACACACACACAAATACACACTCGTACTCGCACACGCACACACACACACAGAAGACAGAGGCTAGTTAATGTGAGTCTACAGAAAGCTGCAAATGGGGAAAGGAGTCTGAAAAACATGAAAACACACACGCACACGCACACACACACACGCACACATGCAAGTGCACACACATTCAAGCACACAGATACACACACACACACACACCGGCACACATTCAAGCGCACACAAACCCAAACACGCACAGATATCTACATACATTGACACGAAATGACAGACAGACACAAAATGCTAAGAAAGACTCAGAAGCTGTTAGTACTTTAAGGCCTTAGAGGGGAAATGAAACAGATTAAAAGCAATTAAAAGGAATGGTAAAGATAAGTGGCAGGCACACTCTACGTGTGGTGCCACTCACATACACATTACTGAATTCTGGGCTGCGTCAAGTGTTTTTAAAAATGCTTTTAAAATACCACACGTCCTTAACAAGACAACAAAGTCCTAAAGTTTGAACAACGTGGATTGAACAATGTGTCACTTTTCTCTCTTGACACGCAGTTCACACACACACACACACACACACACACACACACACACACACACACACACACACACACAAGCACACACAAACACGATTACTATTTGCTCCTAATTTCTGTTTCATTCCCTCGTATGAATCAGCACTTGTCCTTCGACTGGTGCCCGTCTCCGTTTACTAATGGCAGCCCACACAGTGGCTCCTTGTGACTGCGGACACACAGAGGGGCACTGAGAGTACCCGAGTGAGAGCACCCTGACGAGGATGCTAAAACTCCCTGCTCACCGGCTAACTGCCATGAGAGTAAGCCTTTTCTTTCTGGGTCGTTCCTGAAAAAACACTGTATTTTGCCATTTCATTACCACATTGAAAATATCAACATTAAAACTACAAAGTCATTTCAGATGAACTCCAAGATATTCACATTTTGTTACAGATTTATTATCACAATAAATCGTGGATTATGGTTTAGAGTACTATGAGGAAATTTGGGGGTTGTTATGAGTTGTTACCATGATTTTACCCACTTATTACTAAGGTACTACCCACTTAGTAATGACCAGTAAAGTGTTAACAGGTGTTTCAGAGTGCATTGATGAAAGTGCCTGTTTTAATTAGACAAATGTGTCTCTTGCTGTTGAATAAGCGTAAAACGAAAAGAAAACTATTTATCTTTACTGGGATTGATATTATGATGGAAAGCAGGGTACTTTTCCCAATTCATTTATTGGTTAGAAATAAATAGTCACACAAAAATATGCTGAAATGTACACTTGACTGGGCAGAATAAATATACTGTGATGAATAGTGGCTGATAAAGTTATTAGATAAATGCACTGGTCTCTTTTAAAGCTAACTAATGGCACTTATGGATGTGTGTGTGTGTGTGTGTGTGTGTGTGTGTGTGTGTTAGGCAACTCAATATTTGAGTGAAAATCTACTCAAAGTAAAAACCCATCTTGCAGGACAGACACCAGCAAACAGAGATGCAGTGACAAACCTCCATTCATTTCAACAAAGGACTTGAGTGAATGGTGTGCTCTCCAAGATAAGAGGATTTGTTCTTAAAAACACACAGAGTACAACTTCACTACTACAGAGATGAACAGAGGCCATACTGACTTTGCTTCAGTATTGAAAAACTAAAAAAACAAAACCATGATATATCCTTCCCATTTAAAAAAGCCCCAGTAACAACAGGGATACTGTGATACAGTGTGTTCTGTAAGATGACCCAGCACACTGTGGTTTTATGAGCACATGGAACAAATCGATACCCAAAGAACCTGAACCTGGAGAAACTCCTCAGGATGCTCTTAAAGCTCAATCCCCGAACAATTCAGGATCTGTTTGATGTGAGATTGAACCGCTGTTTTCCTTTCAAAGGGCCTCAGTCGGCTTGCTAATAGCTGGAGTGGATCTTGTGTCAGAGGAACCTAGCAGAGACTTGAGTCCCAGTGGTTCACAGAGTCGATGGGAGCAGCCGGCTGTCTGTCCGACCACACGCCCGACTGTTCGGATCACATATCCGCCTGCCGTGCTCTCCCTCCCGATAACATCAATCCAGTCTATTTTAATTCTGAAGGATTTGATGCCCCATGCAAAAAGGATTTATCATCCTGATCTGGTATTAAATGCCCTCTGAGTTTATTAATAAAAAAGGGTTGAGGGAGAGGTTGGTTGAGTGGGGAGCTGTGTGTGTGTGTGTGTGTGTGTGTGTGTGTGTGTGTGTGTGTGTGTGTGTGTGTGTGTGTGTGTGTGTGTGTGTGTTTGTGTGTGTTGGGTGGGGTGGGGTGGGGGGGGCAGGTTGTTAATGGGTGGACTCAAGCAGGCTGGAGCTCACTAATTGGTTGTGATGCATAGGATTTTCTATGGAAAAAAATTGTTTCTGTGAGGCGGCTGAGGACACACCTGGCAGCCACGAAGACGCCATGCTGGTGAACCAATGGGAGGACACGTCTCATCACACTATTCATGCCTTAGGCAGAACTCCTACAACAAGACCTCATGGACGGCCACAGACTGCAGTGTACACGTGAACATAAATGTTCATTTCTGAGGCTTAGATTTTTCATGTTCTCTCTTTTATCCTCAAACAGCACTCCATAAATATACAAGGATCCAGGTGGGGGAGTCCTACAGAGATGGGTGCCCTCACAACAATAGCCCCCAATTATGAATCCAAAATTAAGCATTACTCTTTGTTGTGATTGCTGGGAGGAACAGTTTTTATGGGGACACTTTGGAAAGCTAGTTTTATAAATATACTTTTTAATGTTTGAGGACAAGATCTAAAGTATTTTTCCCTTTTGTTGAACAAACGGAACAAAGACATCAACTGATGGACAACTTCTAGCTGCTCTTGGTATGCACGCACTGACCCCAAAGTACACCGCAAAACACAAAACACAAAAGCTCAACAAGACAAAAAGAAAAAGAAAACAAATGAAATAACAAACAACTGCCAAGGTTTTATGAAAAAGGGGGGAGAAAAAAAACAAGTACATTTTCCTATTCTCCTGCAGACACAAAACAGGCACGGCCTTCTGGCACTCACGTCAATGTAGTTGGCATTGATGTAGTCTGAGTTGGGGTCTCCGAGCAGTGGATGAAGCTTCACCCTGTGGCGGTCATCTAGAATATAAAAAAAGGCAGGATGAAAAGGGAGTTAGGAGAAGACTGAGGCGTATGTGTGTTTGTGCTCCTCTGGCAGTGCCTTCGCACAGTGCAGAGCTTTTGTAGCGATTCACTTGCTAACGCCCTCTTGCTCTTTTGACTTCTACTTGCAGAAGCAAGACCTCCTGAGGCAAAAGCCCAAAGACTGTTAAAATGAAGGGCGAAAAAGAAGCAGCGCTGGAATAATCGTGCAATCAACACAGCTAAAGAACACTCCGCAGTCACGAAATTAATGAATGACACTTTACATTGTCAAGCTGATTTTCCTGACAATATTCTGAGTAAGGAAATCAACCCTTGGAGAAAGACAATTGTGAAAAAAACATGTATTTATCCTTCGACAATGTATATCTTTACACTTTATTATTATACAATTATTACATTATTACAGAACTATTGTGAATGTGTTAAAAACAACATAAGGTACTTTAATTATCCATAATTCCACTAGTTTCTGTTCCGTACACTTGATGTCTAACCTTACCCATGGTTGACAGAGTGACAGTGTGACAACAACACACCAGAGAGAGTGTTTTTCTCACCTGCTGCTGTAAAAACTTCACAAGGTGAAATCTTACAGAAAAAGGCCTATTTGTATTCCACTTCATAGCGCCTCATAATCGACATCTTATGCAAAGGAGAAATTCTGGGATTCAAAGTCTAGACAAAATGGATGACTTACAGCCCATTAAGGTGTCTTGTCTGCCTTTGGTCTTGTCCTTCTTCTTGGTTACGTCCCAGCCCTCGAAAAAACTCTGAAAATTTAAGAATAAAGAATAAGAAAAAAATTATGTTTAATCTAAAATAATTTGTTGACAGTTTGTTGAGTTACTACAGTAATCACACTAATTATTAGTTAGGCAGTCAATTAGCTCCAGTCCTTCTATCATGCATCTATCTATCCATCAATCCATCCATCCATCAATCAATCTATCTATTCATCCATCCATCTATCCATCCATCTATCTATCCATCCATCCATCCAACTACAAGCCTCTATCCACTGTGTTGCCGTGGCGATTAAACAATGTCAACCCATTCCTTTATCTGACCCACCTTTATCTCTAACCATCTTTCACTCTTGCTCTCTCTCTCTCACACACACACACACACACACACACACAGACAGACTTATTGCCTGTCCTGTTCCCCCCCCTCATCATCCGTAAAAGCCATTCTCCTTGAACATGAGCCTCCTCTGTTATTCCTCCTCTCTATACTTCTTGACAATTCTTCTTCTTCTTCTCCTTCCTCCTCACCCCTGGAACCTCCCCAGAAAGGGAGATGGAGAACAGAGGGTACCCAGACTGAGCAGGGATTACAACCCGTATTACAATCCCTTACAATGCAAACACCTACACACACACACACACACAATTCCAACCCAGGTTACAATCCCTTACAATACACACACACACAAAATTCGAACATGTCTTACAATCCCTTACAACACACACAGAGGCACTCACAATTGTCAAATGCAGGTGTCTCACTGTCTGAAAAGTTATGACTAAGTAATGAAAGTATATATGTTACAAAGAAAGAAAAAAAAATCTTTCACCACCTAACAAAGGCAACTAAATATTTGAGTGAGTAAAATCCCTGAGTACACACACACACCAAACCATTGCATCACCACAGGCCGCCCTCAACACTGTGCTCCCACACAAGCGGTGCATACAAAATAACCCATGCGCGCACACACACACACACACACACACACACACACACACACACGCACCCCCCCCCCCCACACACACACACACGCACACACACATACACACACACACACAAAGACAAAGCAAACACACACCAAAGATACGTCTGTATGACGATCAGTAGAGGTGTCATTAGACAATGCCTTTCTCGTCTGTGAATGCAGTTGGAGACCTTCACAGAGTTCTCCATCTTCATTAAGCATTCCCTCTTAGAGAGACCCACACACACACACACACACACACACACACACACACACACACAGAGCGTAGCTGCGACCCAGACTAAGTCTCCGCTGCGACTCCGAACTGGGTCACAGAGACCGTGAGGCAACCGGCCCAATCATGTTCCAAGAACGCTGCGCCCCTAGGAGGCAGACACACACACACACACACACACACACACACACACACACACACACACACACACACACACACACTCACACACACACACACACACACACACACACACACACACACACACACACACACCCCACACAGACACACACACACACACACACACACACACACACGCTGCGCCCCTAGGAGGCCTGCACTACCAAAGGGAGCTGGCTCGGTAAAACTCCGATGGCTGATGTAACGACCTACCCTGCAGTGACAGCTGGCAGAAGTTGGTTAATCACGAGTAAACCACACAGTCGCTCCTTGTTTTGTGCAAGTAATTGGCATTAGGAGATGAAGACTGTGAGGGGGAGACTGGTGAAGGGTGATTACAATTTTTCTTTTGCTGACATCTCACAGACAGCAAGGACAAAAAGTGTGCAATTTTGTGTCTGAAACATGTTGACAAGTTGAAATCCTATTTTCCCAACAGTTCTAATGGAATTAGAAAACGTATAAAAGCATTAAGCCTTTACTGGCTATATTCTTTGAGCCTTTGAAAGGCGCCTAGTGATACCCGACAATAACAGGGGGGGTTACAGAGATGGATCACTCATCAAGAAGAATGTGGTCAACATCTACTCAACTTAATGCACTGGCGGGCACATTTTGGGGCACAATGAAAGTGAAAGATTAGTTCTTTTTTGTCAAAAAACATTCTGCTGGCTAGTTCATTTCATGCAGCAGTGAGAAGCAGTTTGCTTTGGACAAAAGTGTCTGCGTAATAATTAAACTATAACTATAAGTACTGTATAACAAGCAAACCTTTTATGGATGGCTACTGGCGCATGGTTGAGCAGAACTTGTATTTCCGAGTGAAATGACACTTTAATTACAAATGAATACATTTTTAAGTGGTTGGACGTGGATGTATTTATATCCGCACATCATGAGACAGTGGGTTTTTAAAGGGTGGGTGAACAAATAAAACTGTGCCTTCCAACATGCCAGAAACATTTGAAATGTTGCTCTTGGTTGCTAGAAAAACCATCCAGACAGGCCAGAACTTTTTCAAGGTCTCTGGATCAAATACAGCCCACTAAATGTGGACACATTAAGAAAAAACTTTATAGCAGAATGCTAGCAGTGACATTAGGTAGGCATGACAAATGGCAATGCTAATATTATAAGCCAGACATTAGTCTAACTGATAATATTTCCTGTGTGAATGTTTAATGCAATTAACTGAGGGAGAACCTCTGGCTTAAGATGGCTACTAGGGAAATGGCTGTCTGCTTGGCTGTCTACCCCGCAGGACACTGTATTATTTTTAGAAGCTGTTTTGGTTCTCTCTTAGACGTGTGAATCCCACAGAAGGTCAGTCTTAACTTTTGAGTCATTTAAGACTACTGTATATGACCTTTCCCCTCGTTCCACATCCAATCGGCCTACCTGGCCCTCACCTCTTTCCCACTACAATCACAGCAAAGCATTCCCCAGGCTCTCTAAGCAGTTATCGCTTTAGAATCTGATGCTCAAGTCTTCCTGTGTGGTGATCCTGTGTCACTTTGAGCAACCTTCATCAGTGTTATCATGACCGCTAGATAAGGCTAAACTTACACATTAGATCTCCAATTACAGGAGAGGTCACCCCTCAATGGCACTGAGCCATCTATTGCTCTACCCATTGCTATTATCCCACAAGCCCTTTGTTCCTCAGTCCACACACACACACACACACACACACACACACACACACACACACACACACACACACACACACACACACACACACACACACACACACACACACACACACACACACACAGACACACAGAGAGAGAGAGACACACACACACACTAAAGCCTGAACTGTGCCTCTTATTAGCATTCCATGGGGAAATAAAGAGTATGAGGCCCAGTGTCAGAGAAGGCAGTAACTTTTATGACATTTCATCTCTCTCAACTGAAGAGAGCATGCGAATGAGAGATGGGCTCTTAAAGCAGTCATATAGAGAGAACCAGAGGGAGAGGGAGTGAGAGAAGGGGGTAAAGGGGGGAATACAACGAGAACTACACTGATTTTTCTTTTTTTTTGCTGCAGAATCTGTTTCACCCTTGGGGGACAGTTTAATGAGTCTACAAGCAGAGTTCCAGAGGGCCAACCTTGCGCCAGCAGACAAATTGGAGAGAGAGATGTTTTCGCTCTTTCTCTCTCTTTTTTTTTTTTTGTAAAGCCTCCCGTTTCTTTGGCTGTTTCACTGCAACCTCAGGCACCGCAGGCAGTAAAGTCTGCGATCTACAGAAGTGTGCACTAAAGCCGCCCTCCGCGGCTGACTGTCAGCATAAACACACACACACACACACACACACGCACTGTCAGGTTGGGGGAGAGGAAGTAAACCACTCAAGAGGGGAGAGGATATGATCAGGAGGAGGAGGAAAACTATCAGGAGACTGGGTATCACAAACACACACACACACACACACACACACACACACACACACGCACACACGCACGCACACATACACACAGAGATAAACACATCCATCCATCCATGGTGCTTAAGCTGGCATGTTTAAATTAACTTAAAGAGTGTGATCTGAACACTCTTCTGTTTTATTTTCTGACACAGACACCAACGAAAGCCACCAAATGGATGATTTGTCGCACACATAATATCAGCGTCATGAAACATCTGGCAGGGAGAGTCATGCCTGAGTCTATCGCTGCATTACTCAGCTCCTCTAAATTGGACTGATGCGGTGAGGCGACACCTTCAAAATGTCATAAGCCATGCTCTAAATTAGCAGTCTGACCACTGTTAGCAGACACGAGATCACGAGTACACCGGCTTTCTGACAGCAGGTGGGAAGTGGTGCAGATTTAGCAGCTAATATAAGTACAGACACAGAATTAGAAAGAGTAGAATGGAAGACATAAGTGATGTGAAGAGTGATTGAAGAGCCTATTTCTGTCCTGTTAGCATGTTGGGGGCAGATTAACATATTGGGCCAAACACTTTTTCAGAAGTATCTGTGCAGACTCAAAGCTAAACTGGCATAAAGGAAAATGAAAGCTTGCTGAATAATTAAATAATGTTCCCTGTTTGTGTATACATTTATGTCCATCCATTTTCAAAAGGGTGAAATGCGGAGAAGAATATACTCCATCCCACCCAAGCATGGCTGTAATAATAATAACTGGTACACTAATGGGAAACCAACATAAACATCATGTTGCCATGGCAAAATAATGATGTTGAACACAGTTCTGAATTTATATGAGCTAAGAAACAATAAGTGGCAGAATTTTATATTACATATGCCTTTGTCGCAGATATCCACATCTAATTATGTGCTGTGTGGCACAATATGTAAAGTATACTAGCTCTGTCAGTTATTGCTGCTGTGTACATAATGCCCAAGTTACACAACAATGCCTAAGAAAGATCAAATGTTACCAAACCGCATCTGAAGATTTAATTTCTTCGCTATTCAGCATCATATCATTATTCTATGCGCTTCCAACACATGCCATTTTAAAATTCTGGTTGAGAGGGAGCACGTCGTAAATTTAACAAGGAACCTGAAGTAACAAGCTCAGACATTGTCTTTCAAAAGAAAATGTCTGAAAATGATCTTGAAAAGTGTTAAGCATCTGTTGCCATAATTAGCTGAATCAGCAAGAACCCTGAGCTGATATAGCTCCCTCAACTGAAATCTCTCACATCTACACCAGAAAATGTAATTAGTCTTTCTATACCTCTCCTGCCTAAGATGCACCCCTGGGGTGAGGATCTCCTGCAAAATGAGTGTTTCCATTGAATGGTCCACATTCAAATGACTGCAGTGGTGTACATGTTCAATAACATATGTGTGCTCTGAAGGCACACAGAAGTGTGCCTGAAAAATAGGTCACCCTCATTGGCACTAATTAGGGGGCAAGCTGTGATTATTTTGCAAATCTCCTCCAGCCCGCCCCTATGCGTCTTATTCCTCTCTGCAACCTGTGGTGATTCCGATGAAAGAGCAGCGAATACAAGCGTGACTCTAGATAGTCCTCTGAGGGTGCATGGAAGATGGTCAATGTGGTGTGTTTTAACAGGCCAGCACTGATTGATTTTCACACAGACGTAAGCTTCGACTGTCACGCAGCACCACAGCAAAGACGTTTTTAGTGATCAGTGATATCAACTAAATCTTGCGATACGTCAATGATATCGACTTAATGTTGTTTTTTCCTGACAAATCTCCATTGCTTCTACTCAACTTCCACTCTGCACTGAGAGCTGCAAAGGAGGCTCCTAATCCCCCCTCCGCCCTGTGTGAACCCTGGGCGTGCACTCCGCTCCGCTCACCTCATACTCCTGCTTGAAGCCGTAGCCCTCGGCCGTCTTCATCTGGTTGATGTGCTGCAGGAGGTCGGCCACGCGTACTGCCGGGTGGAGTTGCCCCGTGTGGTAGGGGGAGCCCTTACGCCCACCACACTGTCGCCGCGGAGACCCCCCCAGCAGGCTGCTGGACTCGTTCATCGAGCTGCGAGGATCACCTACAGAGGCACGTGCACACACACACACACACACACACACACACACACACACAGATAAGGAAACAGAAAAGCTGTTTCATGTGGACATAAACACAGGAGTCTCTGTGTAAACAGAATTTCAGCCCTTGTGCCGTGTTAAGACGTCATGTCAGTCGCATCGGTTATAAACATCGGTTATAAACATCGGTTATAAACACAAGTCCATTGGAATAACAACAGATCTTGAAGCAAAAACCAGTGGTGAAAGAGTAAAGAAAATATCAGACATTTTCACATACAGAAACTTATAATGAACATCCAGTGTATTCAGCATATATACAATTTAGATTTTTCGACAACATGTCAGTCCTTTTTTGTGTATTATGTAATTCATAACTGTCCTACAAAAGATCCTTCTTCCTCTCTCAAGGATACGCTCGCTAACTGGAACTAGACGTCCTTGAAGGCTAAGCCAATGAGAAGGTTATTCAGCATTCCTCTACAGACGGTTCCAGCTAGATCTGGTGTCTGAATACTCTACTGTTGTTAACTGGTTATTGACTAAATGTTAATATACTTAAATGTACTATTCTATGGTCTTTTAGTCTCTCCATAAAGACATAGCCAATCCAATTATCATTTCATGTAAAGTGTCAGTAAAAGAGAATCAAACCAAATTGAATAGGAATTAAATACATTTCAATGAAAAATGTTACAATAAATACATTTTCAATTAACAGATACATTGATGTACCATAGGAGATAATCTTTGGGCTACTTGCTGACAGCTAAAAAACACAGTATCCCTTTCAATTGCCCTGTACTGTCCTGACTGACTATCAAGATCATGTTATACCATGTTATATCATGATTTTTTAAGCCTGCATATTCCAGCAGTGAGCCACAAAACACACCCATCAACACACGCACACCCACTCACACTCACACACACTCACACTCACACACCCACTCACACTCACACTCACACTCACACTCAAACTCACACACACACTCACACACACACACTCACACTCAAACGATGTCACACACACACACACACACACACACACACACACACACACACACACACACACACACACACACACACACACACACAAAAATAAGCCTTTTAAAAATGTATTTTCTTGGAGTCTATGAACTATTCAGCATTCTTTGACTCAGACACCTATAATACAAATGAATTATTTGTGTCCACACATTCTGCTTTTCTTCTTCTTCTTTTTCTTTTTCACTTGTTCTCAGGATTCCAGAAAAAGAATATAGCTATATTGGAGTTCAGTTGCAGTTCACGTATGCGCTTCTCTAACACTTTCAACTGCCATTGTCTCACTCCCTTCATAGGTAAGTTAGGCCTTATTAGATAGAGAGAAAGAGAGAGAGAGAGAGAGTGAGAGAGAGAGAGAGAGAGAGAGAAGAAGAGAGAGAGATATCTAGCTGATCGGGCTCAGGTATGGCTTGCTGCAGAGATGGACAAGGAGATTGTGGGTGGCTATGTGAGGTTAACGGTGCTCAGAGCACTCGAAGTGGAGTGCTGGGAAATATATATATATATAAAGAGGTCTTGCTATGGGTCAGTTGCCACTTCTTGTAGTGGCTGATCCCATTATGGACAGACAAAGTGTAGCCAGTCCAGGGAGACAGGGTTAAGTGAGCCAGAGAGGTGGGCTCTCTCGCCAATGGGGCCAGCATGTGCTTAGAGCAACAGGGTTGTTGCTTGGTGTGTGTGTGTGTGTGTGTGTGTGTGTGTGTGTGTGTGTGTGTGTGTGTGTGTGTGTGTGTGTGTGTGAGTGTATTTCTGTGCATGTCTGTTTGTGTGAGGGAATGTGTGTTTTGGGCATTCTTCGTGGGGTTGGGAGAGAGCAGTATATGTCAGTGCTGGTGTATAAACTAGTGTGGTTATGTGAAACACGTCACTTAGCGTGTGTGTGAGTGTGTGTGTGGGTCTGTGCGTGTGCATGTGCGTGCATGGGCGTGTCTTACTGCGCGTGCTGCATGTGTGCGCGTCCATGAAGGACAGGGCCATGCGCTCGTCCTCCTGCAGCGTGCTCTGGTCGGTGAAGCTGCGCTCCATGGAACCCATCATGTGGTTCTTCTCCTGACGGTAGGTGATGGGGGTCTTATTCATGGTGCCTGGCTTCCTACTGTCCCCACAGGGAGCGAGAGAGAGAGAGAGGGAGAGAGAGTGAGGGAGAAAGAGGGAGAGAGAGAGAGAGGGAGAGAGAGAGAAAGAGAGGGAGTGAGGGAGAGAAACAGAGGGAGTGAGGGAAAAAACAGAGGGAGGGAAGGGAAGAGAAGACAGGGAGAGGGAAAAAGAGAAAAGACATAAAGAGAGAGAGAGAGAGAGAGAGACAGACAGAAAGAGAGAGAGAGAGAGAAATCAGCGAGAAAAAAGGAAAAAGAATGAAGAAACAGTAGAGGAAGGGATGAAGCGCGTGACAGGGAGGCAGTAAAAGAAAGGAGAGAGGCCGTGAGGATGAAGGGAGAAGCAGTGAGGCGGAGATGACGATGGACAGAGGAGGGGAGGGAGGTCAGATGAGACAGGTGCATGAGAACCGCACAGGGAAGGTCAGAAAGAAAAATGAAAGAATGAAGGAGAAAAAGGGCAAAATGAGAGAAAGAGAATGTGATGTGAGAATGAGAGAGACAAATGAGAAAAAAAGAAGAAAAAGAGAGAGGGAGAGCGAAAGATGAGAAGAAGTATAGATAACAGAGAGAGAAACCGTTGATCAGGTAAAGGGAAGTAGAGGAGGAGACCAAATATGGAAGACATTTATTCAACGGCGGCTGCCAGCTGTTTATCGGGAGCAAAAAAAAGGGCGAAAAAGCATGACGATGAGTGACTGCAATGGAAGAGAAGGGAACGGGTCACTTACGGATAATAAGAGTAAGAGTAGTAGTCTCTTCTGGACAATGCAAGCGAGGGCGAGGAGGAAGATACAAAGAGAGAGAGAGAGAGAGAGAGAGACGGAGAGAGAGAGAGAGAGAAAAAGGGAGAGAGGGAGAAAAAGAAGAGGAGTCATGAGATGAGTGCATCGCCGGGGGCATTGATTAAGAGTGGAAATGTCAAACAGTGAGAGGGCGAGCGAGAGAGCGAGCGAGAGAGAAACAGGAGAGACGCACGCGGCGTGCCACAAAGCCATCACACGCTCTGCACACTGGAACAGCCAGCGACAGCAAGCAGAAGGAGGTGTGTGGCGCTAATCAAATAGACTGCCTTTTTCTGATGCATGAGTCCTATGGAGTCCAGCCAGCGTGGAGAGAAGAAGGAACAGTCATCTGATTTGCAGCCAGTGGCTTAGCAGTGTAAATGTGTGTGTATGTGTGTGTGTGTGTGTGTGTGTGTGTGTGTATCTGTATGTTTGTGTGTGTTATGAAGCACTCCAAACTACAGGAGTGCCCTCCATGTGTTAACCACACTAAATCCCGTCCCTAACATTAAACACATCATCGGATCCCATTAGCACCTGATTTTGAGCTGTGTTAGGATTCGGCTTTTGCAAATCTGGCTGCCGACTGGAGATTTGCTGAGAGATGAGCCTGAAGGCTCCCCCATTGAGAGCGGCATCGCTGAGCAGAAGATTGGGGACCCTGGATCCCATCTCTGCCAGACCGTCTCGAAATCACACTCTAATTGAACTCTCAAACAGAACTGGTGACATAACTGAACGTAACATGACACAACCACATCCCTCTTGACCCACATTTCCAAGGGCAAGAAAGCCACAAAATGTAACAAAAAGAAATGTGCTCTCATCTCCTCCTCCTCCTCGCAACATTCTGATCTTCAGAAATGCTTCAGTTATAAATATGCTCATGGCCCCATGTCATCTACACTAGTAATCTCTCTACCTAGACAATAGCCAAACACTACCCAAACAGTCATCTATGCTGCATCTCTACCTAGACAATAGCCAAACACTGCCCAAACAGTCATCTATGCTGCATCTCTACCTAGACAATAGCCAAACACTGCCCAAACAGTCATCTATGCTGCATCTCTACCTAGACAATAGCCAAACACTGCCCAAACAGTCATCTATGCTGCATCTCTACCTAGACAATAGCCAAACACTGCCCAAACAGTTATCTATATTGTAAATCTAGACCTGGGAGACCAGGGATGGCATTAAGACCCCATTCAACAGATGAGATGGAGATTCCATTATAGGCTGTGTGTTGTGAAGGTCAGAGTTCCCTCGGGCACACAGGCACCCTCATTGTTAATGGTCACGGGGGTGGGTGAAGAGACCCCCCCAACCCCCTACCCCATGAGAATGGCTGGGTTAATTACCTCCGAAAGCACACCTTTTTCCTCTCAATTATCCACTCATTTATGGGTCGCGCCAGAGACCGTCGAGCGTAATTAGGTAAGTAATTGAATTGCATCCCTCTCTTAATGAAATATTTCACACTCAGATAATCTCTGTAGATGAAAGAGCTCGCCGCCATCTCTCTGGTGTGGAGTGAGTGAGGAGAGAGCGCTGAAGGGGGGAACAGCAGCCCTGGCCACCAATGTTAAAGACATGGTGATTAAAAAACAAGACAAGTGGACTGCTTCAGAGTGCGATACAGGCACTCAGAGCGGTTGACTTCAAACTTTAGATTATCCTTCTTTCCTAACACCTCCAGCACCTCTAACATAACTCTCTTCAGTCGGAATGGCTAAAATTAGCACTTAGTGCTTACTGCAAGGTCTCCTGACTTACAGACGCCTAATTGTTGTTCCTTAATT
>NC_045162.1:14839623-14849623 GCF_900700415.2 Clupea harengus | reverse complement strand
CCAAATCAAGGCCTTTCCCTGGGCGCATGCAACAGCACACTGAGGCCACTCAGTGCACCCACACTGGCAGGCACAGGCTCGGTACATGCTTCCTTTCCCAGATTAGGGATCTGAGCTCGCTCAATCAAAGGAAAGAGGGGCCTCAACTGTCATCCGGATCACATTTCACATTTCATGCCCTATGACTTCCTTTGTGTTTGAGCAACAGAGATTGAGAGAATGAGGGAGACAAGGATGGAGGGAAAGTGTGTGTGTGTGTGTGTGTGTGTGTGTGTGTGTGTGTGAGAGAGAAAGAGAAGTAAGAGATGATGAGGGGAAGAGAGGTGATAAAGAAAGAAAGAAAAAATGAATGAAAGAAAGAAAAAGAAAGGGAGAGAGAGAGTGAGAAAGGAAGAGAGTGAGTGGGAAAGAAAGAGAGAGAGAGCGGAAGAGAGAGAGAGAGAGGAAGAGAGAGAGGTACGAAGAGCGTGAGAGAAAGTGAGAGAGAGAGAGATAGATAGAGAGAGGAAGAGAGGGGGAAAGAGAGCAAGTGAGAAAGAGAGGGAGAGAGAGACAGTGAGATAGGAACAGAGTGAGCGAGAGAGAGAGAGGCAGATATGGGGTGAGCTGAGGTGAAGTGGATGTAGGACTCTTATTGACAGGCACAGGTGGCTCCATCAGTACTGGTTTGATGGGGAGGGCCCTTGTTTGGCCCGGACGGTTGGAGGCTGATCTCTGATCTTCTCATGTCCTGCTCCCTCCACTGGCCCCTGTCTGACTGGAGGAGCCCCCCTCTCGAACAGCAGCTTTGATTCGGCACGCTCTCCCCTCAGAAAAATACCAACATGATGAAAGCCTGACCTCTCCCCTCTTTCCACAAAGCTCAAAGCCAAGAAGAGCTCCAAGTTGTCATCAGAGATACCGATCACATCCCCCAGCTGAGAGAGGGGGGGAAAAAACAACATAAAAGAGAAAGAAAAAGAGCGTATTTCCTACAAGGGGACTTATTTGTGTGCCGGGTCATCGTATCCAGGGGGAGAGCGGAGCTCGAGAGGGGCTTGTGGTCCAGTCAGGGCTCAGATATGTGGATTAGCCGTTCACCCGTGCCTGTGTGCGCTGGGGCTTCTGTTGCACAGACTCCTGGGAGTTTGATAGGACATCCATGGACGCGCTCGCTCCTGCTTTAGGCCTTCAGGGCATGGGTGTATGTTTAGGCACAGTAAAGCAGAGAAGGGAGATAGCTGGGAAGGGGCTGAGGGTGTGTGTGTGTGTGTGTGTGTGTGTGTGTGTGTGTGTGTGTGTGTGTGTGTGTGTGTGAGAGAGAGAAAGAGCGAGCTCAGAGGTCAGTGTTACCTTTGCGGGCAATGCGGACGCAGTTGATCCTGGTATCCTACAAGGGAAAGACAAGAGACAGGCAGACAGAAAGAGAGAGATTAGAAAGAGATTTTACGGATGATGACAAGGGGAAAAATGTGGCAGAACATGAGATTACACGGTGGAAAGGTCAGCAAGGTATATAGAGCCTCTGAATACAGGGGCAGCTGAGACAAGAGGGGCGCACACACACACACACACACACACACACACAGAGAGAGTAGGGAAGCACTGTCTTATGCCAATTGGAGAGCTTTCAAGTCTGTAGAACACTTTATGACCACAAATGTTAGGTCTGAAGCATAGGCGGAGATCCCGGGGGGGACGTGTGAAAAAGATGGCAAAACTTTGTCGCGGGGGGAGGGGGCGGGGTCATCTGCAATTTTCCTGTGTCCCCCCCAGGAATTACTCTCTGAAATTTGACCATGTATCGTCCCCCCCTACAACAAAATGGGATCTCTGCCCCTGGTCTGAAGGCAATATGAAACTATAGCAACATAGATAACAGTAAAGCAAATATACATTGTTTATGCAAACACATATGAATATGATGAGACATGCCAGTAGAAAAAGAAAAATAATAGCTCTAAAAAATGCTTTCTCCCTCCCCACAACTATTATTAACACGGAAACATATGGATGAAACTGAAGCGAATACCAGGGACAATTATAATACCCAGGGTATCTTAATTGCTGTTATAATAAAAAGCAGCTCACAATAATAAAGAAAAGACTGAAGCCAGGACCACATGGAAAAAGACAAAGATAAAGAGTGAAAGAACTGAAATGGAGAGAGAGAGAGAGGCCCCCCCCCCCCCAGTCCAATAGCACACAGATACCAAATAGGAATTAATTTGGAGATAACTTCTGTGGGTGTAATCAAAAGGACCTCTGTCAGATGAGTCTGATGACATACCAGACCATAATCCAGTTCTGGCCTGTCGCTTCAATGACGGGATGCATTATCAAATGAAGATTTACAGATGGTAATTCAGGAATTATAGAACAATTATGCAAATCTGCCCATCCATAAAAGAGAGAGAGGCCCTCACTCTATCTGCAGCTAAATTGACTTTTTTTTTTTTATTGAAAAGCCATTGCAAGCGGACTTTCCTCACAAACCCAGCCTTTAACAAAAGATTCCCTGCAGAATCCACTGTCAGGGACATCCAAGGTCAAATGCACGGACACGCAAATACCTGCACACTTATATACACGTACCCATATAAATCCTTCACCTAAATATAGCATAAACCTGACACACACACACACACGCATATTAAAAGACTTCACACACATACACACACAAGCCCTTTCTGTAACACGAAGGCAGTTCACAAAGGCCATTCCCAGCTTAAAGACGGTGTCCATTTTATCACCTCCAGCAGGCATGGTTGAGATGCAGGCATAGGACAGGATCCTATATAAGCTGTACACACGGGCACAGGGAGAGGAATGACTGATGAATGCCACCCCTGATTGCACATGCTGAAATCCACACACATGCACACGCACATACGCACACACATAGACACACGCACACACACAGACACACGCACACACATACGCACGCACATATTTGAACACATACACATACTCAAACAGATACACATTTACAAACACAATTTCATGCACAAATACACACGCACACACACACACACACACACACACACACACACACACACACACACACACACACACACAAACATCCCCCTAGCGAGGCCTGACACGCAATTCTGTGCAGCACACGCCGACACACCAACGCGACTATCAGCCCACAGAGCCTGGCACCCCTTTGATCAGCCGAAGGCTGCTGCCACAGCTTAGTGTGTCTTACTCGAACTCAATCAACTCTGCGGTGACGGTCATGCCAGACTCCTGCAGAAGGGAGATCTGTCAGACCAGCCCAGGCTGCACTCATGAATCACGGCGCAGCATGGGTAACCGGAGGAGCCTATTTGGGATACTATTTGGGTGCGCGCTCCGCTTATGACGGATGACAAAATGGGGGGGGGGGGGGGGGGGGGGGGGTTGCGGCGGGGGGGTAGCAGGGTGCTGAGACATGCGAGTCGGTTCTTGTTTGCATCTGTGATGTTACGCAAATTAAAAATGGACACTCTCCTAATTAAGGAAGGAGTTGATAATAGCTGTGGGTTCAAAACTTTAGGTTGACTTTACCGGAAACAATTAATTAAGTTGCAACAAATGCGATTTAATGCAAATAAACTCGTTTCCATCAACCTTAGTCACAATATACCTTATACGAATTGGGAGTTAATATACTCCCTTCCAGCTTATGCTTTTCTTCTTCGACTTCGAAGATTTTATGCTAATTTCAAGCGTTTCCACCCAGGATTTCCTATTCGAATAGTCAAAATTCACATTAAAAAGTTGGATAGAAACCCAATCCCTATAGAGAGAGGGAGACAGTCAGAGAGAGAGAGAGAGAGATAGAGAGACAGAGGGAGAGAGAGAGAGAGAGAGGGAGAGAGAGAGAGAAGAAGGGAGAGAGAGAGAGAGAGAGAGGGAGAGAGGGAAACGGAGAGAGAGGGAGACAGTCAGAGAGAGAGAGAGAGATAGAGAGACAGAGGGAGAGAGAGAGAGAGAGAGGGAGAGAGAGAGAGAGAGAGAGGGAGAGAGGGAAACGGAGAGAGAGGGAGACGGAGAGAGAGAAAGTAAAAGGTGGGAAAGAAAGCCATAAGGGTAGGGTGGGGCTGAGAGGAAAAGAGAGAAGGGAAGGAGGAGGGGAGGATGAACGGGGGAGAGAAAGAGGGAGAGTAAGAGGGTAAGATATAAAGGGATTTAAAATGAGACTTATAACAATCTATTTACTTGAGCGCATATCTCTGAATGCATTTTCATTTAAAATCCTACAATCTATTTACTTGAGCACATATCTCTGAATGCATTTAGATTTTAAGAGAGAGAGAGAGAGAGAGAGAGAGAGAGAGAGAGAGAGCTAGTGCTGAGGACAGACGGTGTGCACAGGTGCCCAGCTCTGTGGCAGTCTGAACTATGAGAACTATGTCACTAACAGGTCAGCACCATGAGCTCAAGTGTGTGTGTTTTGTGTAGGTGTATGTGTGCATGTGTGGTGCATGCATGTGTGTGAACCTGGTGTGTGTGTGTGTGTGTTTGCATGTGTGTATATGTGTGTGGTGCGCACATGTTTGTAGGCATGATGCGTGTGTGTGTGTGTGTGTGTGTGTGTTTTCATGCTCATGATTGTGTATGCATACTCATGTGTGCCAGAGTCAACAATCTTTCAAGAATCTCTTCAGATGTATCAATGAAAGCAATTATCATGAGGCTTGACAGCGCGTAACACTGAAGTAACAGCTAATTGTCAAGAATTATTGCCAACATGTGGTGTTGCCATCAGCCATCAGACTTTATGAAGACTTGGCTCAGATATAAAATGAAATTCAGTTGGACAGAAAAGAAATGAAACCGACACATGAAGCAGAGTCTTCAAAAACCACTGTGAGGGCTGTTCACAGAACAGATGCCAGGGTTAAACAGGATCCATCCTGGGTGCTGTGAAACCCACTCACTGGTCCTATCGAGTTCATACTCTAGGTGAAAATGATGCCCAAAATAGGACGGATATTTAGGAAAGAGTCGCCTGTCTGCTGCACTGTGCCAGTGTGAGTGGAGCCTCAGCAGACACGCTCTCAGACTCCACTGAAGATGCACCTACTTCTAGGGCTGATTGATACGTTAACCTTTAACCTTTTGGAGTCAGGAGACTGATTCTGGAACTTTGGTGATTCTGTTGTGATCTGAGATTATTCCAGAGCTTTGATAACACACCTGTCCATTCCTCTTGCCTGGGCCAAGTCCTGTCGCCCCCCCCTTCCAAAATGTAGACTGTCACTATAGTGGCCCGATGCAAGACTTCCTGAGCTACTCTGATCATCTAAGTGGGTAAAGACCCAGGCTAACAGAGATAGTTCTGAAGAAAATACATCTTTAATGGACTCTTGTCCACATAAATGTGCTATTTGGAACAATTCAAGGATTCTTAAGGTTACCATCTTTTGTTTCCACGTTTTAGAGAGCACTTTCTGCTCTCTAAAATGTGGTGAAATGGACCATTTCGCCATCTACCTTTGAAAGAACTCCGAATTGCCCATAATCATAATCATTATGCCTCAGCATTAGTTTTCCCCCACTGCAAAGACACTGAAACAGACATTTCTGAAAGAACTCACCATTTTCTCAAAACTGCACACAAATTCTCAAAACAGAACCCACATCGGTACAACCATCTAACATCCAGGTCAAAATCAAACTTTGCTCTCTGGCGACACACACAAGCAGTCAAAAACAAATACTATGAGACTGTCTCATACTCAATAAAAACACTTCTACCAAAAGCTCTTTTTTTCGTCTGAAATTGGTATTTTCAGGACGTTCTAAATTATTTCAGCATACAGATTAACATCACAGGAACACTGTCAACAGACATTCAAAACAATATAATAAAAAAAAACCTTTGCAATGTCACAGTGACAATAAGAAGTGCATACAAATTTTACAACGTTTTACATCTGCTTACACACGTTTCTGACACTAGGTCTCTAACTCTATAATGCGCAAAATGCAAAACACCTAATATCTCCTGCCAAATGAAACAGTGCATTCGAAACTATTCATATGGTTAAACCTTTTCAATCACTTATTACACACTGCTGTGATAAATCTAACACACTCCTGTCTTTGTCAGGCTAATACCTTTTGCAGTTATAGTGTTAAAGCGCATTTCATACAGCAATTTGACCAAACTGGTTACAATACACTGAATTCATACATACACAATAAGCACTTTCACAAAATTTTTTTTTTCCAGAACACCAAAGTGATGCACCACACAGTTACAGCAATGCTAATTACATTCAACTCATCGAGCTCAGATGGTGATGCCTTGAATTTACTGTATTGATTACGTGTTTAATTAAATGAGCATAATGTTCACACAAATTGAAAATTACAGTTATGAGAAAAGTGCATATCTTTTGAGAACTGAGGCGAAGCTATAGTTTTTTTTTTGGCTGAGGTAACCGGTTATTGTGTGTTAGCAATCGGGGGAAAAATGGGTCTCATATGCCAGGTCTAAAAATAGAACTGTATAGGATTAGCAGCTTTACAAAAACATTTGAGACCACCAAAAGGCTTGCTGCAGTGAGTGAAGCTGATGAGGCACCATTTCAAATCCTCCTCGACCCATGTTTACTAAATTCTTTGGGGCCAATTAGGGCCTTTTACAAATGAGCATGCTTGGCTTGGTCACACAAGCTACTGGGATATTGGGCACAGACCTGGTAGGCTGAGCTGGCATTAGGACTGGGTGTGTGCCACCGAGGGCTGGCATTCAGACTGCGCCACCAAAGAGGATGGGGCAGAGGGAGCGGCAGGCGGCAGGCAGCATCGCCCCCAGGTGCCAAGGCCCAGCAAGACTGGCTCTTTGCCAGCAACAACACACAACTCACAACACACCACACACAGCACACAGCAAAGCCTAATCCCATCCAGTGGAGCTGCCAAGTGACCTGACGACAACAGACACACACACACACACACACACACACACACACACACACACACACACACACACACACACACACACACACACACACACACACACACACACACACACACACACACACACACAAACACACACACGCACACACATACACACATTCACATCCTTACCAAGCCAACATTTACAGTTTGACCAGTGGACCGAACAGCACTAAAGAGTCATATTTTGGCCACACCACTGTGGAGTTGATACACAAATAACACCCGGGTGCATCCGAATATGGGTGAAATCCAATGGGACAATAAGTTAGGGACAAACCATAAATTGGTAGTGAATAATATAGTGGCAGCACTGAAAAGGTCAGTGTTCACCTTCAGGTTATTCAGATTCATCTGAGCAGTAGTTTTCAAGCTGACAATTTCACTCAGTCTGTCAGTAATTGAAAAAACGAATTTGTACTGTAATGTCTGCAATTTCCACAATGTTGTCAAAGCAAACCAAGTGAGTCAAATTTACCCTGACTTTCAGCGGTTGGAATTAGCAGGCGAACGCTACTGACAATCTGCAGCTAACGTGGAGCTAAGTCTAAGGGGAGACTTGAGAATGGCTGGGACAGAAATAAATAAATAAGTCAAACCTGAGACCCATCTGCATGCTTAAAATGCATCCATCAGGAACGAGCCTAATTATAGCGCCACGATGCTCAGCCTATAACATTTCTTCCTCCTCTCTCTCTCTCTCTTTCATGACACTCCTCGCTGATTGCATAAACTGTCAATTAGCCCTTCCAGTGCGCCCACACCTGTGCCCATTTACAGCTGAATACTAGGCCATGCCAGCTATGCCGTGCCATGCTACAGTATGCAAGGGTTCCAGCACACTCCTCTTCAGTGCTGCTCATGTTCGTCATGTCAGATGGAGAAGAGCTGCTCTGCTGTGAGTTTAGCGTGCTGCTTAGCTATAAATGCTGATGTGTGTGTGTGTATGTATGTGTGTGTGTGTGTGTGTGTGTGTGTGTGTGTGCTGAAATGTGAACTCAGGGTGCGAGTGTTTTAATGAACTTGAACTCGCATGAACTTTGCACAGAGAATAGGGAATTCAAAAAAGAGAGAAAAAGTGATTGGAAGAGGAGTGTGGGAGGAAGAGAGAGATGAGAAAGAGAGAGATAGAGAGAGGGAGATGACAGCGAGAAAAAGAGAGAGAGAGAGAGAGAGAGAGAGAGAGAGAGAGAGAGAGAAAGGTCAAAGGCAAGGAAGTAAAAACAATACAGAAAGCTACGGAGGAATGTAAACAGGACTGTCGTGATAAAAGCGAGATGAAAATGAGACGGAGATGAAAGTGAGAGATGAGAGCGAGGGGGGAGACGACAGGAGGAGGAGAGACGTACTATTGAGCTTTTGTTTGTCTCCCAAAGTAACTCCAGGTGATCTCAGATTTAGCAGCTTGTGGTACATCATCTATCTGCAGGCTAACTCCTGAATCCTCACCACCCATGTGCCTATCTCTGCAGCACAAAATGGCCGTCATGCAACCCAAGGCAGCTCTAGCTTCCCCCTAACCCACACCATGCCACTACACCTTCCTCTTCCCCTTCACCAGACACAAAGTGAAAGATAAATGCACTGTCACTACTCACTGCCAAAAGCCCAGAGGTAAGCTCAGCTCCTTCAGCTACAGACAGCCTGGCACTGACACAGCCAGCTTAATGAGCCATACTCTCAGCTAAGTATTGTCTGGCATTCTGCTGGCGTCCAGGATTGGGAAAGGCGTTGGAGACAACGTGGGGGGGTTGGGGGTGTGGAGATTGCATTTAAATGAACATCACAGAATGGCCGTAGATCGAGGGGGCTTGTCTCATTATCCACACCTGAGCACTTGGGAGCTTGGTTTGCACGTTTATGGGCTTAGCGTAACGGCGTGAGCGTAGCCCATCACGCTAATTAAGCCAAAGCATAGTATGCACCATGAGTTTCTTTGCACTTAGACTGAGCCTGCTGGGCAAACATGTAGGGGGAAGAGTGCACACTTATAATATGCTATGTGAAAATATCTGCTTTGAATCTTTAAACACCCAAGAGAGAGTGTTATGGTATGTTTGAGAAGAGACTAAGAGAGTAAAGAAAAGAAGGACTTCTAGTTCTTCTTATCAGTCCTTGCTTACACACACACACAGAAGATACACTTTTAAGCACATACACAGAGTTAAAACCTTCAGCCCTTAAGAATCAAAAATATACAGAAACAGAAAAGTCATGTTTTAGCAAACAAAGGCATATGATTAACACACATGCGTGAGTTTCATATTTTCCTATCAGAGAGTAAGGAGAGGAGACTAATACAGGCGATGGCTGTTATTCATACAAGACATGAATAATCCTACTCGTATTTTGCCAAACCCTTTACAATATAATGCAATCTGTTGTGTGACTATGTGCCTGTGATGTAAAGCTTGCCATCACAGCAGGTTTCAGCAGCTCATGTGAGTGATGGACTGCTTTAACTGCTGCAGGTGTGGAAAGGTAATGATTAACCTAATGACTTAAAAGCCACATTCCAGTGTGCTTAAAATGCTTTTCTTCAGCACTGCAGCCTACTTTATAGCCTTAATCACTAGCCAGCAGGCTGCTTTTGCATCTCACACTCCCTGAGTTGGCCTAGGGTTCAGCTATTTTGGAATAAAAACCTAAGAAACCCATTTATATCTTGTTCAAATAGGTAAAAGCCAAAGTAAAGGTTCAATTATCTTAGCAGTTAAATCCCATCAGATTGAAGTATCTTTGACTGCTGAAATACACCCTTTCTGGATAAAAAACCTAGTTGAGCATACAAGACAACTACTGTTTTTTCCTACTGTAAATCTATAGTCAAGTCTCTATTTACCTAAATCTCTGGTTTAAAGGTTTCATCACCATGGCAATCTCAATCACTACAGTGATTATTGAGTTTTCATGTTTTTCACTATGCTGGCCAAATACACATCAATGCTCATCCAGCGTCTGGTTAGAAAGAAATCCAATCAGTATCTATTACTGTTCGCTTTGCATGATAAAATGATAGTAAGTAAAGAGCCTCTTACCCCTCTGAAGTTGCTCATGGCCTGGA
>NC_045162.1:14814623-14837123 GCF_900700415.2 Clupea harengus | reverse complement strand
ATGGTGTGGTGCGGGGGTTTGAGCAGACAGAGGAGTGGATGACGTGGGAACATATGTTTCTACCCGGCTCAGGGTGTGGTGTAGCTTGGCTTCATAATGTGTTGGTGCATGAATAGCTCATGGTGTGTGTGTGTGTGTGTGTGTGTGTGTGTGTGTGTGTGTGTGTGTGTGTGTGTGTGTGTGTGTGCGTGTGTGTGTGCGTGTGTGTGTCCTTATGGTGTGCCTCATTTTAAGCGATGCTGCCACATCAGACACGAGCACTGCACCTGTTCCGGACGATGAGGCAGAGAGGTGCTGAGAAAGGAGAGCGGAAGGAGTGTTCAGAAAGTAACTTTTATTTTTAATACCATAAAGGCACATAAATATCAGTACAGGTGCAATTGTGTGACCGTGTGTGTGTGTATGTGTGTGTGTTTTAGTGTGTGTGTGTTTTATGTGTGTGTGTGTGTGTGTGTGTGAGTATTTAAACGTTTTTTACCAGGAGGGACTGGATGCTTTTGTCCTTTTGGTCTTTCACACACGGCAAGAGCGGAAGGTCGGAAGTGAACATAATTGCGCACGCACGGTCTTACTAAACAGCTCACCTGGTACACCTCCTCTCCCCCCTCATTCAGTTCAACACTCCATTCATTCACCTGAAAGGTTCTGAGTCCATTTTAAAAGACCTGTTTATTTCTGTGAATCCATTTCCTGACTCTTTCCTGCCTCTACTTCCTTTTCATCACAGGCTGAGGCAGATGCGAGTTTTATGACAAAATGTCTTCAGGCAGAATGAACTAATAGGGCTCCAGACTCCGACTAAATGGTCACATTACGATTTTCACAGCCCCTGTAAAAGTTTTTGGGAGCGATTAAAGACTTTCTCAACTTGTGAAAAGTTCTTCTGGGTTGTGAGGAAAAAAAAACATTTTAGATCCTCTGGTAAATTAGCACTTTGCCACTTCTTTAATTGCATTGCACACTGTGTAGGCACAACAACGTGCTCCTGTTCCCTTGACCTAAAAGTTTCTACCACAAATCACATACTCAGTGCAGTCTGCAACTTTGGACCCAGTGGTCTGTGGTTACTTGCTGCTGGTACAATGGGTCCAAAGCGTCAACACAGCACAGCAAATATTGAAATAATAAAAGGTAAGACAAGGCAAGACAATCAATGTACTGATGCATAAAGCTCAATACGTGTAGGATTATTTACACTAGCATTGCTACAAAGCAACAAAGTGTTTTCATCCATCACTGGTTTAGCAAGGACAGGTCTAAAAGCTGGAAGAGTTGGAAAAGACAAAGCTAAACAATGATATGGTTATATGGTTAGAAATGTTGGCTTGCTAAGGTAATTAGCAGACTAGCAGACTGGAACGTAAACACGCGCCCACACACCCATGCTTACTCACCCACCACGCACAAAAATAAGGGCTTATAAACACACAAGTAGACATGCTCACCAGAGATGTTGGTGGTAATCTCAGTAAGGGCTGTCTGGCCGAAACCTTTGGCCGTGCGGGCTCTCACTGAGATCAGGTACGTGGTTCCTGGATGGAGGTTGGAGAACATGTGGTACGTCTCGTTCCTCAGTTTGGACACCGTGCGCCTTGGGCCCGGCACATTGACACTTGGGTCGGTCGACTCGATGCTCTGGTAGCTGATCTGTAACGGTACACAACAACCTCAGTTTGAAAAGGTTTGCTGACTTTCAGGAGATCAGATGTGATGTAGTCTCAGGGAGCAGGACTCTACATCTGTAGACAATGATTACATTTACATTAATATTTGGTCATTTAGCAGACGCCTTTATCCAAAGCGACGTACAAAGGAGATAACAATCAAGCTACGAGCAATAGATACCTAGCGTAACAATAAATACTATTTTACATAAGAAATAAAAAAGTGCAGGAATGTAACTACTTTAAGTGCGAGTTAGGTAATAGTTAGAGGTGATAGCATTAGAGGAAGGATAAGGAGAGGTAGAAAAATGGAGAGGAAGTGCAAGTTAGGAGAGGAGGTGCTCTCTGAAGAGTTGGGTCTTCAAGAGCTTCTTAATGGTAGAGAGGGACACCCCTGCCCTGGTAGTACTATGCAGCTCGTTCCAACGTGGAACTACGAATGATTTTGTTTAAATATGGGTGTCAATGATTATTGCATATAATGTGTATGAAATGTTAAGCTCAAAGTAACAGTGCCGAATCAAACCATTAAGAACAGCATGGTGGATCTGTCTATTTGCGGTATGTTTAAAGGGGGAATCCAGCCTTGTTCGTACTGACTTTCTCTGTAACTCAATACCAACATGTAATTTAGATGGGTTATCTCCAGATATTGTTCTCTCATAATAAAGTGTCAAAGGACTAGATGTGATGCTATGCAGACTAATAAACCATCTGCAGCCATCTCCCTTCCTTGCTAGAGATGGCCCTCTGCATAACCCAACTCACCTACATAATGACCCTTTCATGGGACTAAACTTCACTGAGTGGGTTTGGTCAGCTGTTTCCTCAGCACAATTTAATGTCCAAATGCTGTCATTTTATAGGGCGGCTATCAGCTTGGCAGTCAAGGCTATGGCTGTAGTTAACAGCCTCACTTACAGGGAACAGATTCGCCGTTCATCATAGCCGTTCACGCTAGCTATACACGATGACACCCAAGGACAGAGGAAGGAAACAGGCCAAATTGAAATAGAAAGGGGGGAGGGGTATCAAGCACACCCCAAAAATATCATGCCCCAGCACTCCCGTGCTTGTCATCTCCCCAAGACTGTGATTCAGACCAGGAGCTGTGCATAGTGTCATGAGCGGGACCAAAACGATCTGCTGGAGCCGTGCATAATGTCATGAGAGGACCATGACAATCTGCACGTCAGCGATAAGTATGAAGATGGGGCTTACGGGGGTCTGCTCAGTGAATATATATATAAAGCACATTGATAGAAGAGCAGGCACTACAGAAACACAGAGAGAGAAAGAGAGAGAGAGAGAGAGAGAGAGAGAGAGGGATAAAGGGGGGGATGGCGGGGAGAGCAAGAGCGAAAGAGTAGGAGAACCAAAGGCTCAGTGAGACTGGTCATTGCTTAAATCTGGGTAGGAAAAAATAGGAATTTGAACACACACACACACACACACACACACACACACTCACACAAACAAACACACACACACACACACACACACACACACACACACACACACACACACACACACACACACACTCACACAGGCACGCACACAGACATACAAGCTCTCTCTTTTCTCAGCCTTCCTCTCAATTTAGTTCTGTCTTCCTCTGCTCAGGCTGGCAGAATAATCCAGCCCAGTCCCCTATTTATATCCCATCTACAATAATGATATCCTTGTGACTGCACAGTCTGAAAGGAATAAAAGCAGGGGACCGGCTGTCATGCCAGCTCAGATGAACTCATCAGAAAATGTCTCACTTCAAATGTGAGACCCCAGGGTTACATTTTAAACTTTTGTTTCCTTTCCTGTCGGTCGGTGGTTTCAAGATTCCATGATTTTATTTGTGATTTCTTTCAGTTGCGAGTGCCACAAATCACAGTTAAAGGGCGGTGACATACATTGATTATGTGCATGTGTGTGTGTTATCGGTGCAACAGTGCGTGAGGTGTCAATGTGTGATTGTCACACACCATCTTCTCCTGGCAGGGATTCAATTGAGAACTTTTAACAGAAGTAAGTAGAGGGCCAGTTTAACTTACAAACCCAGTTTATGGCACTCATTAACACATCTGTACTCATATTGTAGCATCTGTAACATATTCACATTGCCATTTTGTCGACAAAGAGTTTATGTATGCATGTCAAAGATGAATGACAATGATGTGTGTGTGTGTGTGTGTGTGTGTGTGTGTGTGTGTGTGTGTGTGTGTGTGTGTGTGTGTGTAAGGGGAGTCCGCACATTTAGTTGTGTGTATGTGTCTGTGTGTGTGTGTGCATGCTAAAGATGAATGAGAATGGCATCTGTACATATATGTGTGTGTGTGTGTGTGTGTGTGTGTGTGTGTGTGTGTGTGTGTGTGTGTGTGTGTGTGTGTGTGTGAATGTGCAGGTTTACGTGGCATCTCTACATGTATCCGCACGCGGGCGTGTGTGTGTGTGTGTGTGTGTGTGTGTGTATCACACATACTGTACCTCATATTGAGTGATAAGACCATTGGGTTCCACTGGCTCCTCCCACTTCATAAAAATCATGTCCTCCAATGGCGTGAAAGTCAGGGACTCAGGGGCAATGCCGCCAGGAACTATGGGTAAGCAGGACAAAAGTGTTATAAAGATAGAGGCAAAATCCCACAATGAACATCTCCAAGGTTACGGCAATATATCTTATACAATCCAAGTTTGAGTACAGCCAGGCCTGACGGGCACTCAAGACAAGATGACAAAGAAGCACACCAGCCTTATATGAGAATATCTGTAATGCTGAGCAGAGAAAGTCCTAGAACTGGAAAATTTCACATAGTCTTTTCTTAAGGTCCATTGGACAACAGCAAAACATCAATCCAAGCAATTGTGTTCTAACTACCTAAGCAACGACTGTATTTCTGCTCTGAAACCTCTCGTGGGAATTGATGAAGCTGGTCTACTAGATGGAACCACAGGAGTGCTTCTGGAGCCTCTCAGGATGAATTCAAACGTTATTTGATACCAAGGTCCCAAAGAGGATACGTATGCATATGCGTATGTCTCTGCGTCTGCGTCTGCGTATGCGTATGAATGTGCATGTGCATGTGTATGTGTATGTGCATGTGAATGTGTATGTGAATGTGAATGTGTATGTGTATGTGTATGTGTATGTGTATGTGTATGTGTATGTGTATGTGTATGTGTATGTGTATGTGTATGTGTATGTGAATGTGAATGTGAATGAATTTGTATGTGTGTGTGTGTGAGAGAGAGAGAGAGAGAAAGAGCTGTTAGGTGTGTGCGTAAGTGGCAGGCTGTGCATCTGAGTGTGTGTATGTGTCACTGCACACACTGCTGGAAGGAAGTCTATCAGTTATCGCCTGCACCTGTGTACCAGGAGGTGTAAGCCACTCCTAACAGACTGGCAGTGTGTCAACACCTGCAATTAAACACATGGGCCCTACGTGTTGGCTAGATGCATACCACAGCTTGGTTGAATTTCCTATTTTTAAACGTTCTTTAGAAAGTCAATAAACTTTTGATGTTTGCACACCTATGAAGTAGTCCCAGTTTTTTGGGCCGTGTTACACTTGCATATCAATTCGCCAAGTTGGTTGTAAAGTTTAAATGAACTATGGCTTTGTGACAGAGTTACAAATTATTGGAGTTATGAAAGTACAAAGATTAGCAACATGTTCCGTGTGTCTGAAATAGCTTTTAGTACCGTTACACTAAATTTGGGCCACGGACCACAGCCTTTTTACAAAGCTAAGTCTCAACAGAATGCTGGGATATGATGGCAAAAGGTATGGAACTAATCCATAGCAACCATCTTTTTAGAACTAGTAATGGCCGTTTGTCCTGTAAGTTTATGATAGACAGACTCAAGCCCAGGAGATGATGCATATGGAAATAGTGTACCATAAACACACACTCTATCTTACACACACACACACACACACACACACACACACACACACACACACACACACACACACACACACACACACACACACATACAGAAAATACACAAGTGCGTGCATGTGTGTGTGTGTGTGTGTGTGTGTGTGTGTGTGTGTATGTGTGTGTGGTGAGCATAGGGATGACCAATGGCAAAAGCAGCAGCACTAAAAATGCTGACGTGGACCCCCTCTCTGTGGTGACAGAGCACAGCAGAACAAAGTTGCTGATTGAAGCTTTTGAAGAGTGTGTTTGTAATTGAAGCGTATCATTCAACTTCTCCCTGCTCTCTCTTGCTCTTTTCCTCCCTGGACAAGCACATCAAACACACTTAGACACACACACACACACACAGACACACACAGACACACACACACACACACACACACACACACACACACACACACACACACACAGATGCACTCTTTTTTCTCTTCTCCCAGTAAAGAGGGAGGAGGAGGAAGAGGAGGAGGTGGAATTGATTTGTCCTTCAGCTTGGATCCTGTGCACCACAGTGGTCAGATATAATGTTAAAATAAGCACCAAATCTCCGCTTTCCAGCTCGCTGGTGGTCTGTGAGAGTGGTATTGATTTGTCATCCTCTTTCATTTCAGACAATATCTGCTCATTGAGGAGAGCTGCAGGGCAGGTGCATGGCACAAACAGAGACTGAGAACACGAGAGAGAGAGATAAAGAGAGAGAGAGAGAGAGAGAGAGAGAGAAAAAAAACTGGCTTCACTCAGCTGTTTGCCCTCCATGTGTATGTGTGTGTTATGTAGGAAATCTGTTATGGATGTCATGCAAAAACAAACTAAACTGAATGACTAACAGCACAATGGCATGGGTGGGCAATGGAGTGTATTTGATTATGATTGATTCAAATGTCTGGGGGACTGTGTTGGTCTAGCCAGCCTATTGGCTACTCCACCACCCACACATTTCTCTTCAGCTCCTTCATCAAACATCTCTGGGAAAAACAAAAATCCGGAGGTTCTCCGAACAAGACATCCACAAAAGTTTGAGTCGAATGGTAGTTATCGGAGTTAGCCAAATTTAACACTGGCCAGCAGGAAAGCAATGACTCATCCGGGGCTTGTGTGAAATCGTGACTAGAAGACTCCAGCCGCTGTGGCACACCACTGTGTGACCGAACACACACACACACACACCCACCCACCCACACACAAACACATACTTACTGTCCTCCTCCGTCTGAAAGCCCATTTCACGTCCCTCCTTCTTGCCCTCCGTGTTGGCGAGCGACAGACGCACGTGGACGGCGTGGTACGGGGGCAGGTCACGCAGGGTGATGCGCGAGGTGTTGCGTTCCACGGCCAGGCACTCGCGCACCGTGGTGTTGTGGCCTCCGGCCCCGCTGATGCCCGTCGAGGCCGCGGCCGCGCCCGCCCCGGTGCTGCCGCCAACGGCGTTGCCCGTGGAGTAGCGGAAGCAGAGCGACACGGAGTAGGTGTGGCAGCGCGTCACGTTGAAGGCCAGAGTCTCCCACTGCAGGGTCAGCTGCCGGGGCTGGATATCTGTGGCCGTCAGGCCTCTCAGGGCACGCATGGGCTCTATGGAGAGACAGATAGAGAGATGGGGTGGGAGAAAGGGATAGAGAGAGGGAGAGGAGGGAGAGAGATAGCAGAGAGGGGGAAGTGAGAGGAAAAGAGAAAGAGGAGTATAGAAAGATAGATACAAAGATAGCAAGAAGAAAGAGAGAAAGAGAGGACAGAGGGGAAGAAAGAGATCGAAGAATAGAGAGAAAGAAGGAGAAAGTCAGATTCCTATGTTAATTTTACAAGGACATTGTGCCAAATTATATAATAGTCAGAACTGTAGCTGGATTCAAAGCTAAAAAGCGTGTTGCTTGGTGATGAGAACAAAAATGAAGAAGTGAACATGGCGTGAAGAAGTATTACACTACAAGTTTCTTTTTAACATCTGTCTTTTTTTAATGATCACACTGGGGTGGCAGTCACCCCGGTTATACAGTGTGATTCTTAAACCACGCACAAGGTCTGGTGCCAGAGCAGGCGAGCGGAAGTGAGGTCAACCCAACCCCCGCACGGGCACAGTACAGCACCGCGCCGCACCACGCCGCGCCGCCTCCACTCGCCCTGCCAGCCACGGCCGAGGCTCAAGCCAATTACGCTAATGAAACGGACAGGCTCAGAGGTTGCTCCGCCACCGCGCCACCGCCCGCCTCCCTGTCACCCAGCGGACCGAGCGCTACCCTCACCCTCCGGCTGCCTGCTCACCGCGACTAAAATACCACCCATTCCAACCCCATCGCTCCCCCCCCCCCCACCCTCCCTAGCCAAGGACGGTCAGTGTCTGCCAGTTGCACTCACAGGCTGAGGGTGTTGCTGGAAACGGTGCACTTTATTTTTAGAGCATGCCCACTTGTGTTTGGTCAAAGATGAGCAGACCCACCCCCCCTGCCTTGCCCCTGCTCCCCCCCCCCCCCCCCCCTCCCCCAACAACCATCAGCACCACCATCAGTACCCTGCCTGCTTGCTGTCCACTGGTGCATGAAGCACTTCCTGAGGCAGGCGGAAAAGAGAAGAACAATTGAACAACTGCCTCATCTATGAACTGTGTGTCCTCCCTCCATCCAGAATCCATGACAGAGAGACACATATCGAAGCCTGTCCTCCAGTAGCACAAGCTGCTCTGTGTTTCTGAGAGAGAGAGAGAGAGAGCAGAAAGAGAGAACAGGAAGATAAAGAGAGAAGGAAGGAACAATTGGCAAGCCAAGGACAGTTTGCATGTTGTCATCAATGCGTGCATTTGTCACAGCCCATTATCGACACAATCAATGCAGCTTTTTTGTCAAAGTGCATAACGGATTGCATTGCTTTGTTGCCTTAATGGCGAGAGTGGCTGACTAATGGCCTCAGAGAAGAGAGAGACTGAAAGAGGACTTATGCGCTAGATAGTTTTTCCCTGTGCCGTCTGAGGTTACCAGACAAGGTCTCCTCTCCTCTCCTCTCCTCTCCTCTCCTCTCCACTCTCTGTGTGCACGTGGAGGGGGGTGATGGGAGCAGTGCTGAGTGGGAGAGAGCAGAGTCATAAGGCCGGGGACCAGAGCGCAGGCAACACAGGCTGCACCTACTGACGGTAGGCAGAACAAAGAGAATAATCAGGCAGAAATGTATGAAGTGTGGATCAGAGGAAAGAGCACACACACACACACGCACACCCATGCAGACACTCACCCAAACACACACACACACACTGACCATTCCATATCGACACACACACAGAACTACAAGTGCTCTTGTGATTGAACAGAAATGAATTCCCTTTGATCTTAAACCAGCCTGCCTTTAATAAACTAAATGACTGCCAAATGAGACGGTTTTATTCATTTCTCTTTCAAGTCGCTGAGGCTCTCTACTAAGTGAGATATTCTGACGTAGTATGCAAACAGGACCATTAGGTAATGAGATGTCATTTAGAAATTGTGTTAATAGTTAATTTTTTGCCCCCGCTGGGGAGTGTGTGTATGTGTTTGTGTGTGTGTGTGTGTGGGGGGGGGGTTCTAAAAGAATCCAGAGCCAATAGTGTTTACACCAAGGCTCTCTAAAAAGTAGGCTTTTGTTCCAGTTGGACTTCACCTAGTTTACACGCCTCATCTCTTCACCAGGGCTGTGCCTGGGGTGCCCTCTCGTTGGCACCCCTCCTGAGATGGGACAGCGCCTGCAGACAGAGGACTCATGCCTGGCAAACAGCAAGCTGGTTCTGTTCAGTCCGGAGGCAGTAGAAACGTGTGTGTGTGTGTGTGTGTGTGTGTGTGTGTGTGTGTAACAGATTGTGGATTATTGATGCTGATGAAGCTAACACACTAAAAGGGCTACCTGCAGCTGGCCTCCAGGTAGCGGCGATGGACACACGGACGGAATGTTTTTGGACAGTGTCCTCATGTGCCTCTGCTGAATTGTGCCCGTCATCGCCATCACCATCATCCTCATCATCATTAGTGTTCCCATGTTAACTCATCACGCAGATGTCAGAGAGGGAACACACACTGGGTTATGCAAGGGCATACTGCCCCTGTACCCTCGGCTTCATGAACACTGAGTGCCTGCCGTGATTAGGCCCTGCTGGAAGCTCACACACACAGGCACACTGACGGTGGCACACAAATACAAACATACACACAGACAGGCAGAGAGAAAGGGGAGGCAGAGAGAGGGAGAGAGAGAGAGAGAGAGAGAGAGAGAGAGAGAGAGAGAGAGAGAGAGAGAGAGAGAGAGAGGGAGAGACAGCTCCTGTCCCTGTGATAAACCATCTCTTCAAGGGTGGCTAGGATACCAGAGTGAGGGCATTGAAGGGGGAGGGCAGGGTGGGTATTTTCAACTGAGGCTTCCATGACCCAGTGGCAGGTGTCAGTCCATCTGTAGTTCAATCTGTGGCAGGGGCTCTCTCATCACCCCTTTCATCCACCCTTTAATTCCTACCATCCTTACACTCTGTCCATCTCAATCATTTTCTCACACAATATTTCTCTCCCTCTCTCTCCCCTTCCCTCTCTCTCTCACTCATTCTTGACTCCAAAGGTCCCCTAAGCTGTGCAGTCTCCCATCCTGGACCAGGCGTGCCAATCTCCATGGCAACACCTCACTGAGTCGCCAACGTGACTGTGCCTCGCCACACGGCCCTCAGCCCTCGGCACGTCATGGAGGTTCTCCCGCTCCCGTCTCCTTGGTTTTTTAACGACTCTGGCAGGATGTCTGGGCCTCGCGTCTCTCATGTAGGTCAGCGCCTGAGGCCGGCAGCCTGGGGTGGGGATGATACCTCCCGGCGACACTGCTCCTCCTCGCTCTTGCGGGAGGAAGACTCATTTCAAACGGCGGCGACGAAGACTCCAAGCAGGCCGAACGGTCTGAGCCCGCCAGCTAACAAGCAAGTTCAGAAAGCAAACTCCCCAGTGGGGTCTATAAACAAGATTCTGGGGCACAACAAATGCCACGTCTCCCAAAGACTGCTGAGACCAGGCCTATCTTTCCCTCCACTGATTTGGCTCATATTTCAGAACCATCTGCAGCAGACCATCATCCCTAAGCAGGGAGTGGGTGGATTTAACGGCACACCTTTAAAACTACGGGGTTTGGGTTATAGTACAACTTATAGACCGCATGCACCTATCAACTGTTTAATGAGTATGTGAGGCAATACAATTGTATTACATATAATTATTTTATAATTAATGTACTTATTTGTACTTATTTCTCTTCAGTCACTTGATTTATTTACTTATTTATTTCGCTCTTCTCGGTGAGAAGGTTTGAGAAAGGGAGAGAGAGATAGAGATAGTGAGTATGTAGTTTGAGGAGGGTATATACAGTAGTCTAGAATAAAGATGATAAGGCATTATGGCATTCTACAATCAATCCATCATAGATCAGAGATCAAGATATAAAACAAAAATATCCCCATTTAAAAAACATCAGTTGCAAATGCAATACAATCAACATCTAGGCCAAGCCAGACCAACGCAATCCAAAATAGACCATCACCATCAAAAGAGAGAGCATGGAAGCAACTATGGCTGTGTACGTATCTCTGTGTGTGTGTGTGTGTGTGTGTGTGTGTGTGTGTGTGTGTGTGTGTGTTTGAATAGTGAGTGCATGCATAGTTCTGCATATGTGTTCCTCATATATATGGCTGCACTCTGCCAAGCACACTCCGGCCTTTGGAGAACCCATCTCCAGTCCCCACCGGAGTCCCTCATCTCTCTACTCAATTACCCTCTCTTCTCATTTTAATCACAGCAGAGAACGCAAACACTGCTTGTCCCTTGCTCCCATCCATCCACGTATACGGCATTCAAATTACCTCCGCGGATTCCGAGTAAACACAACACTGTGCCCCACGGTGGACCGAGCGCACACACACACACACACACACACACACACACACACACACACACACACACACACACACACACACACACACACAAACACACACGCACACACACACACACCCCCATTAAAAGGTTGGGTTTCACAGGCAGGCAGAGAGAGAGAGCAGCCCAACCCGGAGCTGCTGAAAACAATCTGTGTAAATAACTGGGCTTTTATGCGAGACACCCTGCAGAAGCTTGCTCTCTCTCTCTCTCTCTCTCTCTCTCTCTCTCTCTCTCTCTCTAAAGCCTGACACTGTACATTTTTGTTCTTTTCACAGTCTCTGTTTTGTCAGTAGAGTGCTGTTGTTGTTTTTATTTATTTTTGAATTATTATTCTGCTATTCCCTACTCCCCTCTCCTCTCCCCCCCTCACCCTCACCCTCACACTTCCTAGCTCGTCATCCAATCTATCTCCACTTAGTCTCAGTTTGTTTGGACGAGCTGGTAATTCAGCCCAGTTTGGAGACAGGTGGTGTGGGGGAGGATGAGAGAGTGAGAGTGACACAGTGTACTCGGTGCAGGTCAGCGGAGCCCTTGGTTTAGAGTGAAAAGAGTCTGCCCACATTTCATTCCGACTCGACATTCTCCACTCCATCAATAGAGCTACTCACATTCCATCGCAGAACCTTGATATCGAGAAAGAAAGAAAATGTCGGTTTTCGGCGGAACACATTTCCATAACCTTTTACGTAAGGGCGCAAGGTCTAACCAGTTCTTTTTAAAATAATTTCTATTAAAGCAGCAATACGGAGTTCTGTTCCAAAACTAGTAAGCCAATTCCCTAAAAGGCATGCAAAAACCTTGCAAACACCACCAACAGCCCAGCTGACACTGATAGAAGTTTGCCAACACACTAACTGGTGTCTTTTGGAAGTATAGCTGGCAATATCATGCGTGTGAAAGCTTTTTTTCCATTTTTGCAGGGTGTTCCAGCCCGGTACACAGAACTACATAGGGGATATCCTGGATGGCTATTGGGGAAGACACAGGTGTTTATCTGTCCTTCACATGGCCATAGGCTATCAAAATGAATTTGAGGATGGTACCATGACTAGTTGCCTATAAAACCATACCTCAAAAAGTGTGAAATTGTTGCATAGTGTTACTTTAAATGCATACATACTTGCTTGTTCTTTTGAGTTTTCCCAACAGTTTAATTGCAAAGTTATCATGCTATGGGACATCATCATTTAATACATCATGGCTTCTAAAGTGAGGTGGATATTACATGACACGTCAATAATACTCGCACTGGGATCGATACAGTAAGAGCTTTTTTTTACAGTAAATTGAATTGCGAACTGTACACTATACATACAGTGATTGATGCAGCATGATCTTGTAATAGTCTTAGGCTGGGATTGGTCCGATTCTGATGACGCAGGGCGCTCACTCACCTGCACACTTGGTCCTGCTAATGAGTGGGGGTCCAGATGGGCCGGTGCCGCCCTCCCCGGGCCGGGTCAGCATCACGCTGACCTGGTACTCAGTGTCTGGGTCGAGGTGCCAGAGCTTGTAGGTGACCATGTTGACGCCGTTGATCTCGGAGAAGGGCAGGTGGCTGGCGCGGAACTCGATCTCGCGGCGGATGATGGGGCCGTCGCCCAGGATCGAGTTGGTGTTGAGCTGGATGATCAGGTAGGTGGAGCCAGCTCTGAGTAACTGGGGGGGTGCGATGGGAGATGGGGGAACTGCAGAGGCAAAAGTGGAGGGATGGGAGGGATGGGAGGGGTAAAAGATCAATATCTATTGAAACTGATCATTTGTCTCAGTAATGGCTGTTACATTGTTGAGTCAACTGCAAAACACACTAAACAGAAGGTCAGTGTGTTTCTATGCAAATGCCTTGATGTTTCACTACGGCATTCAACATATCTGCCAGATTGAGGACTGTCACCTTTATTAACCGTCATTCTGAACAGTAGACAGCACACATTATTGTCTCAGAATGTTAATTCTAATAACTCCTTTTTTTTTCATTTCAAAATTGAAATATGAGCTGGGTGTTTTTATGACTTGTAATATTAGACACGTTCATTATTCATGCATCTTTCCAAAAGGCTTATTAGCCAGCATACTCCACAAGAGGCTCCCTCATAAAACCAAGCGGCATGACTCCCACTTCACTGTTTCGAATATAATGTATTGCTTCAAATAAGCGGATGAGGGCGGTTTAATGAGAAAAGGCATTATATGACTCCCCTTCTTACGACTCTGCACCTCAAGACTTCAGGGACAAACTTCAAGTCAGACTCATTTTGACTCCCTAATCCTGCGCCTCTTTTTTTCTCAAACAGGAGGCCTAAAAAAGATCCACCACCTGGGGTTCTGTGTGCACATCCCTGGGATAAAAAAAAAACTCAGACATTCCCACCTGAAGGTCTTGGGTCAAATACCAAACTGGTCACGTGCATCAAGCGCGCATCAAGGTGCCTTTGAGCGAGCTTAAGCAGCCTTAAGTTAAAGCCCAGCTGTCGAAAGCATCAGCGATCCTCAAATGGGAGCAGACGCTGCTTTGTACTGGAAAAGAGCATATGACGGCAAACGAAAGAGCGATAATGAGGGAAACTCTGTTTAAAAGGGGGACAGTCAAAGGCTGTTGTCAAAGCCCATTATGACACCCTGAGTTTTTAAAATAGACCCAAACTACTGAACATTTCTGGACACTCGAGGGCTAAGACATGGAGAAGGATCAAAAGACATGAAAGAGAGGGCATGACAGAGAGGAGATAATGCAAGAGAAACTATGAAAGAAAGACTAAGGGACACATTTAAAACAGATAAACAACATATGGAATAATAGGAAGAAGAACAAGATGAGGAAGAAAGAACTAACGGCTACACTGTTACAGCTACACGCGGTTCAGTCTTTCCCATGACTAATCTCTCTCTCAGCACCTTCCCGCCCACATACCAAACCTCCACCTTTGTCTCCGAAGGGAGGAGAGGGATGGCAGCTGTGCTCAGGGAACCCCCCCCCCCCACTCCTCCACATAACCGTCCCTCACCAATGACACAGACAGAGATGAGTCTTGTGTTCTCCAGCATTCCTCCTCAGCACACACCGACCCCCGACAGACTTCCCTGCCACAGCTCCAGAGCTGATTTACGGTACTGATAAACAGCAGGCATGGCCGCACCCTCGCCCGCCCATGGCAGAGGACAAACAGGCGCGTCAGGCCGCTCCAAATTCATGGCCGTCTCAGGCGACAGCCAGGGGAGATCCCACAGCCGGGGCCAGAGCGCACTCGATGCGGAAGAAACTGAGAAAAGATCCTGTTATTGACGCCGCCGCAGACTTCCCTTTTCACACTCGTCTTTTTTGTGTTGTTGCCACCACCATGCTGGGTTCTCACACTCCGCTGAGTGCTATCCCCATTAGACTCCTACACCCTGTGCGCCACCGCTGGAGGCCTCATCTGCAGCCAGTTGTGAAATGAGCTGATCATCCTAATTAAGAGCCTGATTAGCCTCTCGTTAGCAATACCATGTGGGATGGAGGGCTGAAGGTGGGGGTGGGGGGTAGGGGGGGGGGGGGGGGGGGATGCAGTGAGCTCCCTCACTGTTGTTGTATGTCGGCTGTGTAACGCGAAATGAATGGATGGACAAACGGATGGGGGGAGAAATACGTTTTAAAAATTGCAACTATAAGGTTACAGTCACTATGGTTTGGTAGCTGTGTAGCGAAGGGGAGAGAGGAGTCACCTCACCCGGACTTGAACCCGGGTCTACGGGGTGGCAAACCTGCACTCAAAGAGCCAAAGAGCCTGGCTCCTTGTTTTGGCTGTCAGAGCACATACTCATTCCCTCACAAGCGGGTTTGGTACTGAGTTTTGCCAACCAGTCTCTTTGCCCCCATCTCAGAATGGCTCTGATGGATCGGTTCTAGCTGTGTTCATTGCACCAGAGCAGTGCGTTGGAAACGTTGTCCAAATGGACCCCCTCCCACCACAGAGTGAGGGCAGAGCTGTGGCCATTAAGCCATCAATGTGAGCAGCTCAACCCCAGAGTGGATGTACTGATCAAGCTATAAGCAGAAAGAAAAAGAAGAAAAGAAATGCACAACTGGGAGCTGGTAAAGTCTGCAAAACAGACCAAGTCAGCTCCAAAACTTGTAATTTCACATCACCTACAAATACAATGGTTTATGACCCGGACATTGAAAAGCCATTCTAGATTAAAAAAAAACATTTCTTTGACGTAATTTCAGTTTTTGAGAGAAGACAGGTATGGCTTCAGTTGTGAGGGTATGCTGAGGTGTTGTCATGTACAAAAATAGCATGACGACATCCTGCCCTGGTAAGGTGCTGTGTTACTAATCGTGCAGAAACACAAGCCGGCAGCCAGGGTAGCAGCAGCCCAATAAATGTAAGAGCGAGACATGATTTCAACACCTAGAGAAATTCTCATGACAAAATACAGGGGATCAAATAACAAGAGACACAGACAGAGAGAGAGAGAGAGAGAGACAAAGAGAAAGAGACAAAGAGAGAGAGAGAGAGAGAGCGAGAGAGAGAGAGAGAGAGAGCTCTGAGAATTGAGGCATGATGTATGCTTGCTTTGGAACTGAACACATTACAGCAGATTTCACGGGCCTCCAATCTGGGATGTGTTGAGTGCACGTTCTTTGGCGCCCATCTCGCAGGGTTTTGGTAATACTATACTTTTACCGCAGCCACCACCCCCCTGCCACCACCCCCTGCTTTTGGCTTTTGTGGCGTCCCTGTCATGAAAAGTCAAAATAATCCGTGCAGCTACATCTACCAATGGGATTAGCTATGGTTCTACTTTCGCTAACTCTGCCTGTGACTGTTTGGTTGTGGGTTGGGAGTGTGGTGGGGAGGTTGTGAAGGCAGAGGGATGAATTAGACTCCTCTTCCTCATCTCTGTTTTCCTCCCTCTCCCTGTTAGCTTTAGTGATCGGGAGCCTGGCGAGTCATCTAAACCCCACGTCAAGTGGAGCCATCCCCAGCCTGTCAGGGGCGGCATCACCCGGATAGTGGAACCAGGCGGACTTAGCCACGCTGCCGTGCGTGATAAGTGAAGAGCTCTGTGGACCGACGGCGTCAGCCTCCCTCTGAAATGCCACAGTCCTTGGGATACAGCTGTGCTTCAGCCACTCTGAGCTCTCACTGTGTGAGCAACATTATCTGCGGTGTCTAGCCAAGGGAGGCGCGATGGCCAGTGTACTGTCTGCTCTCTAACAGAGCTCATTTACAGAGAACACTGCTCCGAACACCATGTCAACACAAAACAGCCGCTGGCAGACACCATGTCCTCTGCACGGAGGGCAACTTACAAAAACATCAAAGCTACCAAGCCGGGGAAAAATACATGGATAACAAACTAAGACAACTCGAAATTCAATTTTTTTTTTTACAGGCCATCCAAGTAAGAATGATTCGTTGCAGAGTCATGAATTAGATCACTGAGCTATTTTGCTATAAGCATAGTGTCACGTGCTACCGAGCGTGATTATATTTGCATGGCCTTCCACTCTTGTGTTTTGTATCGCACGCAACTCCTGTTTGATAACTCAGTAAATCCTTAATAAACACCATCCTAACATAAGGGGCGCGCTTGCTTTGCTTGTCTGCTCTCTGTTCAAAAGTTTTGTTTTTTTACTTGCTGAGGGCTTTGGAGAATTCATCCCAATCTTCCCTTCCAGAATCCTTGCCAAACCTTTGTAGAGTACATCTCTTACAATGATAACATCAACACCATAAGTCACCCAAGCACCAAATGAAAGTATAGTAGTTAAGCCTTCTAGCCTGCCAAACCCAAAATTGGAATCAAAGCATACACTTTTCAGATCCCCTCAGCTTTTACTAAAGGCTATAAACAGGACTTGTTTTTATATCATCTTTCTATCCGTACAAGGTCCTTGTCATGACCAATGTCATGGTAAATTGTTAGAAATACATGATTAGATTATGTTGTGGCTCTAGCACATTGCATATATAAAAATAAGTCCATTTGAAATATCAAGCTAAATTTAACAATGGCAATGGAATTAGCATTTTCTGTGCTTTTGTGACTGTCAAACTTAGAGAAGCAAATCTCTTTCATATGAAAGCCAAGCGAAACAAGGTGAACCTTGCAGTCTGGGAGCTGGAGTAAGATAAAACTACATGTTGCTGAGCAAACCCTCCTGGGAAAAAATATTGTATATTGTTATTATATATATACAGTATATATATATACACAGTATATATATATATATTGCAAGGAAATGGGTTTTCTTATAGAAAACACAACTTTGACAACTGCACATGAATACAGATGTGAAAGTAACTGCCTAAAATGGCTGGTAAATAAATGCGTTTTACTTGTTCACATTTGCAACACAAAATTGTGTATGACAGAGGTTGGATTTCACAGTTAAAAAAAATAAAAATAAATAAGAAGACAATAATTGTACCTTAATATGACAGATACGGCTAATTAGACCATACTCCTTTTAAGATATGACGATGGCATGGCAATGAGCCCTCACCTTTGACGAGGAGCTCGGCGAAGTTAGACACCCCTGCGCCTCGGGGGGAGAGGGCCACGCAGCGGTAGAGGTCCTGCTCCGGCTTCTGGACGTTGTCCAGCTGGAAGGAGGCCACAAAGCGCCGGTAGTTCAGGTGCTTGACCGAGGTGGAGGTCGTCACTTTCCCGTTGTGTCGCTGAGGAGGAGGGATGGGGAGGAGGGGGGGTTGAGAGAGAGGTCAGAAAGGACAACGTGAATGACATGCCTCTGAGAGAAGAGAGAGAGAGTGAGAGAGAGAGAGGCCCAGGTACGAGTGAGACATCTTAGCTCCATAACTAGTGACCTATATAACCACAACCACACAGTCCCGCTACTGGAAGACGGGGAACCCCAACATGCACACAGATTAGTCGTCATTAGGCCTAACAAGGTACACCTGATCTCAACTGGTGACGTGTATAAAAGAAACCTGTCCAAAAAATCATACTTCACACCTTCAACCTCACCACCATGGGCAAGACCAAAGAGTTGACCAAGGACGTCAGAGATAAGATTGTAGACCTGCACAAGGCTGAAATGGGTTACAAAACCATCGGCAAGCAGCTTGGTGAGAAGCAGACAACTATTGGGTGACAGGTGCAGAATAACCCCAGAACTACACAGGGGGAGCTTGTGAATGATCTCAAGGCAGCTGGGACCACAGTCATCAAGAAAACCATTGGCAACACACTACGCCGTAATGGTTTGAAGTACTGCAGCACTCGCAAGGTCCCCCTGCTCAAGGAAGCACATGTACAGGGCCGTCTGAAGTTTGCCAATGAACACTTGAATGATTCTAAGGAGGATTGGGAGACAGGATGTGGTCAGATGAGACCAAAATCAAGCTCTTTGGCATCAACTCAACTTGCCGCGTTTGGAGGGGGAAGAATGCTGAATATGACACCATCCCCACCGTCAAGCATGGAGGTGGAAACATTATGCTTTGGGGCTGTTTCTCTGCCATGGGTACAGGACGACTCCACTGCATCGAGGGGACTATGGATGGGGCCATGTAATGTGGAATATTGGGCTTGAACCTCATTCCCTCATTCCCTCCCATTGAAAACGCAACCTTAAGGATTTGGAGAGGATCTGCAAAGAGGAGTGGACCAAAATCCCTCCTGAGATGTGTGTAAACCTGGTGACCAACTACAAGAAAAGTCTGACGTTTGTGCTTGCCAACAAGGGTTATTCCACCAAGTACTAAGTCATGTTTTGCTAGGGGTTCAAATACTTATTTTCTGCATCAAATGCAAATTAAGTCATAAATGTTATAAAATGCAGTTTTCTGGATTTTTTTATTGATATTCTGTTTCTCACTGTTAAAATACACCTACTATTACATTTATAGATCACATATTTCTTTGCAAGTGGCCAAACTTGCGAAATCGGCAGGGGTTCAAATACTTATTTTCCCCACTGTAAATCCTTACGCAATGATATGATCTCACTATACCTCTCTGGAATGAAAATGATACGAGTTATTAAAGAGACCAATCTGACTCCTGTGAACTCAGAGAAATGACAGCAGTTCCCTGTCTGATGCTCTGATTTTTATTCAGATAAGATGTATACAGCTGGAGACAGAGGCAGATAAACTGCAGTGGGGGTTTGTCAGAACACATTTTGGGAGTGAGCAGAGAAGGGCACTTCATTTGGCGTACGACACAAATGGTTGGGGTGAGCGCATTTCTTTTAACTTACATTTGAAAAGGTTTTGTTTAACCATTCCAAATTGTTTGATTTAAACCGTAACCCATAGTCCATGCTTGTTCACCGAGAACTACCTCCTCAGACCATTACTGTGTGTTTTCGCAAACGTCTGCAGCAAACTCAAAGAGAAACGAAAAACTGTTTGAAAATGTTCAACACTGCAGCAGGAAGAAAGTTAAAAGACACAGTCCAAGGGAGGACATGAGAAGCGAAAAAAGACTTGCTGAGGCGACACACTGGAAAAGGTTGAATTACCCAAAAAAAAAACATCTTCAAAGTGTTGTGGAGTGGAAACCTACTGTGGCACAAACAGTGTGCCTGTTTGGCGACACACTGACTGTCAGATGAGCACTCAGAGAGGGGCTGGAAGCCTACCTCAAAGAGTCAGGATCCTGTCCAGACACTTGAGGTGTTTCTTAAACACTGGCTCTGAGGGCCGATGACTCTTAGTATCCTTGGCTACTCGGAGACAGCTGTGTGGTTTTGATGGGGTTTTGATTGCGGCTATGGGAATAGTGTGTTTAGGCGTACATCCTTGCCGTCCTGAAAAACCCCAGTGAAACCGCACAAACACACACCCTACCATTGGATGGGGTCCTGAAGACCATATTGAGTTGTTGAGTTGTTTTTTCCCTTATTATTTTCTTTTGTGAGAATTTGGGGTGGGTGGGAAACACATTTTGGGGAAAAAAAGAAGACATTTGGGAAACATGGCGATGTTGACACACAATGTTTCACGCCAGACTAATTACTGTGCTATAAGGGTCGTGGAATAATCACACTTGTCGGCAATACACTGCTGATGTGCCATAACACAAGATCAAAATAATCCTGTTTAAAGAATAAAGCTAAAGTTAATCAAAAAAAATTGAGCTTTTTTTTATCTGCATACAAGGAGGAACATTGGGTGCAGGAGTTTATTCCACATGCACCCTCAGCGCTGCTATTCTACACTCAGAGCAGAAGAAGAAGAAAAGGAGGAGGAGGAAAAGTAAAAAAGAAAGCGAAGACAAAGGAAAGGAAGGAAAAAGTGAACGGTAGGAACATGCGTGTCCTCAGGTCTCCCCCGCAGTCTTAAAGCTCAGAACAATGCGCATGTAATGCGTTGGGCTTTGCTGCAATGTGTAATCAGTCTGCAGCCAGATGGTGGGACGGTGTGCAAAACCTGTGATTTTCTTTCTCCACTCTCTGTAATTGAAGGTGAGGAAAGTGCTGGACTCAGGAGGGAGCCGTAAATTACACACACATATAAGGTTCACTCCCCGCATGGAACAAATGTAACAAAGTATGCCCAATTAAACTTAAGAGAGGGATTGTATGAACCAGAATGCACCCCAAGCAAAAGTCTAGCCTCAAGTAAAGTCGGCTGTGTGGAACTGAGCATTTTGATTAGGTTTGTTATTATCAGTGTCACCTAAATCACCTTGATGCGTGGAGCTACTGACCTAGCCAATATAACTTCTGCTAGAACTTTCCAGAGCCTAAACCTTTGCTTGATGCGTGGAGCTACTGACCTAGCCAATATAACTTCTGCTAGTACTTCACAGAGCCTAAACCTTTGCTTGATGCGTGGAGCTACTGACCTAGCCAATATAACTTCTGCTAGTACTTTCCAGAGCCTAAACCTTTGCTTGATGTGTGAGTTTGTTTCTGGAAGAGGAAGAATGGTGGAAAGACGGTGTAAGTAGTCTTGATTGCAGTCTTCTTCTTCTTCCCAGAAATAAAAGCCTTTTGCTGTCCTGGTGAGAGCAAGCCACTGTGAGTAACTGTGACTGTGTTAAGGACAGCTGAGAACAATTACCTCAATTGTCTGTGTGGGCAGCAAGTATCACTACAAAACATGATGTTGCCTTTGCTGTTCCATCATGCTGTTCCATCAAGGCATACTCATCACATTTATTTGACACAACACTGTTGTTAGCAAAGGTTTGGACGCCCCTGAACACCCTCATTAATCATTTAGTTCATGAAGTAAAAAGCATTACCCCCAATATTGAATCCCCCCCCCCCCCCCAAAAAAAGGATTTGTTATTACACAAACACACACACACACAAACACACACACACACACACACACACACACACACAAATTCACACTGAAAATTGTTAGCAGATAGACTCAGACATGAAAAACTAGCCAAGGCCCTCAACAGCACCACTCAGTGCAGACTCACCTCCAGGAGAAATGTTTCTGTTTCCGAAGGCCGCCCCGATGCCACACACTGGAAAGAGGCATTCTGCCCGACATTGACCTCCATGTCTCCCAGTCGAGAGAAGTGCGGAGCTTTATCTAAGGAAGACAGGGGAAAAGACGTTAAAAAAAGACCCACAGACAGTACAAGTATAATCTAAAACAAATAGAATTACTTTTCTGTAGGAACCAAAGTCAACAGATTTTTAGGGAGCTAGAATTTATGAGTGATTACGCTATAAATTAGCATGGGGTCCTGAGGCCTCTCACACTAGCAGCTCACACTAGGCATTTTTCCACTGCAGGAACTAACGGGCCGTTGTGTGTGTTTTAGCGCCGGAATAGCCAGAAATTTTACCAGAGATTACAGCAAAAGATGGTTGCTTATGGAGTTAACATGCTGAGGTTACTGTCACTGAATAAACACAAGCAAAATGTCAGGCTTTAATCAATCAAAAATTCATGAAGTAATTTAATCAAATGTAAGCAACTTCCTAGCAAAAAGTGTCGACTCAACCTTTCAATCGTAATTTTATCTAGAAATGTTCTGATTCTACAGTCTTATGTTGGCAC
>NC_045162.1:14784623-14804623 GCF_900700415.2 Clupea harengus | reverse complement strand
TCTCTCCCTCCCGGCCTCTCTTTCTCTCTCCCCTTATCTCACCCATCTCCTGAACAAGCCTTAAAACACAATTTCCCTACACCCACGCACAGATTTCTGTTAAAACTTAGGACACTTATTCTTACAGGGTTATGGCTGTAGTTTCTTTATGGTGCCTTCAAACATGCTTATTGTTGACAAAAATGTACAAATACAACAGTTGATCCTCAGAATTTATGAATGTTCTTCCAGGACTATTCAGCATTGATTTTCTCTTTCAGAAACACTATTGTCCTCCTCTACAATGCTGTGTTTATTTAAGCCAGTGATTCACAAACCTTTCATGGCATGGCCTCCTTTGAGAATGAGAAAAAAAAAAACGGGTGATGTTAGGTGCATATCCGTTGTATTAGGCTATCTATCCCTTCTAACATAACATATAGGCTGAACGGTAGGCCCTTACCATATCATATAAGTAAGAAGTAGACTATACTCACAATCAAATAGAATAGTTACAGAATACCTGCTCCCGTCTCAGCTGATAAGAGTCAGGGTATTTATAATGAGTAGATTTAGGTGTGTTCAGCTGATCAAGAGTGCTGCCGGTCAAGTATGTCAAGTATGTCAGTCAAGTATGATGGCCAGGGTAAGATGGCAAAAATGCAGAGACAGGGAGGCATGGATTGAGAATCACTGCTTTAGCGAATGTCAAAGACAGCAGCTAACTAATGAGGCTTTGGAATGCCTTTAGTATATCTGGTATATTAGAACTAATAAAAAAATATTGATTGTCAAAAAAAAACACAAGCCAGAACTACAAAGTGTTTGTAGTAGTAGAATAAATAACAAAAAGTTTGAACCGCTTCCATGTTTCAGGTTTTGTAACGTGAGATGGTCTGCACCCGCTGCACGTTTTCCCATTATTGATGCTATTTCTGTTGATTAGCTGCTGCCGCCTGGGCCATAAATTAAGTCTTAAGCTTAAAAAAAATCCTGAAAAATCCTGCATTGAGGGAACAGATCCAATTGTGTTCTATTCATTCTAAAAGCTTTTGCTTCAAAGGACTGAGAGTGAAGAGCTTTGTTGACATAATTTATGAATAAAACCGCACTACAATAAAAGCCCGGTGGATGAGTACTCTGCCACATCTCTGGAGAGAGATTGCTAGGGGTCATCTAGCATATAACCGCAGTGGTTTGTAGCTGTGATTTAGCCCACTGAGTCACATATCGTGTTGTCGCTATCAAGATAAGAGCAGGTGTGGAGAATGACTAAGATAACACATTGAAAACAACACACCCGAAAAGGGATGCATTTCATTGCTTTGGGATTAGAGATATCACCGTGGCGATAAGAGATCGGTGGCCCACTGCTTTGGTTTCTGACCCACAGAGGAGTCATGTGTTCAAGCTTGGCCCTACTGCTTGAAATCTCCCGATATTTGTTCTGTTCTTCTGGTCTGCCGTAACTTACACTGATAAATATTAAGAATTGCACACTTCGCCTCTACACGCCTCCAGTGTGAGTATGTACAGGGAGGACTGACGTAGGCCACGCAAACAGCAACCTGCCTTCTCAGTCCCCCATTTATTAATATAAGACTACACGTATAATACCAATCACAAAAAAGGACCAACGTCTGCATAGGTCTTTAGGGGCTTTTTTCCAGTGGTTTTGTTAAGATTTACTATCACCAAAGACGTATCTCATCCGCTTATCCAATTTCCTCCACACATCTAGTCTCTCCCACCTTTGCAGCTTGTTCTCCTTCTCACTGGGGTGTGAGGCAGGACCTTAGCTGACTCTGAACCTATCTAGGCTGAGCAGGGATTAGCAGCGTAAGCCATGTTAGAGGCCCGAGTCTCTCTTTATGTGTGAGTGTGATGGGGGGAGTGGGGTGTGTGTGTGTGTGTGTGTGTGTGTGTGTGTGTGTGTGTGTGCGTGTGTGCGTGTGTGTGTGTGTGTGAGAGAGAGAGAGAGAGAGAGAGAGAGAGAGAAAAAGAGGAAGAAAGAAAGTGAGAGAGACAGTTTCCTTCAGCGCACTCTTCTTCCTAGTCTGGTTTTGCCTTTTGAGGCAGTTTGGTCTAAGCATGGGTGGGCATGAAGGTAAGGGAGGAGGTCTGGTTCAAAACGAAGGTGTCCATGTTCTCAATACCATGTCCATCAACTTATCTGTCTGTCACTCTATCAACACGCCTACAGCATACACTGTATCAGTATGAGACAGCATTGCAAAACTAATCAATTTCTCATATTCACCCGTCTCCCAACAGTGGTTCAAGCAAACATGTTGGGAAGAATGCCCTCGGGTAGCTGGTGAGACTGGGGAACTGAGTATACTGCACCCGGAATGCGACTTAAAAGGCAGCTATCTCTGCTATGTCAGCTGCAGTATTTCAGTGTTTCCTGCATATTAAGAAGCACAGTCTTGCTCCAGGCTCACACCTGCACCCTCAGATCTGAGAGACCAGCATGCTAGCAAGGTGGCCACGTCCCATGTAAGTCAGTGTCTGTGGCTAGAACACCTGTTAAGGTGTCATGGACAAGTCTTACTCACTGAACGGTTTTGTACGTGCTGGCTACCATTGTATCTATCCAGCTATGTCTCCCTGCAACTGCTAGGTCCTCTTCAGCACACACACACACACACACACACACACACACACACACACACACACACACACACACACACACACACACACACACACACACACACACACACACACACACACACTCATGGGAGAGTTGATAAACTCTGTCTTCCCATCTCTCCTGTGCAAGTACTCGTGAAAGTGGCACTCTGAGTGAGCATGAGGATGCAGAGCAGCGTGATAGTCACAGGAGAGACTAGACAACGGCAAGTGGGAGATACTGAGAAAGACACATGCAGAGAATACTGAGCACGAAAGAGAAAAAAAGCACAGGGAGGACGAACAAACACACATAGATAGATAGATAGAAATATAGTACAGAATGTACAGAAAGACATACCTACAGGAATAGACACACAGACTGAAAAACACACTTATGTAGAAAGACAGATAGAAAAAAAAACAGAAAGACCAACAGACAACTGAGGTTACCATGGCAGTAACCATGGGGATATCTTTTACCAACCCCACCAACACGAGTGCCATGTTGCTTTTATACAACAGTTCTACTTCCAACTAATAGATTTTGATGACATCAGATTTGGATTTTATTCCATTTATTTCGATTTTTTTTCATTCATTCACCAAAAAATAGTTCAGTGTCAAGCATTGCCAGGCAGCGAATATCACTCTGCAGCCAGAAAGTCTAGTTGTACGCTCACCTGTTTGTACACTCACTTGCTTGTACTTAACATATTAATTTGAACATTCCCCCTACTCCACTTGCTCTTTTCCCTCTCTCAAAAACGGTCAAATGTAACGTTGAAATAAAAGTGCAGAGTGATTACTATTCATGAAGAGTCCGAATGGGCTTGTCCCAGAATATCCCCACATATGGAGTGCCTCTTGTCCAACCAGAAATTCAATAGTTCGAGCGGACCTAACTGTTGTATAAACACAGACAGACCAGTCACAGACACAGACACAGACACAGACACGACAGATGGAGAAACCAACAAAGAGGAAAAGCATTCATAGCGTGAGCTATTGAAGAGTTTGAGAGCACACTAATTAAGAGTTTGCCGAGTGATTACATTGATCAGGACAGCTTGTATTCTTCTGACTTCCCTAGACCAGCCTCAGGGGGATGCATGAGTCCAAGGAAGAGAGCAGTGTATTTGACTGTGTACAAAGAATCTAACACACACACACACACACACAAACACACACACACACACACACACACACACACACACACACACACATACACACACACACACACACACACACACACACACAAACACAAAAGTACACATTCACATACACATGCATGCACATCTTTATAAATACAAAATAAATGACATATACTGAAATCGTTCAAAACTTTAGATATGTCTACAGAAACTTTTAGGTGTGTTTTAGTTTAGACGTTATAATGGGAAGATTCATCATTTCAATTTCAAGAGAGAATTTCATATTCTTATAGACCTTATCATAGAGTAGTGGAACATTGATTTCATTTGTCTGGGGAAGCAGCAATCTCCACAAAGACATAATAACAACATAATAACCTACCATGAAGTTATTTGTCTCACAAAGCCACGGAAACGATTATATTTTTTAATGTGCTTCCATTTCAGTGTTATCTTCCATACAAATGCGTTTTGAAAGATTACATTTGGAGTCGGCAGGGGTGTGTACATATTTCACTGAGGACATGAGCAAACGTGCGGTAGTGTTTGGTGCTCGAGAGTAAAATAGGTAACTGTGTCCCTGCCAATCCAAGTCCGTAATAGCTTTCACTGTCACGTCTGGTGCTGTTATCTCCTCTGGCCCTGCCCTACCTTTGGGTCCTGTTTGTGGAGAGCTCGGCTATTATTTACACATCAAGGTCATATCTCCCCACGCTGCACAGAGCTTAATTAAGTCAGAGGGATTGACAGTTCTCGATAAAGCGCACACTACTCAACTTAATTGCTTTTTGACAGCTCCGCAGAGTTTGCAGAAAAGGAGAAATTGAATTTATGGATGAGGCGCGTGTATTTGTGTGTGTGTGTGTGTGTGTGTGTGTGTGTGTGTGTGTGTGTGTGTGTGCGCGTATGTGCATGTTTGTGTGTTGTGTGTGCCCACTCGCTTTCATGCCAGGCCTCCCGCCTGGATGGTTTCAACCAACCACCAATCAATCTAAAGCAGGAGAGGTAGCAGTGTCATGTCAATAGGGGTACATTTCACAGCCAACTTGGTGCCAAAGATATGCCGACAAATGAAAATAAATAAATAAAACAGGCATGACAGGGACAGCCTCATTCCTGTGCATTCCAGTTAGGACCCTTCAGCATTAGCCTACATACCCCACTGTCCCCCACCCCATGGATCAATGATCATTACAGTGGTTAACGGGTGTGATTAATAAGCTCACACTGCAGTCGACCCCCTCAATGGGCCATGCTGTAAAGATGAAACAGATCACTCCACAGAAAAGTTTTTGACTTCAACTTTAACATCAATGAGTTTTACATAGGACAATACCTCATTATATAAAGACTACAGAAGTTTTAACAGTATTTTACTACAATGTGCTTACTTTGTCCTATAGTTCCTATAATGTCTATAGCTTTGAAATACATTTTTACCTAAGGCTTTGCCTTGAAATGGCTGTGATTAAAAAATGTTTTTGCAATGTGGCCATGGCAACCGCCATGCACAAAAAGAACATCCTGCTAAGAAGAGCCTTTTTTATCAGTTCTGACTGGACGTGTGGACTAGGAAAGTCAATGTGGATCTGTGGACTGCACTATTATACATAACATGTAAAGCAAGGGGCTAACAACACTCAAGAAGCACACTGTATGCACTGCTGGAAGAAAATGCTGTACGTCTCTTCGGATGAAAGCTTCTGCTAAAAAAAAAAAAAAAACATAGTGTGGATCTCACCTGATACTCGTTGGGCCAGAACATGCTAACGGCTAGCTCCACCTGGTGCCACTGGCGTCCATGGGAGCCGGAGACATTCCAGACAGGCAGGCCAAGCACACCACCATTGACGCGCACGTACACGCGCAGCGCCCCGGGGCTGTGGCCATCGCGGCTGTACAGGAAGAAGCTGAACTGCACGCAGTGTGTGTCGTTCTCACTCAGCGTCTGCAACAGCAGCTGGGCCCGCTGCCCTGGAGCATGCTGGGAAGAGTTCACCATCAAGTAGGACCCTGGAGGGAGAGAGAAAGAGAGGGGGTGAGGGAAAGAAAGACCATCACAGGAGAGACACAGGCTTCATAGGCTGGAACCATCTAAATGTCACCAACTGCATTTACTGTGAATAATGAGAATACAATGTTGTGATTTAAAATGATACAGCACTGAACCAAAATTTGACATTTTTTGATGCTTAAATCATAAACTGCACCAAAATCAGTTTGATGATTCGAATTATGAACTCATTTAAACTGTGTAATCCAGCGAGGTTGGTGTGCTTGTTGCAAAGGTAGTTTTGGATACAAATTCATCCCCCTCAACACAACATGCTCACAGTTCAAGAAAAGGAAATGAAAATGACCACAATTCCATGTTCCACTGTATCAAATATATATTCTCATATAGTAACTGTGAGACTGCTCAATTATACCCCCGACAACCTGAAAGTATAGATTTCACATGGTACAAAGTCCTCAAAATTGCTATTGAAGTTTCTTATTAAGAAGACCGTAGTAGGATAGCTACTTGCTAATGAATGTTTAGGCTGCCAAGGAGAAATGGCATTTCCAAACCCAGTTAGGCAGACAAATGATCCCACAGCATAACATTATTGTCATTAGCTAAGTAGGCTATAATTTATATTTACCAATAGGCTAGATCAATGTTATGTTGGCTATGTCATGGAATAGTCCATTCAAAGGTACATCTTGTACCCTAATTAGGATAGTGAATGTCAGGTGAATATAGTTTACGGATATTTTTGCAAAATTAACATTCATATACCTAAATTAACATTCTAATATATTCAGAGGAATTGAAGAGCTGCTGTCCTCATTGCTTATATTGATTTAACTCTCTGTGTTGTGGAAGCAGCCTGTAGTAATGATTGCAATAACAATAAAAAAAAAAAACGAAAATCAAAACCAAAAACCGGGATTATTCTTAAAACAGAACCGAACCAGAAACATGCAGACTGCTCAGCCCTAAAAGATACATACAATATAATTAGCAATCACAGCCACAAAAACAAGCGGAGAAGACTTACAGTATAGGTGTCCTACTGCTGGTAATAGCTGTACATATGTATGTTCCACATTTCTTCGAGTTACTATGTCAGGCAAACATTTATTGATTTCTTTTTGGTTGGCCTGGTGCTGGGTTTCACAAATGCAACAGACCAACTTCACACCAAGGACCATATTGTGAGCTTGACACAAAGCAGCCAAGAAGCCAATGTACACAGACAAAGACATATCTGTTTAATATTACCAGGCAAATGTGTTGAATAGAAAACTAGTTGCCTGTAGCTCACGTAATGCATTCATTTCTCCCATTTGAAAAAAAGTACAAGGACTGTTGAGTGGGCTTCTTCAGAACGAGGGCATTTTTGGGCTTTTCAGAAAATGCCAGAACTACCGGCTGCAAAAGGAATGAAACATTTGGTAGCATTAGAAGTCTGTGCCCTCACCTTGAATCACGCTATACAGTACTCTTCCACATCTATATTGTTCACTTGAGGAGCTCTTAGGTACCCACTTATCAAATCAACAATTTCTTCCGCCTCTCTCTTTTTGACATTTTTGAAAGGTGGGATTTGCCCTGAGACATTTGAAGTTGCAATTCAAACTCCCCGGGAGAGGAGGCAGAGAGAGGGAAGGCATCCCCCAAACTCCAACCATAAGAGGAGGAGGGAAAAGACTTTGATGCAGAACTTTTAGCCTTGAGGCATACAACCTCACCGCCGTGTGGCAAGAGCAAATCTTGTTATTCAAAGCAGCTTGGGCTTTGTGCAACAGCTTGTTGTTGTGTGAGGGGGAGAGAATTCGTAGGTGTTAACATGCTTGCTTTCTCTCTCTCTCTCTCTCTCTCTCTCTCTCTCTCTCCCCTTCCCTCTTTTATTCCTCTACCTCTATCTCTTGTCCCTTTGATACACACACACACACACACACACACACACAAACACAGGATTCCGGCGGCTCCTTGGCATTAATCAGCTTGACACGATGATTACACACAAAGGACGGGGGGACATTCTATTGGGTAGTTACACATGCAAGGTGAGCCCTGGCCCGTTGAGTAATTACTGATGAACCGTGAGCTCGCAGGAAGGTAAGGGCTCGGCCACGGGTCCCTGTGCCCTTCACTAATCAGGCCAAGCCCATGCGCTCACCCTCCCGGTCCCCTGGCCGCTAACGAGATTTCAGCGCCGTTCGCCGGGAGACCTTGCGTGCCCACCCTATCAGAACTGTCATCTTGCCGTCCCACGGAAGGACTTCTCAAGGTTCTCCGTATGGAGGATTATGAGACTCTCTCTCTCTCTCTCTTTCCTCATCTCTCTCTCTCTCTCTCTCTATCTATCTCTCTCTCTCTTTATCTCTCTCTATCCCCCCACCAACACAAACACACACATACACAGACACATTCTCTCTCTCCCTCCATCTCTCTCTCTCTCTCTCTCTCTCTCTCTCTCTCTCTCTCTGTCTCATGTTCTTCAGTGCCCTGGTGAATCATCGAGTGAAAGGAATGCTTGGCTCCTTGGAGGAACTCAAACACTGACTCTCTCTGTGGGGCTCAAGCCGTGGTTAACCGGCACCAAAGAAAAGGAAATACTTTTACATTCACAGAACTCTCTCGCTCTGTCTTTTTTTTTTACTTAAAATAACTGCAGAAGACTCAAATACCTTTGAGAAGCACCAGACAGGTGTTCTCTTTCTTTGACACAACTCATTTGGGAATTTATAACCATGGCATACAAACAAAAAATGATGTGTGATGTTTCCACTGTAAATACACTTCTCCTGATCAAGAGTTTGGAATAAAGACTGCACATGACTGTGAAGCTGAAACGATCGAAAGGTCACAAATGTCACCAGGGTTTCTCAGTGGCTGGTTATAATTTATTGTCACAAGTCATAGCATTGCAATTGCATTAAGTTGTTGCAATATTGCATTTTTTTATTTGTATATCCTCTGTTTCTGTTGGCAGGATTGTAACAGACAACATTTCTACTTAATTTGGCCCTCAGTTACATGTTCATGTTCTGCTTGTAGCATAGGCAACAAGGGCGGTTGCCCAGGGCGCAAAATGGCAGAGGAGGAGGGTGCGGGAGAAGAGTTTTTTTTTTTTTTCTGGACGTGCCCCCTCTCATGACGACTACAGGCATGTGTCGCCCTTCTACTCCGCTGCTGACCTATAGCAAATCAAAACAGTCCATTGCCATGCGCAGCCTCTCTGCATGTACACGCTACCCTCGCTTACCCTTTGAAGAGTTTGCTAATATCAATTTGCAAAGTGACAGGATATCTAACCAGTCAAGTCTATGATTTGCTGTGCGGGGGGTCTGGATGAGTGTAGGCTACGTCATGGCTTACACCTGCCTAACCAAGTAGGCTCTAGTACTGATTCATTTACTCCAAACCTCCGAAGCCGCTTATAGCGTGAGTGAAGCATACAGCACATAAGTATCTTGGCCGGCATGATCTGGGTGGTGTTTCCATTTTGCTCTACCAGCTGAGCCGCAGGGAGACCAAACAGAGATTAATCAGAGCCCCGTGCATCAGGGTGAGAGGCACAGCCCACTCCAGGACCAGAGCCACCCAGCGTGGCCAATCCTACAGCACCCCCCCTGGGCCAGGCCCAGCCGTGTGTTCGGGTGTTTCTGGTTAATTGGATTGGTCCGCTGGTATCATGGTAATGCACTCCTGGGAACCCAAAGAGGCCATAAAACCCAGAAGGACGTGCAGAGGAAGGGGCGGTGCTCCCTTCAATAACAGTCTTTTATGGGCGTATTAACTGTACATCTCAATTTAGGCATTGACTGTTGAGGCGATATATAGTGCAGGAGGATGAGAATATATAGTGAAGAGTCAGCCAATGTTGAACAGATCATATTCCCACAGGCACTGTATGACTGAGCCATAAATGTTCCGGTTTTAAAAATAAAATGAGGATGTATGTGTACTAATATGGGGAGGGACAAGCGGGGGAATACCCATCCACATGAAATCCACATGAGCTGGATGAGCTGCCTGGACCCTTGCTGACGCCTCCATACATTTTCCATTCACTGTGAATTCCAAATGAGGTCGGAATCAAACGGCAGACTTCTGGGATACAGGACATAAAGTGATACACTTGATCCTGTTTAAGCTCTTGCTCAGGCGCATCAGAAAATTCTGGATCAGCCTGTGTAGCAAAGGGGGTCAGTGTTTGGCAATTTGTTCGACACTGCATGATGTCACAGCAGCACCAATCATTCTGATTGTAATGATTGAGGAAGTGCAGAATATAAAAGTTTACTTTCAAAACAACTATCAAAGGGTAATCCAATCAGAGTAGTTAAAAACACACAGAATCCAGGTCAATTACAAAAACATGGCAGGCCAATTACACAGGCAGAGTTCACCCAAGAAACACGAATCCAGGAGCAGAGTCAGAAACAAGGCACAGTCACCATTAATGAATCCAACAAAGTAACAGTCAGCAAAGAATCAGTAATTAGCACGGAAACACAAACACGAACATGAAAAATGAAAGAAAGCTCACGGACGCCTGAAACACAGAGACTTCAAAAAACCTACGGCTAATTGGCAAAGAGACTGCCGGTGCAAGCACCTGATGCAGGGCAGGACTGGAGTGGATGCAGCTGACCTGATTGAGAGGGCTGAGAAGGCTGAGAGCACTGATCGGGTGTAACAGCACCCCCACTCAGGGGGAGGCAGATTGGTGAGGGCCACTGAGGAGGACGGCCCGGTGAGTGGGCGGCGGTGATGGCGGAACCCATCCGGGGGCTGGGTAGGACACCGGCGGAGAAGGGCGAAATTCAGGGCAGGGTGCATGACCAGAAGGCAGAAGGCTGGAAACCAGAGTGCTTGAGCAGACAGATGCTTCTCAGGTTCAGGGTCAGTGTCATGGAACCACCATGGCGCTGGGCAGCAGAACCTCCATAATGCTGAGCAGTGGAACTTCCTTGGGACCGGCAGCAGTCCATGGTGCTGGGCAGCTGAGGCTGAGGTGCTGGGCAGCAGATCTCATTAATATCTAAGCTTTCCTCTGGGGAACCTTCTCAAGGCTATTTGAGTTCCCTAGAATGGTGACTACTGGGGGCCAGATTAAGGGTTATGTTTAGGAACAGGAACTGGAGACCCAAGGGTGGGTGCACAGCCTCTGCACTGGTTGGCCCCAGCATCACTGTCCCCATGGTGACTGGAACTGGAGGTGGGTCTGGTTGTTGAGCGGGGCCCATGGTGCGGGGCTCATGGTGATGGTGACCTGGAGTGGTAGGATCAAGCTAGAGGCAACAGCAGAAAACAAACCAGCCACCCCTGGAACCTCTCAAAGAGTCTCCAGGACTTGGAAGGAACAATCGCTTCAAACAATGTCAGTGTCACCAACCAATGCAACATCTGTGGTAATCTTAATCAGTCTCCTCAAAGTGGTAAATACCGTTACAATTTCCTGTAAAAAGTATCTTTTGTGGATCTGTTATTCTGTTGTAACTGCAGCCGAGAGGTTGGACCCAAGTGCAAAACACCCAGACGCCACCCAACATTTCAATTTTACTTAAGAAACAGGCAGAAGGAACAGCCTGGAAGAATGATCAAGAAAGAAGGGTACTGTCAAACTGCACCCACTGCACCCACTGACGGACTGGTCTCTTAAAACACTTCCTGTATTAATGGCGAGGTCAAGATCCCCAAAACCTCCACTTGCCAGAAACATTGAAAGACTTACTACTATTAATTCAGCCAGATGAATGAGGGTAATTTCACATTTCAGAGCTGTAGCCTGAGAGGCATCTAGGTGAAAAGGTGATTATTATTAAAAAGAATGATTATTAACACTGGTCTAAATAGGATTGAAATGACAGTACATTGATTTGATATGAATATTAAAGAAACCCCTGACAAGAATCCTTTATTAAGATAACCAGCCGTGGGAGGACAAGAATGGCACAGTCCACTAATGTAGGCTTTGGGGTGACAACATAACAATTCCTCCTCTTGGGCTCTTAGTTTCAATGTTCTTCTGATTAGTCTTCACTGCACACTCGCTCCCAAATTAAAGAACAGGCTTTGTGATGATCATGGTGCTGATTAACAGGGCTTTGCCCCCTCCTCTCGGGACCCACTCTTTAACTGGCAAAAAAAAGTCCTCTTAGAGGCTTTGCTTCCACAGTGGGATGTAAAACAATGTTAGGTATGGCAGATTTAAATTTGATTGAAGTGTCTGTGATGATCCAACTGGGCATGTCAATGCCAGAATAACGATGAGACAAAGCACAGCCTGCTATCAATATGCAAAACATTTAATGGCCTAAAATATGTGATGATCAATGTTTTACTGATTTCCATTTGGACGTGTCTGTACTGAAATATTCAGGTAATACAAAAGAGAAGGAACTGTGACACACAGCGTTGTGTGATCAAAGCTGAGATTGATAGAACTGACCCCCACTATATCAGGGCTGGCGTTGGCTGATGCCTGTGTTGTTGATGAATGTGCATTGGTACCCTGATGGAAATGAATCAAGAGCGGCAAGGGCCAGGCCAGACGTTAGTCTGTCCTATCTGCACCTACAATAAAGGCATTATCCGGCCGTGTGTTCCAGTGACATTTCCTGTTCTGCTAGAAATTAATGCCAGCTCAGTCAGGTAAGTGATTGGTTCTCCAGTGATGCTGAGAGCTAATCACATTTCTCGACCCGCCCCCCCCCCCCCCCCCCCCACCCCAATATAAAGGGTTGCCCCTGAAGTTTGACGCCAAGCAGGGTTTAGAGAGTTTTCTTGTTTAGTTGTGATTTTACTCAGTTGAGTTCATTCAGCAGCAGCAGTGATTATGCAGCAGTGCATTGCTGGCAACAGCTGCATTAACAGCAGTAGCAGCTAGACAACCAAAACCAAACTTACAACTATGCAATTTACATTAATAAATCCTATTTACACCTCCTGGGAGGTTTCTGCCTGAAATGCATTTGTGCTTTGGAGTTATCAATCATGTCTCTACCTGCTGTTAGACATACTGCAGCATGTTATTATCCTCAGCTTGGTCACCGTCATGAGGCTGCCAAAGGTATTTCAGCCCAATGGGCAGCAGGCATTTCGGTCCATGCATTAAAGGTTATACATATTCAGTGATAACCTCAATTACCCAGGGATATAGTACTTTACATATTTTCAGGATGTGAGAATATAATTTTTTAAAGGGTTGCAAAGGTTCATGTCGAAATGAAGTATCCTTATTTCAATCTGACAACTTCACTTTAAGGCACTGCTTTCTCTCTCTCTCTCTCTCTCTCTCTCTCTCTCTCTCTCTCTCTCTCTCTCTCTCTCTCTCTCTCTCTCTCTCTCTATCCCTCTCTCTCTCTCTCTCACTCTCTCTATCTGTGTATGTGTGTGTGTGTGTGTGTGTGTGAGAGTGTGTGTGTGTGCATGCGTACCTGTCATTTATTACAACAGGAATACGTTCACATTTCTCTCATCTACTGCAGTATATTAGAGATAACTTTACATTAATGTAGTCATGGGAAGAAGAACACATTACCCATATAAAATACAATTTACCAAATGGAGTTTTTCCTTTTGGTTAAAAGGGGCCTCTCATAGCAGCCCAAGTTTCCATACATGAACTAGATTTCTTCTCCCATGTCAGTGAATGACAAGAGTGATATATAAGAGCCAGTCATAAAGAGGGGGAAAGGGCGATAAAAAGGACAGAAAGAGAGAGAATATTTGGATATCAGATGGTGATGAGATGGTGCACTGTCGGTGGCTCTTCCACGGAGACGCATGCTGGTACACACACATTAACGAATGTAAAAAGTGACCTTTAGCAAATCACACTCCCATCCAGGGGCCTGTGACATCTGATAAAGCTCCATCCCTTCCCTGCTGCCCATCCCAAGGGCAGAAGAACACACGTAACAAGATTAGGAGCGATCCGGCACATAATAATTTACAGGGAGCCCTGCAGGAGCCCTGCTATTCAACAACACGCCGATGCAATCACAAGAGCAGGACTACAATGAGAGGGAGAGACAGAGAGAGAGAGAGAGAGAGAGAGAGAGAGAGAGAGAGAAAGACAGAGAAAGAGAGAGAGAGGGAGAGAGAGTAGGAGAGAGAGAGAAAGACAGTGAAAGAGAGACAGAGGAAGAGAGAGTAGGAGAGAGAGAGAAAGAGAGAGGAAGAGAGAGTAGGAGAGAAAGGGAACAAGAAGACAATGGGCCCCAGGGCGATAACGGGAAGCAGGGACACGGAGCGAAGGAGTGCAAAGGAGACGGGGGAGGAAAAATGAATTAAAAGTAGATAAAGAATAGAAGAGAGAGGAGTGGAGTTGAGATAAAGAGCGAGAGAGTGATGAAGTCAAAGTGAGAGAAGAATGAGAGGAGAGATATATACACACACACACACACACACACACACACACACACACAGACATACATACAAGAGCGAGAGAGTGATGAAGTCAAAGTGAGAGAAGAATGAGAGGAGAGATACATACACACACACACACACACACACACACACAGACAGACATACAAGAGCGAGAGAGTGATGAAGTCAAAGTGAGCGAAGAATGAGAGGAGCGATACATACACACACACACACACACACACACACACACACACACACACACACACAGACATACATACAAGAGCGAGAGAGTGAGGTAGTCAAAGTATGAGGAGAGAAAGATACACAGACCCACACACACACACACACACACACACACAACACACACACACACACACACACACACACACACACACACACAAGAGCGAGGGAGTGAGGAAGTCAAAGTGACAGAAGTATGAGGAGAGAAAGATGTGGCAGAGGAAACTGAAAGGAAAGGGAAACTATAGGTCTGAGGTCACGGTTTAAATAGACCGTTCCAACTCAAAGGAACCAGAACAGAACGAGACAGAGAGAGAAAGAGAAGGGTGAAAGGGTTTCAGAGACAGGAAAAGTGTTAGAATCAACTCTTTGATTCACCAGAAGAGAGAGACACATTGAAGAAGCCTTGCGGGTCTCTGCTAATATTATAAATCATAAAACATGTATATAAACACAGGTAGGTAGATAAAAATGTGAAAAATGAAAATGCTTTAAATGGAAGTTATTGACAAAAACGGCTTCTGAATATCCTACAAAATGCCAATGCATTCTGTGCCTTTGGTACTAGAGGACTTTCTGTCTGAATTTCCAGCTTCCAGGCCAGAAACTGTTAGCAGAGTACTGATGAAGGCATTCCTTTCAAGGCACACCATGGCAGTAGACCTAAGGCCACAAAAGGTACACGTTGTGCCTTTAAAAAGCTTACAGACTCAGTGTCTGTGGGGTTTTATGATTCCACTTCGGCAGCTTGTGTCATGGTGACCTTGGTGGCACTCTCTTTCTCCCCCTGTCCTAAGCTCTGTGAGACGGGCGGGTGGAAGTCACAGCATGACTATGTGTCATGTACAACCTATGGGTGCCATTTGCCAACTGCTGCACCTGCCAGGGCTGCGGTGGTACTCCTCTGCAACGGTTCGTTCACATAGCGAATGCTGATGAAGTTGCCCAATCAGCTGGAGGTCCAAAGAGCTCTGGACCCCCCCCCCCCCCCCCCCCCCCCCCCCGCACACCCCAGCCGTATCCCATCGCCTCTGGCAGTTCCCATCGACCTGCTAATGGACATCTCAGCATCCGCCTCTGTTTTACCCCTACCTAGGCGCTGAGAGCCGGCCTGCATGGCTGATTAGGTGTGAAAGAGTCTAGCTGAAGAAAGACCGATGGGTTTGAGATACATTGACGGCATTGACTTTGATTGTCTTATTGGAATTAGAGTGGGTTGGGATCTGTGCAGAGGTACGAGGTGCAGATAGAGGTGATGCTGGATTAGTTTGTCTCCCACACACTAAAAACATAGTTTGATCTTTGTATTCCTAGCCTCGCCACATTTATATAGACACACACACAACACACACACACACACACACACACACAATCACAAACACAAACACAAACACACGCATACACACACAAACACACACACAAACACAAACATACACACAAACACACACATACACATCGTACTCCAACCAAAGCAAATAAAGGCTTCATCTCTCAACAGGGAGCTGAGGAGAAGCGGGGGTTGACAACAAAGTCTTAGACGTGCACACACATCCGCCCCTGCCTAGACACACACACACACACGCATGCACGCACGCACGCACGCACGCCTGCACACACACACACGCACACACACACACACACACGCACACAGACGCACACACACACACACACACACACACACACAACATGCATCTAACAGCTGGAGACAACACTTGAGAAGATGAGCTTTTTTTCAGTAGAGTCCCACAGACGCACAAACACTTTACACACTCTCTGTCAGACACACAAATGCGGACACACACACACTGCATACACTCTGTCAGACACACACATGCGGACACACAAACACTGCAGACTTTCTGTAAGACACACACATGCAGACACACACAAATCTCATTCAAAAGGCAACCAAACAATCGCTGGCCTCTTTCATCTTCTCTCGTGCACACAAACACAGATGATAGCATGCACATTCTTTCACTCACACACACAAACACACACACACACAAACACACACACACACACACACACACACACATACAAAGAAAACCCCACAAGCACACTATTCTCTTCATATCTCTCTTTCTTTGTCCTACACAAACCGAACACACACTCACTCAGACACACACACACACACACACACACACACACACACACACACACACATACCGCCACATGAAAATAGATGCAGGCAATTTAATTTGCAGACTGAGGCAGTCTTTGTGCGGGTAAATTGAAAGCAGAGAGAAATCCATCACTGCTTTCATTAATGCAGACGATTTTCTGGGGATGTATGCAGTGGAGACATGATTGCTGTCACAGTCTAGAAAATCCACTCAAACGCAGAGATATCATGACTGTGTTCATGTTCTCAACGGATAGTGGACAGAAAAAAGTTGTGTTAAGTACTTATTTTTTTCTTGCGTCATCATAATTCGTACTAGTTCTGTTGGTACTTGGTTGTAAGATAACTTCAGTTTCCATCCATTTAGTTTTCCAGATGCCAAGTCAAGTTTCAAGTTGTCAGTCTTCTTCTAAGCGCACCTTCATTTTCTGATTCAGAAAATGTTCATCAAGTAAAGCGTTAGTTCTAAAAATACTCTGTTCAAAATCTCATTACGTCAAATGCAAATTAAATGACTTTTCAGGACGTGGGGTACATTGAGCACAAAAATGTCAGACAAAGAATTTCAAACAATTGTTCCCAAAGTTAGTTTATGCCGGTTTGAACACGCAATATGATATTGGGGTCAATTCAATTCCAACTAATTAGGATTAAGTTTCAGTTCAATTTTCATATTCCAAATTTAAAAAGAAGAATATTTCTCAAAATTCCCAGCCTGCTTATCAGTCTTGTTCCTTTATTCAGTGGTGAAATGTGGAGACTGGCAGAGATCTGGGGCTGGCAATAAACACATTCTGTGGATAAGAGATCAACTCTGCAAGCTGTCTGTAGAGAGTGGGGTTACAACAGGCTAGAGGGAGTCTGGGCTACATGCAACACCAAACTCAACATGAAATAAATACAGAGGTGCGTATATGCTACACACACACATACAGACAGAAAGAGAGCGAGAGAGAGATAGGGAGAGAGAGAGACTCACCTCTAACCTTAATACATAGACTCAGATAAACACAGTACACATACACACTCACACACACCCATACACACACACACACACACACACACACACACACACACACACACACACACACACCCCCCACACACACACCCCACACACACACACATTTTGCCATGATGTTGGAGGCTGGGGCTGGGGAGAAAGTGAGTCACCTGCAGGGTCCTTCTCTGTTGCAGAGATCGATAAGAGCATATTCAGAGCACTGTGAGGCCAGTCTGGACTGACAGGCCTTCCGTTACAGCCACTGACACATCACCCATGGTGACACCTAATCTGTCATCTCTTGCTCTCTCTCTCTCTCTCTCTCTCTCTCTTCTCCCCCTCCTTGCACTCCTTCTTCACCCTCCTCTATCTCTCCTCTCTAGCTCTACTTCTCCTCCCTCTCTCCCTCTCTCCCCCCCTCCTTCTCCACTCTCCTCTATGTCTCCCCTCTCTCCATCCCTCTCTCTATCTCACCTTCTGTCTAGCATTTTCCAGATAAAGGTCTCCGTCACAAATGATCTTTCTTTCCTGTTTTCTTTCTTCTGTTGTTTCAGGACTATTCTACTCCCCTGACTTAAAAGAACAACAATCCCCTACGTCCCTTCATCATGAAGGGACCCCTGGAGGAGAGAGGGGAGGTCACATAACTGTGTAACCTCTAACTCTCTGTGAGAGAAATAAACAGCCTTTTATCTACCAACTCTCTCTCTCCCTCTGTCTCTATCTCTTTCTCTTTCTCTGTCTCTGTCCCTTTCTCCCTCTCTCTCCACTAACAAGATCTCTAATGGCCCAGGGTTTCTGATCTGAGTTTCTGTTTGCAAGTAGGTGAGTGGAGCGAAGGCAATGGCCATGCTTCAGGTCTTTAGAGTAGTTTGAGAAAGGGGCTTACAATTAGCTTCTTTGTGCAGAGACACATCGGCATACCCAGGACGTTTGTGTTACTCGGGAGACAAGGTGATTGGGGTAGGGGGAAAATGTGGCCGCACTTCTTTCTGTTTAATCACAAAATGCACCATAAAAAAAGGTGAAGGGCCCATCTGGAGAGCACTTCTAACAGCACTTACTTAATCTTGTGTTTTTTTGTTTTGCTTTTCTTTCAGCAAGCAAAACAGAAATCAGCAACATAACTCAAGTGGAAAGTCCACCCTGAGTCACACTAACACACCAATAAATAAGTAGTCAGCAGACCAACAAACAACCAACCTACCAAGCAAATAAATAAATACATTGGCAAACTCTTGGCAAACGTGGCAGTGCCAGCGGCAGGAACAGGGGCTGCTGCGTGATAAGGCCGTACCAGCTGCTGCCGCCGGCGCCGCCCCTTAGGGCTACTCACAGCACAGCAGAGAATCATAAACACACTTTGAACAGTAATCTCAACACAGGCTTTTTTGCCTTTGCCAGCACCCTTAGACAAATACCCGATCCTGGGCTTCATGTGGCTCTTCTCTTATAATGCACAGAGGACAGAGGAGGAAAAGGAGAAGCAGGAAGAGGAAGAGGAAGATGACGAAGATACAGGTGGATACAGACATATTCCAATTACCCACTCAAATGAGATGCACTCGCCTGTGGTGCCAATTAAAGGGCCTGCGTTTATTGGAAGAGGCAAGATCTTTTTGTGCGCTTAAATCATATGAATGCTCTCTTTTTTTAAGGTCTACAAAAGTAAATGTTACAGTGTAATCTAGACACTCCTTTACAATTCATTAACAACTAATTAAAAATACAATTAATGACATTAATTGTTGTCATGGTGTTAAAGTGCTCTATATTCAGTAGCCTAGCATTTCTCTTAAACGTGTTTCACAGTGGCAGCCAGGCAGGGCAGACAGAAATAACAGCTGCTTCCAAAACTATTATGAGCCACCCTTCATCACCATGCATTTCACTTTAAACTGCTATCCCAGGGCTGTTATCACACCCTTTTTAAGGGTTGCAAGACAGAGGCCTAGCACACGTCTGTGTCACTCCTGCTCCAATGTGAAGACAGGTTATTTGGGCTGTGACTTGCTCATTAACTTTTATGAGGGACTTTTTTTTGGGGGGGGACTTGGGTCAACAGAGCAAAGACTTTCTGAGGAAAGAAAGTAGCTAACCAGGGACAAATATGCACATTTGATGCTTCAGTGCTTTACAGACCATAATTTGAAGAATCATGCGGGTATATGTGCATGCGTACATACACGCACACTCACACACACATACACACATGCAGCCAAAAACTGACACACACACACACACACACATACACACACATACACTCACACACACACAGACACACACAATTGGTCCACGGCACTCACATTTAAGGTTGTCTCAAGGGACACTGCTGACACTCAGCTATTTTAATAATATGGCTGGAGGCATATATCCCTGAAAATTACAGTCAAATCAATAGTGATAAATCAGCATAATAAGGCATTCAAGCTCGATCAACTCGATATGCAACTTTCTCTCTCAATCTCTCTCTCTCCCCCTCCATCTCTCTTTCTCTCA
>NC_045162.1:14774623-14779623 GCF_900700415.2 Clupea harengus | reverse complement strand
GACTGCTATGATCCGAAACCCTGATCTCCCTTACAACAGGACAGCAGGAAGCCCATCTGAGACCACTTATAACATACATACTCCCGTTTGGACACAAACAAACACACACACACACACACACACACACACACACACACACACACAAATAGAGACATGCATGTGTCCAGCTTTCCGCTTCTCTTGCTGTGCCTAATATTTTTCAAAGGAGTTTTCTAATTTAAATGAGTATAGCATTACTGTCATTGGTAACAGTAACACTGTGGAGGATGACAGCAGCTGTGTGGACACAGGTGTATGTCTTGTCTAATAAAATGGGAAACAAACAAACAAGCTAAGAACAAAAAACATATACAGTATATCAACAAAAGTCTTCTATTTACATATATGAACACTTTCCCTCTGTCTCTTTCTCTCTCACTCTCTATGTCTTTCTCTCTCTCTCTCTCTCTCTCTCTCTCTCTCTCTCTGTCTGCTGATAAAGATGACAATGACATCTCTCCTGGACCACTTCTTCATTTATCACATGTCCGCCCGGCTCTCATAGACACCCTCCCCTTCCTACTGCACACATCATTCAATTCATTTCTCATTCAATCCATCTCTCATTCAAGCCACCTCTCATTCTATCCAGAGGCCTGAAATGAATAGCACAAATGCGATGTGAGGTTTAAGACGAGGCAATGCCCCAAAGCCCTCCCCACCCCCTCAATCAAACGTCTGCTCTGCATTCTCCAGGCGAACTGACCGAGTCTCTGAGGACCAGCGGCAGACATTTCTCATTGCCAAAACATGACGTGTCTGAGGTGAACTGAAACATAAATACTTAACGACGTTACCTCTTTACTGGGGCATTACAACTGACCCACCATGACGCACCGCAGCAGCGATCACAAGGACCTTTTACCCAAAGGGCCTCGTTTTTCTATCGTAGAGCATGAGCATAATGTTTTTACTGCTGACAGACAAGCAAGATAACCTCAAGCTTCAAAGCCAAAACCAGGCCTCTTTATTTCATGGTGATTGTTTCATATTGTTAACAATGCTTGCGAGGTTTAATGAGACCCTCGAGAACCACTCTCTCTTAGAAACAACCGTAAGAAAAAGTATTTCACTGTATTGTTTTTGGGCTCCAACTCAATCCAACTCAACAACCTGCCAAAAATGTTTTGTTTAGTAAAGCCTTTATTTGAATCGCACTTTTTTGACACATTGTCTCGATACATTTCACAGGCTATCGGGATGGGTGTATCCTGAGGAGAGCCACAGAGGAACTACTTCCACAGATAGAGCAGAGCCTTGCAAAACAATATCAGTCATTAACTCTGGATGCCTCTCTTTTAAGCCACACATCAGGAAGTGGTTTGACTATTGAAGATGAATATACAGTAGGTGAGAGTCTGCCTGCTTGCGCAGAATGTCAGTCATGTCCCTTTTGTGTCAATATGTTTGCATCCAGAATCTGCACAGTGGCCAGACATGTTTGCCCCTTACTTTGAGATTCACAGAACATCTAATATTGACACTACGGTCTTGTCCAGTCAGTTTATTCTGCTCTGTTTCTCCAAAAACGAGAACAGGATCTGAAAGCTAGATTTATGTACTGTATTATACAGGAGGAGGTGGTCAATAAGCATTTAAACCTCCTGCCAAGGCTCATGGTCCTGGGAGGCTTCAAAGTGTCGCTTCAAGAGAGGACTAAGTGACAGCTAGGGTCTTCTGACTGTCTGTACTTATGCAAGAAGAGTTCAGGGTATGGCATGGATGCCTGAGGGCTGGTGTGTGTGGTGTGTGAGGGGGCATACATTGCAGCTTGTGTGTGCGTGTGTGTGTGTTGTGTTGTTTACACAAATATTTGTATGCTGCAGGTTTTTGTGTGCTGCGTGCTGTCAGTGTGTAATATGTTCCCTGTAAAAATATGAGGTGAGGGTTTGTCCAGGGTCTGACATCTGAGGAGAACAGAGAGCAGCCATGTGGAAAGCTGGGCAGCAAGCAGCCTTTGAACTAGAGAGTGCTAACGCTAATCCCCAACACCAAAGGCATCACTACAGCAACCCAGTTGCCGCCAACCGCCTAAAAAACACCGCCGTCGTAAACAACCCGACTCACTTCTGTCCATATTTCAAACTTGTGAAGGGCTTTCTTTCTCTTTCTGTCTGTCTCTCTCTCTCCTTTTCTCTCATCCCTTCTTTCCCACAGACAGCACTAACCCCCATGACGTGTGAGAGTGCTCTTAAGCCACCCTTGGGCTTGCCTTTGAAGTAAGGCTGTGCCGTGCCTGCGGGCGGCGAGCGGGGCAGAGGATAGCGGCCGGGTGTGAGGGGGGGGTTAGGCACCGATTAAGCGCTGTGGAAACAGGATTACCAGCGCCCTGACTTTCTAATTAATTGTCTGGATGTTTGGGCCAATAAATCCTGGTTATCTCAGTCATTAATTGTAGCAGGAACTCCAGCAAGAGGAATGTTAAGAGTCTGCGTGTGAGAGTGTGTGTTGGGTGGTGGTGGTGGTGGTGGTGTTGGTGTTGGTGGTGGTGGGGTCTCGGATTTCCGTAATGAAGCTGAAGACTTTAGTGTGTGTGTGTGTATCCTCCTTTGTTCAGTTGGTGCTTCACTCTGTGTTTGATTCAATTAGCGAGAAGGGCGGGTAATGAAAAGACAGAGAAAGGGGGAAAGAACTACATACATCGACAGACAATTATACATCTGGAGATAGAGAGAGTCAGAGAAACAGAGCCAGAGAGAGAGAGAAAGAGAGAGAGAGAGGTGTAGGAGTGGAAAATGACTGGGGGAAGAGAGCTAAAGAAAACCTGCATTTCATTTCACAGATCAGATCATGCACTTTTAATTAGCTTCTCCATGATAAATACTTTCACAAGGCCAGTTTGAGTTTCTCTTTGAAGTTTCCTGAAGCCTGTATTGTTTTTGTTTGGTGGGGGGGGGGGGGGCTTGGCATGTTAATACTCCCCTGTGGGGTCGTACATCCTTGGATCTTTTCACACGACGCCGGAAGGCAACACAAGATGCTCCTGGCTGCTCGGGTGGTAGATGGAAGTCTAGCCGAACAGCAGGCAAGGCAACTTGGACGGTACGGTGTGTTAGCATGGCTGCAGCGCTAATGAGACGCTGGACTCAACATGGGCCAGAGGAGACTGTAGTTCAATCAGCATTAAGATCCAAGCAGGTCCCGTGCAGATGGATGGTTACTAGGTATAGGAATCAGCTTTGGTACTGTTTTTTTTTTTTCACATGCAGAGTGGCTTTGAAAAAAATTGCGCTGAATGATCAGGTGAGAATAAAAGAACAAAGAGAAGATGAGCTGGAAGGTGCTAGAAGCATGCGAGACAGACCTACTCACAATAAACCAGGCAAAGCTAGGTATTGCCATGTCCCAAAGAGAGAGGGTGAAGGGGAGAGATGGGGGTAGTTATGGTTACCCGTGCATCCTTATTGGATGCATTTGCAAACAGGTTGGATGATGCGTGAGAGGCAGCTTTGGAGGAAACAACATATCCTTGCTGTTAGTGTAAAACATTGTATCTCCAAAAAAAAAAAATCCAGCTAAACAGCTTTCAATAAATATGCACATACACACACTATACACATATGTATATACATACTATATACCGTATATATATATATATATATATATGAATAATTATGATAATAAAATTGCCAGGCATGTGCCATGTTGTATTACTGGCTTTATGTCTACAATCTTATGCTCCGTCAGCTGTGCGTGCATCTGCCACATCAGTAAACCCAACAGACACGATGAATGCACATGGACCAGGCCTGCCACAATATATATATACACTGAACACCATTAGCTTGTATGTTGCCCTTAAGCAGCATAGTCTGAAACACTTGGGTGAATGGGACATGGATGTTCTGTTTATCCACGGGCATTTCTTCCTACATTTACATGCAATGTGCAGATCCGGTGTAGTATGAATACGCTCACTACATAGCATGCATGCATAGCCGCTGGCATCGACCCACTCCAGATGACTAGACAAAGATATGGAGAGACAGAGAGAGAGAGAGAGAGAGGATGTGTCCCTCCCTCTCCAGACAAAGGAGGGAGCAATCACTGAGGTGATATGATACCGGAGACCAAATTAGCGTTCTTCACTGCTGTTGAGTTTCATTCTAAAGACCCAAACGACTCTCCAAAGACATAAGTTTCAAGAATTTCTAAAGCTGAAAAGCCACAGAATATAAGAACCTTTGGGAAACAGGAGATAACAGCAACTCCAGTTGAGAGGAGGCTCTATGGCCCAGTCTGATGACATAAGTGGCCAGCCATCAGTGTTGTAAGCACCTGCAAGAGCAGAGCCACAGGGAGTGACAAAACAAGTGACAGTAAGAGAGAGCGGTTGCTATGTGACCGGCTCCACTGACGAGCTTTAAATGACTGGACTGGAATGAGATTCATTTTAAATCGTTTGTAAATTGCAGTGATTTTTTTTTACACATAGCAGCAGCAGTGGAAGGACGTACTGACAAAAACAAACATTATGAACCTCAGTCATGAGATAAATATAACAACTAGGAAAAAGTACTCCATAGATTATACTAGTTTAGTATACTAGTCCTTGATGGACCTCTCTGTCTGTTTCCTTCTCTCTCTGTCTCTCTCTGACTACTGAGTACTATCCATAGAGCCTATTTTCAGTAAAGGTGTTTATGATACTTGTTGATAATATGTCATTAGTAAAACATATTATTGAATGTATAGTGAAACTATTGACATAATCCTTCCAAACAGGTATATCTCCCAACAAAATGAAAATAGCAAAAGTCATTCCTATTTATTAAAGTGAACAGTGGATTGTCATCAATTGTTGTTTTATTTGCTGATGACACTCATTTATATAAGTATATTATATCAGTCTGATTATTATGAACCAACAGACCATCTATTAACATACTGTATGCTTTAGAATTGTATGATTTAGTTGAGTTTAACACTTATATACAATGTACAAAGCACAAAATAATTAA
>NC_045162.1:14744623-14767123 GCF_900700415.2 Clupea harengus | reverse complement strand
CCAAGGCATAGTAACAACATACTTTAGTAATGCACTTAAAAGGCAAATAATAATAACTTGGGAAAAAAAAACATCTTACCATCTGTTTTCTGCAAGTACTTTTCCCATCCTTGTTTAAGCGGAGATGAGGGACATAATGCAGCATCAAGTCAGGATTTATTACATTTTCACACGAGTCATTTGGCTGGCTACATCATCACCGTGACATATTTGTCCCTATGTGTGTCATGAGCAGAAATGCATGGATAATTTGAATGCATAATTACAACCAGCATGCACATTGTAGTGTCTGCCTCGCAAAATAATTTGTTCACTGCTTATCACTGTGTAGCGTAGCTGGTGTAATTTACAACAACTCTGTTTAAATAGAGTTCAATCTGAACAGTAAAGAAAGGTAATGAACAGGCAGATCTAAATGTACAAAATAACAACACCAACCAAATAGCCATTTATCCTTACAACCAGAGTGCTTTTACAAGGCGTGTCAAACAAGAAGTGTAACCTCTTCGCAGGAAATGCGGAACTCTTCCAGTCTATCATCTTTCCCAGTGGATTGAACTTCCAGGTTGTTCTCTCCAAACCATATTACCGTTAAATTATGCAATAGCAAAAGTTTCTCCAGTTAGTTAATGTTCTATGTCCCCCTGTGGGGAGTACTCCAGCCAAGACAGATGTCTATGTCTATTGCCATTCATCTACCCTCAGCAGTCTCTACGGTTCCCAAACATTTACACTCTCTGTGGCTATTATCTGGAAATGACCCAGTAGGGAGAGACTAGACAGGTTTATATTTCCGAAATTCAAAACAGACCTTCTTGGTTCACCACGGCTAGATAAATTGAGCAGAAGCACCTTCTTGAGCAGAAAAAAACCCCAGCTATAAATCATAAAATATTTCAGTTAGGTTTTTTTTTATTTTTTGCCTTGCATCTGTTTCTCTCAGATGTTTTCATTGAGAATGACTTCCTGTTTAATCATATGTGCTTTTTTAAGGCCTAAAAGGGAGAGATATGAGTTTAGATAAACTTCCCATAAGGTCCTGAGATCAGTGACTTAGGGTGTTATTCACATGATCTTCCTCACTGCTTTTCTCAGTCACAGACTGGACCAAGAGTTCACTGGGAACACAACACAGGTGCATCGTTAATTCGGAGAGGTCCTGACCCGTTCGGAAATTGCTCGGTGGGATGGTGTAATTCCATCTCAAACATGAGGCAGAGTGCTGCTTACCTGCGTGCAGGAAATTGGGCACGAGAGGAGATACGCTCACGCCAAAAGAGAGAGATGGAGACCTGTGCCGGTTCACTAAATCACTCTGGGAGGCCGGCCAGGGCTGATAATGACCAAACAAGCCTCAACAGCTGTGCCTCACAGTTCTCCTCCACCCCAGAGGCCTGCCAGGCGCTCCTTTCCCAGAGAAGAATTAGAGAGAGAGAGGGTGGCGACTCGTGTAGAGAAGACAGGACGCATCTGGGCCGTGAGCTAAGAGGCTGGAGGCAACAGCTAGTTTAAAGATGACTGATTCTGCATACACACACACACACACACATACACACTCTCTCTCTCACACACACACACACACACACACTCTCTCTCTTTCACACACACACACACACCGGTAAGGGAAACAAAATGGAATATGGAGAAAACCAATAGAAAGCAGGAGCGGAGTGTTGTGTAGGGTTATTGAATTGATGAAATTGCACATTTAAGGAGGTGACATTCTGCTCTCAATGTGATCACACAGCTTCCCCAGTAGAGATGGGAGATAGCTGACCGGGTTATGGTGATTCACAGTCTGCTTTAACCCAGTAGAGATGGGAGTGAGCTGACCGGGTTACGGTGATTCACAGTCTGCTTTAACCCTGCCTGACCCCATCATTGTGGGGACGCTGGCATCATAATTTGAACAGCAGGCTAATCAAGCTTGGTGTCGTTTCTTAACAGGTCCGATGCTCACGATTCATCCCATTTGCTTGATGATTCACACATACAGACACAGACACACACACACACACACACAAACACACACACACACACGGACACACACAGACACAGACACACACGTGCAAACACAAACACACACACACTTTGCACAGCCTTACGCTTGAAAGGAATTTTTGTGATTTGCGGCACTGACAGCGTAAACACATATATTTAGCGAGCAGCTTGCTGGATCGAGAGTCAGGGGAGTCCGTCTCATTTCTAAGGGGAGTTAGAAAGGCCTACACTGTAAATAGGGCAAATCCTAATGCTGGAAATCAAATTAAATTATACCTTCGCTCCCAAATCTCTTTCCCGCTTGCCATCGCCAAGCACACAGACACTCTCTCTTTCTTCCGTCTTTAAAAAATATATCATATAATTTCTAATTCAGCAGAACAGAAATGTTTTTCTCTCTCTCTCTTCCCAGGGCGTGCATCTCTTCAGCCCCTAGCAAGTTGAATCCGTCCTACTGTAAATAGCTTTATCTCCTTAGCAGAGGTTAGCAGGCACCACTGGGTCAGAACTGATGGGGGATAGTATAGCCCAAACTGTGATATGAAACTAAGTATAAACATTGCCTGAGTGTCACTGTGTGTGTGTGTGTGTGTGTGTGTGTGTGTGTGTGTGTGTGTTTGTGTGCGTGTGAGGGTGTGCGTGTGAGTGTGTGTGCCTGTGTGTGAGAGTCTTAGGCAGACAAAACAAGGGAGAGGGAGACATAAGAGTAAGCCCGACTAAAAAAAGGGGAAAAAAGTTTCAGCAGCATAGCAAAACAAAATCAGCAGCATAGCAAAACAAACAACAGTGGCTGCTGTGTTGCCAGGCACACACACAAACACACACACACACACACACACACACACACACACATACACACACACACACACACACACACACACACACACACACACACACACACACACACACACACAAACACACACAAACATCACAGATCAAGGACACAACTTCACCACCATATCCCCTCCCAGCAGAGGCCTGGGCAGCTGCAGAACATTGTCTCTCGCCGTGTGGGTTAACAAATTCACAAATTGACTTCCCTAACTGTGTGCTGTACACACATAGGCCCCAGGCCCCAGGCCCCCGGCCCTCTCCTGCACCCTGCGATACCTCTCCTGCTTCAGTACATCACAACATGGCCAACCTGGAGCCTCCGTGCCCCCTGGCCTGCGCTCGGGCCTCCATTTTGGGACGGATGCTGTCGAGAGTGGCAGCTCGTTTTAATGAGACCCAAAGGGAGAGTTTTATTAATCATCGCCGAGCTCTGGCTGGTTTGGGGGACGCGCGCTGACAGGAGGACACTGAGCTGATCGCAATGCCAAACACATCTACGAGAGAGGTTACAAGTGTCCAAATGTGTGAGCGGAGATGGTGAGTCACCGTCCAAAGAAAAATAGTGCCTACTCACTGTGTGCTTGTGTGTGTGTGCTTGTATGTGTGTGCTTGTGGGTGTGTGCTTGTGTGTGTGTGTGTGTGTGTGTGTGTGTGTGTGTGTGTGTGTGTGTGTGTGTGTGTGTGTTTGTTTCCGTGTGTGTGTTTATGTGCTTGTATGTGTATGTTTGTGTGTGTGTGTGTGTGTGTGTGTGTGTGTGTGTGTGTGTGTGTGTGTGTTTATGTCTGTGTGTTTGTGAATGTGTGTATGTTTATGTCTCTGTGTTTGTGTGTGTGCTTGTGTTTTCGTCTGTGTGTGTGTGTGTGTGCACATGCATGTGTGTATGTTTATGTCTGTCTGTGTGTGTGTGTGTGTGTGTGTGTGTGTCTGCCCCCTGCCATGCTTCTCCTCTCTGGCCATTTGTTTTCCAGACATTTCTTTTTGGTCTCTGGCAGCAACTGACCTTGGGGGCGAACAGAGGAAAAAGAGGCGACAGGCAGCGGCTCCGTTCCGCCGCACAGCCCCCCCCTGCCATTCCCCCCGAGGCCTCCTACTGCTCTCCCCAGTGGCTTCCTACTGCTCTCCCCAGTGGCTTCCTCTCTCCCGTCAGTTACTACACCTCTCTTATCGTCCCCTTCATCTGCCTCATCTGTCTCATTAGCCTCCTATCTCCACGCGCATCTCTCTTGAACGTATTCCACTGCCTCGTTTAGCTACTCATCAGTGTCTGCGGTGTAATCCCATTACGTGTTTCCCTTGCTTTTTTCCTCCGTCTCCTTGGCTTTGAGTTTGAAACTCCCCTGTGACTCCACTTGCGCGTCGTCTGCGTCGTCTGTCAGATACAGTACGTTCCGCAGGATGGCAGCGCCGATGGCTCTGTCCTCTATCCGTTTGGCACCGGCGCCACACTGATTGATCTTTCCATCAAGCCACCCAGACAGACACCGCTGGTCCACTGCTCTTCACCAGCTGAACTGAGATAGTTGGAGGAACCGCTTCAAGACTATTAAGCTATCCCTAGAACACTGAGCAGATTCAAAGACTATCCCCTAGAAGACTGAGCAGACTAGAAGACTATCCCTGCGTCTGGCTTTTCTTGTAGACAGGGGAATGCATTTGGCTGAGCTATTTGAACAGAAATACACAGCATTTCGGAGAAGAATGGGTCCACCGTTTCATCACACACCAATCAACGTACGACAGGGAACATCTGGCACATAGAAAATATTTCTCCCACGCTCACCTCTCAAACTCAAGAGCCTTCCTTATAACTCTTCCCTCAGAAGAATACCGCAGACAAGCACTTTCTCTTTCCTCCCATAAGTTGTGCAGTAAATACAGTATTCTGGCTCTGCCTCATCAATAAACAGCAACTCAAGGAAGTTATCAGTTTCCCCTCCACTGTCAGATGTCTCTGCTTATTTGTCAACGTGTGATCCTGTGGGTGTGCTGCGAAGGGATGACTAGCTGATTACGAACGATGAATTATGCACAACGGACGTCTCAAGGTTGATTTGCAGGCTGTGCAGAACTCCTGATGAGCTTGCTGTTGGCAAAACACCATCAATTTTCCCAGAGACTATGTTTTTTTAATACTGTGTTGCAGCATCTCCGTATGTGCGTGTGTTTGTGTGTGTGTTTTGCATGTTTTCTGCCTGGGTTGACAGAGTGCAAACAAGTACCCGTGAAAAACACCTTACACATAAACACACACACACACTTTACCCTGACTACATGCTCAGAATGCAGAGGTACAGATATTCTAAATATTGACACTGGAAATGTCTTATTGCTGAACATGGACCCGCTGAGGCACACTCACACACTCTGAAGGGAGGAACGAGTGCAGGAGCAGGGACTCACCTCGGAGGAGGTCTGTGGAGGCATGGGAGGTGCCGTGGCTCCGGAAGAGCTGCCAGTCAAAGTCATCATCCTCCCCTTGACTGTACTCACACAGGCTGGGATTGGAGTCCTCGTCAAACGTGCACCCAACTGCTGGAGAAAGAGAGAGAACAGTTTTATAGTAGGGCTGTCAATCAATTAAAAAAATATTACTACTCAATTGGACAGTTTTCTGTGATTAATTGCGGTTTTGGTACTTAGAACGTGGTGTGCAACCCCGTTGGGTTATTTTGAGATATTTTAACCATTACATACGCACTAACAAATAACTTAGGCAGCTGCGTTAATCGCATGAATTTGTTTCAACACGTTAAATATTAAAACAAATTCATTCCATTAACGTACATTAAAGTTTGAATGTTCTTAAAAGTTTTGCGATTAATTTCAAACATCTTAAATATTTCAAATTAAAACTTGTATGTACATTCACTGATCATCATTTGATTTTCTTCACAATTCCAATTTCAGTGAAAGCACCCAGCCATTGTAGGAGATACAGGAAAAGAGAGCGAAGGGACAGCCAGAGATGTTTCTGTACACACACATAGCAAAAAGAAAAAACACTTAATCTTCCTTCTCCGACTCAATTGCCATTAACTATACAGCATTTCAATGAGAGGCAAACTGCTCCTGGGTCGACAGAATGAAAGCAGCCAACAACTAATCCCACTGTCTTTACGGGGGAGGAACATGCTGTCCAACACAAGACCATATATGCACCCGCAGTGGTCGAGGTGCTGGCTGCAGAAGGTCGAACAGGCGGGGCACCCCACTGAGGTTGTTTTTCTCCTTAAGCCTTGGCTCCATTTCGGGGCTTGTTTTTCTCCTCAATCTTCCCCCTTGATCTCCATCCCCTTACTGTAGTGGGAACGCCAACAAGCATTTCTCCCTATAAACCCGTTTCCCCTACTCCAAGCAATAACCGCCTACGACCATGTAATCTGTTCTATAATCCCCAAACACGCTCCTTACACAGACAGACACACATGACGCACAAAACAACACACACACACACAAACACACACAATAGACAAAATCTTAATATACAGAGAGCCTAGGCCTAAGACTGCACAAACAGCATACTCAGAGATACTCACTTGCCATGGATGAAACACACAGACACACAGACACACAGACACACAGACACACAGACACACAGACAGACACACACAAACACACGCGCGCAGACAAGCGCAAAAGGACACAAATAAAGTTAGTGTTAGATGGCACCCAGGAGATGGACTTTATTATCCTAATGCATCACAGCCCAGCTGACTCCCACCCCCACCAGCAGCTAATTTCCCCAAATGATGTTTAATAGGCAGGGCTCTGATGGCCCTGGGGGCCTGGCACAGTGCCCGCTCAGTGCCAACGCGGTGCCTGCTGCTGCAGCTGGTGCCTCCGGGCCCCAGAGCCCTGCAGGTGGGACGATTACAGGCCTGGGGGTTTCCCTGTGCCCGCCACATGCCAAAGCAACCTGCCCACCGGCGTGGCCCGCTGAGAGAGGCCAGTGAAGCCACGGGGACATGGGCACATAGCTGCGCCCGCCCCACCGAAGGTGACCTGTGCAGATGAGTGAGTCATTAGGGGCTCGTCCAGCGGGTGTGTGCTGGCCGGCGGGGCCGTCAGGCTGGCAGGGCAGCGGTCACCTCCACGCCGCACGCCCTCAGAGGGACATAGGCAAAAGGGCTAATTGGGGAATTGTTGCTGTCAGCAAGGGAAGTCAACACAAAGTGAAAATGTCTCTGTCTCACTGTCACGTTCTGTCTTTGTCTCTCTCTCTGTTTCTCTTTCCCTCACCAGTACTGTGATAAAGTGTAATGCAGTAACGAAAATATTTCAATACTGGTTCAATAAACAAGTGTTATACCACGACTTGGTTGAATTTCCTATTTTGACACATTCTTTAGAATGTCAATTAACTTTGGATATTTGCTAAACTATAACATTGTGACAGAGTTACAAATTAGTGGACTGACGGAAGTAACTGAGTAGCAACATATTCCGTATGTCTGAAATAGCTTTTAGTACCGTTACACTACATTTGGGCTAAGGACCACAGTGGTTTTACAAAGCTAAGGCCTAACAGAATGCTGGGATATGCTGGCATGGCAACAAGAAGTATAGAACTAACAACTGGGCTTTGGCCATAGCAACCATCCATTTAGAACTAACAACAGCAGTTTGTCCTGTAAGTTAAGAAAAGACTGAATGTATGACGGAAAGAAATAGTTCTACAAGCAAGTCAATTTTAGTGATCAAAATGTCGAAATTATGTCCATTATGTCCAAGTATAGTAATTACGGTATATGCGGAATAATTAACTTTGCAGCGTTTGGGTAGCAGACAATAATGCCCTCTTCTTCACAGTGGCTGCGTTACCACCTCAAACGGGCATTCTTTTTTTCTATATGTTCTCTCTGTCTCCATTTCTCTCTCTCTGTCCCTGTCTCTTTCTTTCTTTATCTCATTCTCACTCTCCCTCTCTCTCTCTCTTTGAGGCTCTTCAGACTCTAAGACATAACAAACATCGACCTGGACTATACACAGTGGGGAGAGCTACCAGACACCCTGGAGGAGTAACCAAATGTTCAACACCACTTTTTGCTTTCCCCCAGAGACCATATGGGAACAAACAAGAAAAGGTAGACAAAAAGACAATTTCCCCACTACAACTCTGACATCAGCACAGTCTCCAGTAGCCCAGTAGTCCCCCATCCTAATAGGTAATCTCACACACCCAGTGAAGAAAAGAAAAGACTGAATGTATGACGAGATGGGATGTATTTCACACCCAGTGAAAGCTCTGGGCCCTGGTAGGAGGATCTACACCTATTGTGGAACCTGGCAAGAGCTGAGAGGAAAAAAAAACTCTCTCTCTTAGAGTCCTCTCACGCGCTTGAGTCACGACTGTCGCAAAACCGTTGCTATGCATCTCGGTTGCCAGGGGTTAGAGGGTAATTGAGTGGTGTATGGGTAGGGGTATATCACTGATAGAGAAAAGAGAGAGAGAGGGTGAGAGTAAAGGAGGAAGACAGAGATGGCAGCAGACAAAAAACAAGCCCCCTGGCTCTGTTACTCCTCCTGGGACTGCTAAGTGAATCTTCCCTGTGGAGTCTGTACAGAAGCAAGGCAAGGCAAGGCAAGTTTATTTGTTTATTCATACACAGAGGCAATTCAATGTGCTAAGGAAAAGAAAAAGGAACATCCAAATAAATACAAAGTGCTTAAGAGTGCAAAACAATACAAATATATAATTAAAAGAAAGCACAAAGTAAATAAATTGATAATTAAAACAAGTAATATAATGAAATTCAATGTAAAGTGCAGTAAGAATAGAGTGCAAGTTTTGGAGCTCAATCAAAGGTAAATTAAGAGATTGTTTTTAACCTGGATTAAAACATTTGGGGCACATCTAAGATCTAAATTTGGGGCTACATTTGGGGCACATCAAAGATCTACATTTGGGGCACATCTAAGATCTTCTGGTAGTTTTGTCTAGTTGCGTGCAGCATAACAGCTCAATTCTGCTTCATCATTAGTTTGGACTCGCTCTACTACCTGACCTGAGTCCATGGGTCCTGGAGCACCTACACGAACTTGGGCATTGGTATTTAGTGCCCGAGTCGAGGTGTTTGCTAATGGTACTCCTCTTTGCTGCCAAACACAATAATATCTGTTTTGGCTCATCCAATTTTTATGAGAGCCGTTTCAGTACTGTGAAGCCTGATTGAAATGTGTCAAACTGACCACTTGAATTCAGAAAATTGCTTAGTTGATTGAAAACAACTTCCTCAATTATCTTAGCTATAAAATAATAAGTAATAGTGGCATAATGGCAGCTGTCTTTAGTGACTTTGGGAAAGTGCCTGATAGCAGTGAGCCAATAACTTTCTGCAAGTTGATTTAAAATAGTTAAAAAAAAGTCCAAAAAGTTCCTGTTAACCAGCTTAGAGAAATGTAGCTGTCCAGCCCTGCATAACTTATAGGTAAAACTACAAAGGCTTTGTATAAAGAGGTCATAGTGGATTTTAAGTTTAGTTTTTCTCCATTTGCATTCAGCTTTCCTACATTCTCTTTTCAGGGCTTTTGCCATCATGGTGTTTCTCCACGGTGCTTTCTGTTTGCATTTTATTAACTTTTACTGGTGCAACAACACCAAGGTTGGTGACATGGCTTTGGCCTCCGTAAACTGAGCAGTGGTACTCTCATTTATGTATCTTTTCTTAACAGAAAAGAACCTTTGAACCTGCGTAGTGATCAGTAAGTCAAAGCAGACACAAGAATGATCAGAAAGGGCCAAGTTCTTAACCATAACAGAGGAGACGTCAATGTCGAGACTTTTAGAAATTACCAGATCCAAAGTGTAGCCTTGAGCGTGCATAGGCTCTTTCAGACGCTGCCAGAGACCAAAAGTGTCAGGTAGTGCAAAAGGTTCTTTGGCATTATTATCCATGTTGAGATCTATGTGGATGTTAAAATCCCCTGCTATGATACAAAATATATAACTGAGAGGAGTTCAGTTCAGTTCAGTTCAGAGTATTTTGGAGGTCTGTAAAATGGTTAATAATACAATGTTGGGAGCACCCTTCAACATGAGACTGAGGTATTCTAAAGAAATAAAACTACTAAGTGTCATTTTGCACTAGAATGCATCTTTAAATGAAGACGCTACTCCTCCTCCTTTCTTGCCAATTTGACAAATATTTATAAAGCTGAAACTTAATGGTGCTGTCTCATTTCAGATAAGTGGTATTGCTGCCTTTTGCTAACCATATCTAATTAAGAAACACAAAATCTAAATTGTACGATACTATAACATAATTGTTCTCTGGAGATTAATATCAAGTAGATCTAGCTTTGTGGAGATAATAAGAGCCCCTGAGGCAGTTTGTGCAGTTGACATGATACAGGTAACAGAGTAGACGGGTTTACCTCAGAAACTGAATTCTAATCAGCACCAGAATAAAGAACATTCTAGAGGGAGAGGGAGGGAGGCAGAGAGAGGGAAAGTAACAAAGAGAGAGACAAGACGAGAACAAGACGAGAGAGAACGTGGATGGAAGAGGGAGAAAGACAGTGAGAAAGGGAAAGCAGAACACAATTTGAAAAAAAGATGGAGAGATATACAGGGTAAGAAACTCAGACTGGGAGAGAAACAGAGTGAGACAGAAAGAGAAAGAGAGAGAGCAGAGATGGCATGTGCATCTGGTGCTCTAACACATCTCCCTCCACCTCTCCTTTACAACTACTCCTTTTCTCCTGTTTTCTCCACTCCTCTTCTCTCTACTCTTCTCCTTCAACTACTCATCTCCTCTTCCTTCCTCTCATTCAACCTGTCCACTACTCTCCTCTGCTGTTTTCTCCACTCCTCTACTACTACTCCTCTAATCCTCTCTTCTTTCTTCTCCTTCAACCTTTCCTCTTCTCTCCCTTCTTCTCTTTCAACCTCTCCTCTACTCTCTCTCAACCTCTCCTCTTCTCTCCCTTCCTCTCCTCTCCACTCATCTCCCCTCCTCTTCTTCAACTTCTCCACTCCTCTCCTCTCCTGTTTTCTCCACTCCTCAACTACTCCTCTCCTCTCTCCCCTCCTCTCCTTCAACCTCTCCTCTCCTTCAACCACTCCTCTCCTCTCCCTTCCTTCAACTTCACCTCATTTTTACTCTCTTTCAACTATTCCTCTCCTCTCCTCTCCTCACGTGGGTTCCTGGGCAGAGTTGGAGCAGCAGCTATGCCTCAGTACCCATCATCCACTGCCGGGGCGAATCACAGCCCCTGTGTCAGAGCCACCCAGAGTCTCTCTAGCTGCTAATTACATTATAATTTGGCACAGTCGCAACATGCTGCTGAAAATAAATAACTAAGCAGGCGGCAGGCTTGAGACTTTGCCAAAGTTAAAAGCCCACTGGCTGGAGAGAGACAGAGAGAGAGAGATAGGGAGAGAGGGAGAGAGAGAGAGAGAGGGAGAGAGAGAGAGAGAGAGAGAGAGAGAGAGAGAGAGAGAGAGAGAGGGAGGGAGGAGGAGTGGGCTGCTTTTTGTGTGCACTCACGCATCATCCTTGTTCATTAATGTAAACAAGTGCTCTGCTGAGAGTGCGGGTGTAATAACATCCATTTTAAAATGGAGGAGAATGGATGAGCAGGGACTCGGGGTGCTGAAGGGGCTGAACCTCCAACAGCATAACTGGCACAGAAACATACTGGAGAATTTGCAACCACAGCACAACACAGGACAGAGATAGAGAGAGAGAGAGAGTGAGAGAGAGAGAGCGAGAGAGGGACAGCTGAGCTAAACTACTCCTCAAGAACAACTTTGTAATTATTAGTCCTGTCAATCGGGGAAAAAAACTGATTAATTACACAATTTGCTGTGATTAGTCGCGATTAATCACACTTCTTCTTAAGACTGAGCTTGTAATAATGAATATGTTCTTGATTAATAGCATTTTTTTTTTACTTTGAACACAGATTCCCCTCCCTCCCTCCCTCAAAAAATGAATGTTACCTTGAAAGGCATATTTGTTATATGTGTAGCACATAAAGCGTAAAGGGACTTTTATTTTGAAACAGGTACTGAGACAACGCAGAGAAGAAGAGAAACAGATTTGTGGGGAGGGAGATACTTTGGAGTGAGCTAGCGACTACGTCAGGTGGTCGCAAAAAATTTTTGACAGCACTAGTAATTATATAAAACTTTGGGGTTTTTGGGCTAAAGTGATGAGATGTTGCATAGGCACTGCTTTGTGACAGCATAAACAAAAGAGCAGGGAATAGAGTTTATAATCAAACATGTAGTATGCAGCAGGCAATGACGAGCTACTTCCTCACCTTAAACATGTCCTCATAACCTTACACTGGAGACGGAGAAGCACTTCTTTCTCAATAGATCCAAAACCTGTCACTGCAGGAGCTGGTACTGTGCCAGCGCCCGCCATACAACTGTAGAGTAGGTGTGACAGAGTGGTTATCAATACGCTAAGGGATACTGACACACTGATTATACAGCAGACAATACAAGCCACTAAATGGCAAGAGGCATCATTTCGGAGCCTGAGCGCACTGACATGCGTGGCCTGTCCTTCAGTCTCCCCAGTGCTAGCCTTTGCATCTCGTCTAATGGTGGCAGAGCCAGTACCGAAGCTATTCGGTGAAGATTCAGAGGTCACAAGGACTCGATCCCAAAGATCTTCTGAAGTGGAGATCTGCTCACCATAGAGCAGAAAAACAAACAAACAAACAAACACAAAAACTAGCTGAGCAGAATAAAGAAAGCAAGCAAGCGAGAAAAAGGGAGGAAAAAACTGAACTCACTGATAGGCAGTAAATCAGAGAGTTAAATCTGGGTTGAAGCCAGTGTGGAGAGCCGCTGGAGTGGATGCTCGGAGAACAGAGGGATGGGAAGGAGAGATTGGAAGACACAGAGGCGTAGAGAGAGAAATACAGCAAGCAAGAGAGGAAAAGAGAGCAACATAGCAACAAAAATAGAAAGAGAGAGTTAGTGAGCAAACAACAGAGATTGCAGGAGAGAGAGAGAGATAGTGAGAGAGAGAGAGAGAGAGAGTGAGGGAAAGAGAGAGTGAGGGAGAGAGAGAGATAGCATGAGAGAGAATGAGGGAAAGAGCAAGAGAGATAGCAAGGGAGAGAGTGAGGGAGAGGGAATGAGAGAGAGAGTGAGAGAGAGAGGGAGAGAGAGAGAGAGTAGGTGAGAGAGAGAGTGAGGGAGAGGGAATGAGAGAGAGAGGGAGAGAGAGAGGGAGAGAGAGAGAGAGAGTAGGTGAGAGAGAGAGTGAGGGAGAGGGAATGAGAGAGAGAGGGAGAGAGAGAGGGAGCGAGAGAGAGAGAGTAGGTGAGAGAGAGAGTGAGGGAGAGGGAATGAGAGAGAGAGTGAGAGAGAGAGTAGGTGAGAGAGAGAGTAGGTGAGAGAGAGAGTGAGGGAGAGGGAATGAAAGAGAGAGAGCAGGTGAGAGAGAGAGTAGGTGAGAGAGAGAGTGAGGGAGAGGGAATGAGTGAGACAGAGAGGGAGAGAGGGAGAGAGAGAGAGAGTATGTGAGAGAGAGAGTGAGGGTAGCGTATTTACTGTGCTGCTGTATTTTGGATCCTCTGAGGCACTTAGAAGGCTGTGAGAATGAGAATGCTGTGGACACTGGCAGGTGGAAATAAATCGGAAATTGTCAGAGGATCATAAGGATGAATTGTCTCCGTCTGCAAAGCCACAGCAATGGGATAAAGAAGTGTGTGTGTGTGTGGGGGGGGGCAATTTGTTTAACAGCATCCCAAGGTTAGCGTAAGTTGGCCTGGGGATCTGTAGACGTGCCCTACTTTAAAACAAAACACTGCTTTCTTCCTTCAAAAGCCAAATTGGGAGAACTCTTTTTAAGGGTATGTTATTATTCAAGTGCCAAACGAATTCGATTTTTTTTCTCCACTAAATGCTCTCCCCTCTCTTGCCTGCTGACTTGTTTGTTGCCTGCTCCGCCTTGCCATTTAATTGAGTACATGCACAGCTCTGAGGCTCTCAGGGCAGCATCGTTAGCCAACCCGTGCTAATCCCCCCTATCTACATATGTAGCATTCAGACCGCTTCATGCTCAGGCGGGTTTGAAGGGGCACGCACCGCGCAGCAATCTCGCCGCCGAACACGGACGAATGGATAACGTTTTTAGGAAGGAATAGCTGGCCTTCACACAGCTTCGGTCAGGTTTTAATGGAACACTGCAGGCTACCAGCATGAGAATGAAAGAAAGAATGAAGGAAGTAAGGAAGTAAGGAAGGAAGGAAGGAAGGAAGGAAAGAAAGAAAGAACGAAAGAAAGAAAGAAAGAATGAATGATAAAAGGCTGACTGAATGAATGAACAAAAAAACGAACAAACAAACGATGGAATGAATGAGTGAATTAATGAATGGAAACCAACTAGACAGACATCAAGAAATGATGGATATGACATAAAGTTGCCCCACAAACTGTTCAGTCGTGACTCTTACACTGTGAAACTAACATTCTTTGTAACAGCGACTCCCTTTTTGGGGGAAATTGACCACGAGTGGCGCAGGTCACTCTTGCTATTTACAATATAGTGCAGCCGCCGCTCGGCCTCCTGGGAAATAAGCGGGACGAGGGCATGTCGTGTCCCCTATCTGCATGATTAACGTTCGAAAGTCAGTCCAACAAAGCACTCTGGGACATTCTGTCCAAAATGAACCAGTGCACACAGTCGCAGCAATGCACTGCTGAGCAGGACGTATCCCGAACCACTTCCAGAGTTACACACACACAAACTAGCCTGCAGAGATTCCAAGCTATTCCCATAGATGACATTTACACACACATACAGACACATACACACACACACACACACACACACACAGACTAAAAAACTAGCTGGCAGAGATCCCAAGCTATTCCCATAGATGACATTTACACACAAACACAAACATACACACACACACACAGACACACACCATGCCCAGGGTTTACTGGCCAACCCTCAAACAATTCATGGACCCTTTTGTGTATAAAGCTTATGTAGAAAATGTTGACAGGACACACTGGCACTGCCTGCTTGTAGTGAACAAGCAAAGACTTAAGACACCCACACTCAAGCAGAGAGGCAGGGGGACACATGCACGTACAGAACCGCTTTCTATAATGTGCAGAGTACTTACTTTCATCCTTCCATTAAAGAAAACTCATACATTGGCTTCCAGAACACAGCTAGGCTCTCTCTGAACTCCCTTCCTATTCCCCTCCTCCCCTTCATCTCAGACAGTTGCGTCTCGAGAGTGGCCCTATCGTCCCTCGCTCACACACACACACACACACACACACACACACACACACAGACACAGACACACACAAAGACACACACACACACACACACACACACACACACACTCAAACTCCTCTGCCTCTCCAGCGCAGCTCATTTGCGTTGTCAGGAATGCAGAGCCATGCATCAGTGCCAGCCAAGTGTGTTTGCTTTAGCAAAGAGTTGCTCGCTGCTCCACATCAACACACCCCCACACACATGCTCTGTTATCTCTCTCTCTCTCCTTTCCTCTCTCTCACACACACACACACACACACACACATATTCACTCTTATTTCTCTCACACACGCTCTTTTACTTTCACACTCTCTGCCTTTCTCTCTTGTTCTCTCGCTTTCTGTTACCACACACACACACACACACACACACACACACACACACACACACTTTCACATGCTGTCCATCATCAACCGTCCCAGTTAACAGGGACATGATTCTGCTTCACACGCTAGCGTTAACATCATGTCCACAACTCATGCTCCACTGTCTCCCCCTCGCTAAACAACCACAGCCTGGCATCAGATCAGTCCTACTAATTCCCATGACTCAGAGAGGTACACACACACAAACACACACACACACACACACACACACACACACACACACACAACAACAACTCACACAAACACACACACACACACACACACACACACAACAGCAACTCACAGAAACACACACACACACACACACACACAGAGAGAGATATTCAAAATGCAAACATCCTACACATCCTAAACCAAACTAGACAGAAGGGGGAAGGAGTGTGTTCATGTGGATGTGATGCATGATGCAGCCGCAGCACAGTCCAATTTCACTTCCTGATAGAATTCCAACAACACTGTGCAAATGAAATCCATACCGATGGCCCCGTCACCCATTCCCTGTACAGCTCCCTGTCACAATCTATGTCCGGTGTCACCTGTCACGAAACACCACACCAATTCATTACCTTCTCCTTCATGTCGACATGTCTAAGCTCTGCTTTAGCTTAGCTGAGGAGCAGAGACAGAAAGCAGAGGAGAAACTGCAGCTACTCAAGAGCTGTGTGCACATCTCTCATTGCATCTGGTGTCAGCAGTATTCTGAGTTATGCACTGAATAACACCTTAGCTGATATAACCAATACTGACAGCAACACTACATTTATCTGTCTTCAGTTTCAGAGTGTCTTGTTCCCATTCATCATCCCACAGATGGGCTTTTTTTTCCCAAGAACTGAGGACCTCATCAGAAAGAACAAAAAACAAAGAGTGAGGTGACAAAAACCACTTACACACATACAAACACACTTAAACACACACACACACACACATATCCCTACATACATACAAGCATGCACACACACATTAATTCATACATACGTACAATCACACATACACAAGTACAACCACTTTCTCTTCACATACACAAACACTCACAAACACACAGAGAGAGTGAGAGAGAGAGAGAGAGAGAGAGAGAGAGAGAGAGAGAGAGCGAATCCAATTCCGTACAGAAGGTCATCAGTCTTGTGTTGTATTCTTCTGTGGTGACTCTTGTTTTGTTATCCTGTCTGGCTGCCTTGTGTTAAGTTTTGCTGCTTTCATTTCTGTTAAACACTCGGCATGGAGAGTCGCCTCCTCTGCCGTCCTTGAATATCATCCATTTTCTATTGGATTTCAGGCCACCTTCACTTCTCACTAAAGAGAAGAGCACAAAGGCAAACAGCCAGAGAGGTGGAATTCTAACAGGCACAAAACAAATCAGCTTCATTTACAAAAGGCGGTAGATATCAACTCTCCCCCCACTTACTCCCTCTCTCTCTCCCTCTCCCTCTCTCTCTCCCTCCTCTCTTCCTCTCTCCCCCTCCCACTCCCTCTCCCTCTCTCTCTCCCTCTTTCTTCCTCTCTCACCCTCTCTCTCTCTCTCTCTCTCTCTCCAGCCCCTCATCTGGAAACACCTGGCACCTTCCTGCCTGTTTGCATTTTCTAAGAGAAAACTAAATTCCTCTTTTAAAGGACTAAAAAAACAAACAGGACTTGAGGACAGAAGATGGGAGATGAAGGAGAACTTGTAAAATAAAGGCGACTGGATAGTCTGTCTACGGAGACTTTACAGATGGTTTGCTGAAATTCAAGTTCACCTTAAACCAAACCCGACCCCTATCCACAAATTGTAGTTAACAGAGTTTCAACAAATAGTTTGATTTTATTATGAGCATCTGTAGATAGTCTATAGGGGACCATCCGGATAGTGTGACCAGGGGATCTGTATGAGGACCTACAGCTGACACAGGACAGGATCCTCTGGAGGAAGGTAAGAGCATCAGCATCAATCTCTTTCTGTTTGACGTTAGTCACTGGCTCAAGTAGTCGGATCATGGCTGACTCATAGAGCTCACTTACAGTCCAGGTTAAGCTGGCAACAGTGTGTGTGTCTAACAGGAGATGGATATGTGTGTGTGTGTGTGTGAGTGTGTGTGTGTGTGTTTGTGTGTGTGTGACTGTGTATCAGCCATATAACACGACCTCATCATAGATGCTAAAGAGAAGAGATGCTCAGACCGCATGCTTTAACAAACAGCAGGCCGTGAGAGTGAGTGAGTGAGTGAGTGTGTGAGTGAGTGAGTGAGTGAGTGAGTGAGTGAGTGAGTGAGTGAGTGAGTGTGTGTGTGTGAGTGAGTGTGTGAGTGTGTGTGTGAGTGAGTGATTGAGTGAGTGAGTAAGTGAGTTGGTCTCTGAGTGAATCAGGCAAGGAGTGATCTTACAGACATCTGAACCTCGGTTGTCCAGTTTGCCTCCTCCTCCTCCTCCTCCTCCTCCTTCTCCTCCTCTTCACCCTTCGATCTTCTTCTCTCAGTGTGTACTCGTACCTAAAAGGACTGAGCACTACTGCAGTCCCACACAGATACATCTCTCTCTCTCTCTCTCTCTCTCTCTCTCTCTCTCTCTCTCTCTCTCTCTTCTTGCCTTCATCTCCCTACATTTCACGCTCTTCCTCTCTCTTCAATTGTTTCTCGTCCCCTCTTTCTCTTGCCCTCTCTCACACAGCTTCTTTCTCTCCATCTCCCTCTCTCTCCATCTCCATCTCCCTCTCCATCTCCCTCTCTCTCCTACTCCCTCTCTCTCCCATGACCAGCTCTGGCTCTCTGTTCACAATCTTTATGTGATTTTTCCTTTGGTGGAATCTTTCAGCTAAATATCTTTGTTTGAAAAGGTGTTGATTTTATATTGATTAGATGTTCTTCCTGGTAATAAATAGAGGCTTTGAAGTGAAAGCTCTCTCTCTCTGTGTGTGTGTGTGTGTGTGTGTGTGTGTGTGTGTGTGTGTGTGTGTGTGTGTGTGTGTGTCTGTGTGTGTGTGTGTGTGTGTGTGTCTGTGTGTGTCTGTGTGTGTGTGTGTGTGTGTGTGTGTCCATTGAGACCTGATATGAGAAAAGACAGAAAGCAGAGCTGCCCTCTTTCACCGGCCCACAAAGGTAAACAAACCTTCCACCACACATTCACACATTACATAAACACAGAACCTGAGACCCAGTCCCAGTACAGACACACACACACACACACACACACACACACACACACACACACAGACAGACAAACATACACATCAGCCCCTACATCTACAGCTCCCAACTAGCCTAACCTTCACTGCAGGCAGTCAGCTCTCTTGACTGGCCATGTGCTTACATTCTCTCTCTCTCTCTCTCTCTGTCTCTCTCTCTCTCTCTCTCTGTCTCACACACACACACACACAAACACACACACACACACATACACACATGGTGCTGAGAAAACTGGTGTACATGCCCGTGATGTCATGTGTCACCTAGCTATCACATGAGGGAAGGTGTTTTGTTTTCCATTCCACTCTGACCTCCTCACATTCTCTTCATCTCTCTCTCTCTCTCTATCTCTCAACAGGTGTGTCTGTATCACCCCCTTCAGTGTCGCTCTTCCTCTCCTCACTCTTACTCTTTTCCACTCATCCTCTCCTGTGGGGTGAGATGATTGGGCTTCACCATGGCCAGGTTTAACTTGGATGAGGGAGGGATGAGAGAGAGAGAGCAGACAAAAATGGGTTGCACAGCCCATGAGTGCAGAGGCCAGCACCAATCTATGAGATGGAGAGAGTGTAGCTCTGGGAGGCTCCAGCAAGACTCGTTACTTGGTAAAAGTTTTCCAGTCTGTTTTTAGAGAGGAGGGAGGAGGGAGGAGAGAGGGGAGAGGAGAGAGGAGAAGGTGGAGGAGCACACTGGCACATGCATACATACACAAAAACACACACAAATGCGCACACACACACACACACACTCACACACATATGCACACACACACACACACACACACACACACACACACTCTCACACACACACACACATACACACTTAGTTTTACACAATCACAGAGAGGCAAGAGGGTGTGGGTGTGTACTTTGTGTATTTCCCAGCATGTTCTCTCTGATAAGCCACATGTCTCTGTCTCTCTGTCCTCCATGTCTGTCTTCTGATGCAGGGACATGAGAATCCAACCCATAATCACCCCCCCTGAGAGCCCATGACACTGGCCTACTGGACGGCCTTGTGGCACAACACCTTCCTCAAAAACACAGCCACCCCCTAACACACACACATTCTCTCTCTCTCTCTCTCTCTCTCTCTCTCTCTCTCTCTCTCTCTCTCTACAATACAGTGATTGATGATTATTTGGCATTCTTGTTAAATAATAGAGAAAGTCACTGTTTCTCTGTCTTGCAGAGGCAGAGAGAGAGGCAGAGAGAGAGAGAGAGAGAGAGAGAGAGAGAGACGGCATCTTCCTCCACTGACACCCATGGATCCTTGTGTTCGATTTTCACTGTGGGTCAGAGTATGTTTAAATAATAACCGCTTTCAGTGGCGGTGGGGAGTGTGTTTGAGCATAATGGAAATTGAACTGTCTGTCTTTTCCATCTGCCCCCGTCAAGGTGGGGAATACACACTGCGGCAACACACACAGGCACCACTACATCAAGCTCTAAACACATATACTGCACACACACACACCACATGTCCACACATCATCACTCATCTATGCACACACACACAAACAAATGCACATGCATACCAAAAAATTAAATATGATTAATTACAGCCTTCAGACAACTGATACCTGACACACCTGCATCATACACTTGACAAATCACTCCTTCCAGTGTTCATTAACTGTAATAATGATTTTGCAAATAGGCTTTTAATGTTCATCAGCAATTACATTTATGATCTAATTCTGTGCTCATTTACAAATCAGCCTACAGCATTACCCATTAGTGCAAAACATCCACACACATTGACACTCACAGTCACATAAACTCTATCTTTCTCGCACACACACACGCACGCACGCGCGCACGCACGCACGCACTCACACACACACACACACACACACACACACACACACACACACACCTCCACACACACACACACACACGCTGCATCACCTGAGGGATTGCGGTGCTTACATCACTCTATCATCAGCGCACACTGATTTATCTGGCTTCAAAAGCCTTCCTGTCTTATCTGCTCTTACATGTCAGTCACCTGTGGCAGTTGAATAAGCCAGAGGCGTGGAAATGATTTCACATACTGCTGATCACATTTGTCTTTCCCATTGCCCCAAGTTAAAGCCAAAAAAAAAAACTGTTTACTGTTTACCAACTGACAAGGCATGGTTCATCACCAATCACCATCCTTCATCTGGAGCAACCAGCCTGTACTGACTGACTACAAGCGTGGTCTTTCAAAAGTTGAAATATGTGCAGAACAACAACAATGATGTTACAACAGTGATACTCCCGCATTCTCTCACCACTTCTCTCTCCAGTGCTCTCGTTTCTGCTCAAAGTTGTCTTTTCTGATTTTCTGAAGACAGAAACTACACAATGTGCCTCAAAATAGTGTCATTATTAATGCCCCGCGATGTCCAGTCTACTTCCTGTCAGCCAAGGAGAGATCTCTCCTCAGAGATCACGACCCTCTCCACACACAGCGGCAGCCCTGGACCGACAAAACAAACTGAGGCTTTAAAACGCACGCTGGCCGGCTCCATCAGACAGGACGGGGTCAGCGCCTTAACAAACGTAAGGGTACGCATGAGTGAAGTGGACAGTCAGAGAGAGAGGGGGAGAGAAACAGAAGGGGAAAGAGAGGAAGGGAGAGAGGGGAAGAGGGAGAGACAAAGAGAGGCAAGAGAGATAGTGAGACAAAGACAAAAAGAAAGAGAGAGAGAGAGAGAGAGAGAGATGCTGACCACATATATACTGTACACTGCAATAAGCTTGTCACCTGACATCAACAGCCATGGTGTGCAATCATCTCACCACTAACTGCAGTAGCATAAACACAGGCCTGTGGTCTGCCTGCAGCTCCTCACATCAAATGCCAAGGGACTCCATGTCATCCTATGCTGCAATATGCTACACTATGCTACAATACGCTATGCTTAGCACTGATAAGAGGATGATGTAAGCGCTGGTCTGATGAAAGTATGGTAATATTACTTTTTTTGTCTCTCAAGACCATGGGTTCAACCCCTAGGGAGCAAACATAGACCTGATGAGGATGGCAGTCACTGTGGACAAAAGCATCTGATAAATGTTAATGTTATTTCACACTTTACTACAGTACTCTCTGCTATGGTATGCTATGCTACAACACTTTGTCCTATGCTACACTACAGAGCACGATGTTACAATACTTGCTATGCTATATTGTGCAATAATAAACTACACTGTTGCAATTTTCCTGCTGCAGTCTTTCAGTCTGCTTCAATCTGCCCCTGTCTGTTTTGATGAGACTCGGCCGGGAATGCCCTCCACTCCCAAATTAACCCAATTAAAGATGGTTCCAGTGAGAAGCACTGAACTGAACTCCAATCCCCTGGCTTAACCCCGCAGCGCTAAAGCTGCAGTTGGCTCACTCATTTAGCTAATGAGTCGTGAAGCGCGCACCTGCATTCCAGCCAGGTGGTAACCACCACCACCACCTCCACCATCACCCCCCTTCCCTTACTCCAATAAATTCATCCCTCCCAAACATCACCACCACCAGCAGCAGCAGGTGGCAAGGGAGGCAAGGCGCGTTCATCCACAGCTGTTAAATAGATCTAGGGTCAACGAGCTCACCATTAATCACGTATCGAGGCAAACCAATCGTGAAAAGCGCACCTGCGGCTGAGCAGGAGTCGCATTGACAGTCCCTCGCCATGAGGGGGCGCTGTGCCAGAACAACGGCTGAGGAGAGAAGAGAAAAATACAGAAAAAACCCTGCCAGGCAGCCAGGCAGCCAGGCAGCTGCCACGTAAGGACAAAAGACAACGGTCTGAGTCCCACTGACGACTGAAGTGCTCTTATTAAAAAAAGGCTGCGCGCAAAGGCGTAATGGGC
>NC_045162.1:14672123-14739623 GCF_900700415.2 Clupea harengus | reverse complement strand
GCTTTCTCTTTTTCAAATACCAACCACATTTAAAAGATGAGTAAGTGCCTGTTTCTCTAAAAAAGAAAATTCAAAGACGACAGGATTAAAAATGAAAATGGAATGAACTAAATAATCTGTCCTTCAAGCTAGTGGAGGCTCTGCACAATCACTTACAAAAGTACTTTTTGCCCTGGCACAAATCTACCACAATTCCCATTTCATGACTTTGTTGGTGTACAAAATAAATGCATGCAATTTCCTCATACTACATCAACATTGCATTGCATGTAATTGACTTGCCATACAAATGCTCTACACTTTTCCCAACCAAAAGCAGAAATATGGCACATTAGACACACATCAGGGTTTCAGTTCGGGTGAATGAACAAGATTAGTGAAAAGGTGCCGTTTCCAAGAGTGACAGGCATGTAGGCGGATCTCCCTGCAAATATGTCAAAACAATTTAAAAGGATTACCCATCAGTCTTCCCCCTCGGCCAAATAACATCAAAACCCAGCGCAAAGGAACGGGACACCATGTTTTTAACATGATAATTGTGTGTGTGTGACTACACACACACACACACACACAGCAGGATTAAGCACTGAGGCTCGACTTTTTCCAACAGAAGTAAGGGTAAAAAACCTTCACAGTGGGAGAGTTGTTTGGCACATACAGGTGGAGCAGTACGCTGTGAACGATATGAAGACCAGCAGGGGGCATCCTGGTCAGGGTGTTCCAGTCTGGGCATCCTGCAGGGCTTTGAGGAGATGGAAGACTGACTGGCTGGCCGGCCGTGGCCTGCTGCTGCTACTGCTGCTACTACTGCTGCTACTTCTGCTGCTGGGGGCCCAGGCTAATTAACCCAGCACTGTTGAGAGGGTGTGGTGGTCAGGGGGGAGGGGGGGCTGGGGCCTTGGCACACAGCGGGAGGCCCCCACACCACTTAAAAAGGGGCCACGATCGGCCGTCAGCTTGCCGCAGAGCCCGACAAACAGCCCTGCAGAGACTTTCACTCTTTTTCTCTCGCTGTCTCTTTGCATTGGATTTTCTTTCTTTCTTTTTCTGTTCAAATCCAAAGTTGCTTTATTTCACTGACTGCTTAGATACAATGTTGCCAATGCCATTAGTAAAAATGATAATAAAATACCACACTCAAACATAATGATAATTAATCCCTCTTTCACTATAGGTCACTTTCTATCTCTCTCTGTCACAATGCCTCTCTCTATGTCTCTGTTTGTTGGTCTCTCTACCTTGTTCTTGTCTTCCTACATAACTACACATGTGTAAAAACAAACAGAACCAGCCTCCCCACAACCTCTAATAAAAGCAGCCTCCATCACGCGCTGCTGCCACCTCGTTGCCATGATGGGGGCGCCGGGGACTTCATTCCTGCGGTTTATAGGCTAATTAAAGTTAGCGACGCTGCCATATGTTCAAGAACGACGGTGGCGTGGCCTCGTAACGGCTGTGCCGATGGCAAACAGGTGAAAGTGTGGCAGTGCCGCTCAGACGCCACCCCGCCATCTGTCCCTCCAAACCCCCACCCACCCCTGCACGGCCGAGGTAATGATTGTCCATTACCCACTTCACCTGGTGGTGTTGCTGGGCTTGACAAGACCACATCTCAGCGCTCCACATCAATGTTCTGACCTCCGTTTAAGAGCTCGGCTCGAAGTGTGTGTACTCAGTCAACTCAAGTTCAAGCAGAAGAGACAAGATATTTTGGTCTCGCTAGCTCAAATAACACACACACACACACACACACAGACATGCCAGTCAATGTTGGCCACTGATCAACTGGAGTTCCACCTCGATTAAACCCCCCTCCCACACAAACCTACCCCCCACCCTCTGTTACTACCCCCCACCCTCTTCTCCCATCTTTCCGGAACCTTGTTTTTGTTTTTTTGTTGTTGTCGTTTTTTTGGCACTGGATTTGGGCGCAGTGGGTTGGAGTGTCTGGATCCGTGTATCGGAACTAAAGGATTACTCCGGCTGTCAGAAGCCCGGACCTTGCTGCTTATGTTCATCCTCCGCCAACCCACCCATCAATTGGTGTAATAAAAAAACACAGAGAATCACTCCGGGAGATTGCTCTGTATGCATGTGTGTGTGTGTGTGTGTGAGAGAGAGAGAGAGAAAGAGGGAGTGAGTATGAGTGTGTGTGTGTGTGTGTGTGTGTGTGTGTGTGTGTGTGAGAGAGAGAGAGAGAGAGAGAGTGAGTATGAGCATGTGTGTGTGAGAGAGAGAGAGTGAGTATGAGTGTGTGTGTGTGTGTGTGTGAGAGAGAGAGTGAGTATGAGTGTGTGTGTGTGTGTGTGTGTGTGTGTGTGTGTGTGTGTGTGTGTGTGTGTGTGTGTGTGTGTGTGTGGCATTGTGAATGCAGCTATAAAATATGCAGCACAGGTTTATGTGACCCATTGACATTCTCACAAGCATTCATCTTTCCATCAGATACATTATTGTCTGCCTGGTTTCACAGAATGGACAGGGGGGCTGGGACTGCTGAAGTAAATCAACTGTGGTCCTGACTGACAGACACCCAGACACCCAGACCCATTACAGATTAACACCATCAATGCCTTCCACTGAGGCGTGAGTCTGTAAGTCATTAGTTCTATAAGATACAAACTGCGTTTTTTACCGCACCCCATGAGCCGTCATAGAGGATCTCTCTGCCTCTCTTTGATATTACCATCTGAGGGTCCTTATTATGGGAAAAAAAAGACTTTGATGAATATTTCATTATGCGGAGGATCTTCTTTTCCTTGCATTAGCGTAATATGTGCGCCCATTGCTGTTCTTTTCTATTTTCACTGGACGGTTCGGTGTCAGTAGCTCTTAGATGCGGCAGCTCCCTGGGAAGCGAGTCCATTTACCCACCTAATCCACTCCTTCTCGGACTAGCCTGCTTGAAAAACCCCAGGCTCATTGCAGTGCCTGCACTGAATCCCCCAATTTCCTCTCCTCTTCTCTGCTCTCTCCTATCCATCGCACTCTCCTCCCTTCCCCTCTCCTCCCCTCTCCTCTCCTATCCCCCCTCCCCTCTCCTCCCTTCCCCTCTCCTCCCCTCCCCTCTCCTCCCTTCCCCTCTCTTCCCCTCCCCTCTCCTCCCTTCCCCTCTCCTCTACCCTTTCTCTCCATTCCTCCCCTCAGTCCCTCTAGTCCAGACCTGGGCAAAGTGCGGCCCAAGGGCAATTTGCGGCCCGTTGGCTGTCCCTGTGCGGCCCGCGGAGGTCAATTGTAAATTAGGAATCAAATGTAAATACCTGTACGTATTATACGGCTCTTCAGAATGTTCCAAAAAGTTCCGTTGATTTGAATGGGCCATTCCAACGTTAGCAGGTCTGTAATTTCTTTATATTCACTGCTGCGAAAAATGTATGACTGCTGTCATTGGCAACGGGTTTTGTGCTTCTAATTCACATCTTTTATATCATTCCGCCACGCAAGTAGTCCGGTCATTTAACGTAACTGAAAGTCATTGAAACTTGAAGTTAAAAGGTGGGTTGCTTCGCATTTGCGTGAAGAACTAAACGGCAACAAAATCATTAAAAATAGGTCTTTTGGAGAAATGTCTTCTATTGTTTTGGCAAGTAACTGTATAATAAGCGGGATATTTTTTATTTCCGTCCGTAGGCCTACATTCGTGCGTGTGGGCGTACCTGCGACCATTTGCGCTGATAAAAATTGATATTACTATTAATTTGTATACTTATACTATTGCATTGCAAGCTTGCTCTCGTGTGTGTGTGTGTGCCATGTGTATTGATCGTATGGGAACACCTTTAATACTGCAAAAACATGCTCATTTTCAAAATCGTTTTGGTGAATGTTGATTAAATGTTGATTAAATAATGTTGGCGTTTTTACTATGCCTGCACCACATTTGTTTGATAGCCTAAATGTAACATCTACTCTTACCAGTAGCAGTTAATCAAAACCATACAATTTAATGTTTTTTTATAAAGAGATACAACTTATATTGAGCAGAATTGAGTTCAGCCTATTGGTCCGGCCCTCCACAACAGTCCCACTATCTCATGTGGCCCCTTGGGGAAATTAATTGCCCACCCCTGCTCTAGTCATTGGGGCCAAAACACGTTGAGGGTTATTTCGGTATTTACAGTGAAACTTCTAAAGGAAATCAATACCTCTGCTCCTGTGAAGGAGAAAGGAAGTGGACAGGAATGGCCATTGAAGAGAATTGCAGGGGCTTCTGAGAGCCACGGTTCTGATTCTACAGGAACCCTCCTCCCTTAAGAGCTATTTCCTCAAGTCTATCAGTGAGTCTGGCCAGGGGGTAGATAGAAGCAGGTAGCCCATCTGGTGAATAATGAGGCTACACTCTTTTACAGTATTTCCTTTCAATATGTCTCCTGCCTTGATATGTCCCTTTCATATTCACTTCATAAATCTATCATCTCTCACTGGCTATTCCCAAAGCTTCTCCGATGGCAGCCTCCGATACTGCAAAGTCACCCTCGTCATTATTTCAGCTTGAATCAGACACGCTTATCGAAGGCTACCTGACAGTTCTTCAGTAAAATATGTCATCCAATTAAAAGCGCAGCCTCGTGCAGCTTGGCACAGCTCCCTTTCAGCCTAGAAACCCCACCTGGAATTTCAATCAGAACTTCTGCAGCTTGCATATCCATCCTTTTAACTGTTACGAGAGCCCTTTCAGCACTGCCACTACGCATTACCTGAGTTGACACAAAGTAAAACAGAGCCATTGCTGCCCTGCTGCTGGGAGTGAAAGGCTGAATTAATGCAAGTCATGCAGAAGCTATTTCCCTCGAAAAAGGAGGGAGGGAGGAGGGAGAAGAGGGAGTGTGTGGGGGGGGGAGAGAGGGAGTGGGAGAAAAAAGTGACAATGCAGTGACATTATTGGGGGGGGGGTTTCTCACTTTTTTCCTTCAGAAGTGACAGGTCCATTTTGACCTTGCATGCTCTTGCTTAACTAAACCTGTGTTTCATGGGCTTTACAAGCCACAAACTATCAGCCACAAACAATTATTTGAATAATGCCTCTTCATTTTCATGTCAACTCACCCTAAACTATTCATGCCCCTGTCCCCAGTAGGGAAATTAGCACTCTGCTGAAGACCAGGTAAGTAAAAAAACACACACACATACACATACACACACACACACACATACACACACAAAGCAACCTCTCAATTTGAGGTGTCACATAAGGACAAACCAGACCACACTAGCGGCACATGAGAGTGGAGACAATTGAGCCTAAACAAATCCACACACAGCAAAGCTTTAATAGGGAGTAATAAGAGGAGGTGTCCTCCCCGTTAGATCCACATTGCAGGCATGCCTGTGGCTACGCCCGCTCCAGAAGAACAGCACAGCACAGCCCAGCCCAGCCCAGCCAACCCTGCAGGACCTGGCCAAATTCAAACAGGAGGCATGTAAAGTTTCCTAAACCACCCACCTCTGGTTATCATCATCTCTCCCCCCCCCCTAACACACACACACACACACACACAAACACACCAGGTGAAAAATTGCATTTGTTATGATATCAGCTCTTTGCCTGCAATGGCAACCATTTACGACTAACCACCGACCTCAAACAGAGGCGCTATAAAACCCCAGAATGTGCGAGCCAACAAAGACTCCTCTATTTGAAGCTGCAGCTGGAACGGCTTCATTAGAGTAAATGGGCTAGAACAGAGGACAAAACTACTAGCGACAGCACCAGGAGAGAGAGAGAGAGAGAGAGAGAGAAAAAGAGAGGGAGAGAGAGAGAGAGAGAGAGAGGTGCTGAGACCCCTAGCGAGGAGGATGAAGGTGGCTGGTTTTCACGATGGTGGGTGGGTATGAGTGTGTGTGTGTGTTCAGACATGCCTTCTAGTTTTGTGCTTGATAAAGGTTCCTTATTCGCTCACGGAGAATAGCTACAATCGCACGCGCACACACATACACAAACACAAACTCTACCAAACCCTCTTCTGTTGCAAAAGGAAGAAAATATGAAAAGTTATTTCAGGAAAAACTTAGGAATAAAAATACATCATGTACATTATACATTATACATACATTATTCCTCTTATTCAAGTACAGAATCCACACTCAAAGAAAATCCCCGGACTGCATCCTCAAACACATGCCAGGATGTGCGAATCCTAAGTGTTCAAGAGAGCAGCTGAGCTTTTTCACAGTTTCTTTTCCCCACGATTCAGCACTTTTATAAGAAACATCTCCTTCTCCCTCAGTCACACACACTCTCTCTCTCTCACACACACACACACACATAAAACACACACACACATACACAAACTTAGGCTAACTTGTTCTACAATTTAGCTGCGAGGTTAAGGAATTATTTTGGTTGTTGCCATGGAGACCGCGTTGTCACCTTGAATATTGCTCTGAGAAAGGTAGCAGTGGCACACAAAAGTTAGTGAAGACTGCAAAGAGGACAGAATTCACTGTTATGGCTGGAGATGTTAAAGTTATTTTATTAATATCCATTCCGGAATAAAAGCCTCAGAAACTAGATTGTCACTTAGTTGAAAATCATGACAAAGCATCTTCGAAGCATCTTCCACTAACTTTTCCTTACCTCTCTTCCCATTGCTATTGAAATAAAACATGGAAGATATTTAATTGTCTTTACTTCCTCATGAGCTGAGGCCTTTGTCCTTGTGTCCATCTTCCAGTATTCAGTACACCATCATGGGGACAAGACTGTCACAGGGGGAAAAGACCATTCCACCAACACAAAAGGTGTTCACAGTAATCACGGAAGCCATTTTGGTTGTGTCAGTAGAGGAGCACCAATACAGATGTTCACATATATATATATATATATGTGTGTGTGTGTGTGTGTGTGTGTGTGTGTGTGTGAACTACTCTTGAGTGTGTGTGTGCGTGTGTGTGTGTGTGTGTGTTTCAAATAATTGTATTGTGAGATAAACCATAAACTCTATAGCTTAAGCATTAGCTCAAGTGCTAAAAACACTGAGGCCATGACTCCCTGCGAACAGTGCGGTAAGCAGCACTGGAGATAATTATTCTATTCCAATGGACTTGTGAAGAGATAACGATTCTAAATATTTCCATACAATCTGGTTGGAGTATTTGAGTATATTTTTGGATAAACATTTTGTTACATTCAGGTCCTGAAACACCATTAAGCAGAGAGCTAGCAGAAGCAGCAGAGGTAATAACATGTTGAGGATATATGAGAATATTAGATAATGATGTTTTTCTCATTACTGTATGTCTATGGTAATTTTTTGCCCAAAACATCTACATTCCACGCCTGTAGTAACAAGCAACACCAGACCATAACAGCCATCAACACATATATGTGAAGTATGTTCAAGCATGTTAACCATGGCAACAATTATACCACATTTTCTCACTATGTTTTACTTTCTATAGTCAAAGGTTAGGGTTTTCGTCAAGTTATAGTATTTATGGGAACTCCAGCCCGGGGTGTAATTGGTCAATAAACTGTTGAAAATAAACAGGGAAGACTCTGGCATAGAAAGAGTGAATTAGCTGCCAAACTAATTTCAAGTCATTTTAATTTGTCTTGCATGAGACAGATAAAGGCTGTAAGACAATCTGTTACTTGGCCATTACATAGTCAAAATGGACTGTGGAGAAAAACAAAATGGCTGTGAACACATTGGCTCATTTGTTGTTTTGAGTGTGAAAGTGTGTTTAAAAGTTGCAAACTTTTCTTCAACTAATCATGGAGCCATAGCTGCAGTTGACACATTAATCTGACAAGGCATGGTTTGATTTCCCTAACAGGGCACCTAAGGAGAGAAGTCTGCCGGCACAATCACGATGGCCTTCCGGCGGGAGAAGCTGCGTTCATGCTGATTCGCACAGACAACATAATTATGTTATGTATTTTTCAGCCTTGGCGCTGACCCGGTATGGCGTTGGCTGTGACGGGCAATCTGGGGTGCCACAGGCAGGAAGGGTGGCTGGCTGGCTGGCTGGCTGACTGGGTGAGTGGGTGGGTGGGCGGATGGGTAGCGGGGAGAGAGAGTGCCAGGGAGCATGCAGTGCCTACTGCCCATCAATTCAGATTAATGTCACTTGGGGAGTTCTGCCCACTGGCTGGGTACTGCTTTGAGATACCACGGAGGGGTGTGTGTATGGAGGGGTGTTGGGGAGGGGTGTTGGGGAGGTAGGGTAAGATGAGATGGGGGAGCAAGAAGCATCCATGGTGGTGAGAGGGGAGAGGGGGACCTCTGATCCCATTGCATTAAAGATCCCACACCGTCCATCACTATGGCTCCTTCAGACGTCAGTTGACACAACAACGCACACACTCACAAAACGGCAGTGAGAGACTAACAGCCATTAGGCTGTCAAGACTGAGAGATTAAGGAACGAGCTAATTAACTTAATAAAACAGGAAAAGAGAGAGAGAGCAGCAGCAGCCCTGAATACTAAGACTGGTGTCTACACCGGGTTCTCGTGATGTCACAATGAAAGACGGCTAGACGGAATTTCTGTACATAGAAGAAAGTGCTTTCATCCATTCTCCTCCTTATAATTCTACACTGAAAGCCTTTTTTCACTGCGGTGAGTCTGGCTCATTTTGGGCTGGACCCCAGCTTGACTTAGGTTGGTCCAAGGACAAGAGGGACAAAACCAAGGACCCGGGTGTTGGACTGAAGTTCATTAGAGCACAAAGCTTGTCTCTTCTAGCTCCGAGGCAAAGGGTGCCACTCTTACGTAAAGCAAACACGACTAACACCGATTATGTAAATTAACTGGTGGCTTCATGGGAGATGTGGGAGGAGGTGGGTGAGGTGGTAGAGTCAGCGAGAATGGGGAGGAGGATCCTGTCGCCGTCAAAACGAATGAGAAAACACTTGAGGATCATTAAAACAGATTAAAATGCAAAAAAAAAAAATCTGCGACTGAGTGTTTGAGTAGACGTCAGCATTTTAGTCGAGACCGATTAAAATTATCACCCATATGAGAGATTGTGGTTCTTAGCATCCTTCGAGCACCGTGATGCATGTTTTTCACACATCTTCCCATCTAAACCCAGGCAGCCGGGAAGCAGAGAGACTAACCTCTGCGGCTGATATAAACAAGCGAGGTGCTCGCTGAGCGCTAACGAGGCTTTGATTTATGCCAGAAAAGGGCCACGTGTCTGGAGCTACATAGGAGGGTGCTTGTGTAGAAATGGATGGTATGTGTTAAACCCAGCGGGATGTGCTAATGTGTAGGTGTATGTATATGTACGTGTGAATGTGTGTGTGAGGATGTTTAAAATGTGTTGTGATGGGGGCTAGGTGTGTGTGTGTGTGTATGTTTGTGTGTGTGTGTGTGTGTGTGTGTGTTCACAGCATTGAACGTGAAATCTGTGAGTCCATTAATCACGCTTTGCCTGCTCAGAGCTTTGTGAAGGACTGGCGACAGCACTGAAAATGATTAATACTTAATGCAGCGTTTAAGAGTGCGATTTATGCCATCTGTTAGTGGACCAAACGGCTCTGAGACCTGCTTCTCTATTAGCCAGAGTGTTTGTCTGTGTGTGTGTGTGTGTGTGTGTGTGTGTGTGTGTGTGTGTGTGTGTGTGTGTGTGTGTGTGTGTGTGTGTGTGTGTGTGTGTGTGTGTGTGTGTGTGTGTGTGTGCACCTGGGTGTGTGTGTGTCTATGCTTCTCTCTCTGTGTCAATGCCCATGTGTTATCAGGTCAGATTAGAGGACTGCTTCACAACTTCATGTGTGAGATGAGGGTCACCTCTAAAATATGCTCCAATGCTTCATACACAGGTGCACACACACACACACACGCACACATACGAGCAGCCAGGGACGAGACACGAGGTAAAGACACAGGAGCATCCCTACCAGGAGACTGCGTCGCTACGGCGACAACCTCTTAGCTGAAGCTGCTGACCTCCAGCAGATGTTCCTCTCTAAGCACACCTCCCTAATCAGGGATAAAGCTCTAAGAGCCGTCACAAACAAACACACACACACACACACACATGTCTGTGGACACGTAGAAGTGCTGCTCGTCACCATCAAGCCATGTGCTGTCAGGATAAATACATAATTCCACAGTATATTTAATCTGAGGGAGATTCAAATGCCAATCCAGTGGTGATCACAGACCTCACAGACTACAGAACATGTTTTTTTCTTTCCACTGGATTAAGGAGTCAAAGCAGAAACATAGAGAGACAGACATGCAGAAATAATATTGATATTAGTGCTAATAAATTCCAGGGCTGTCAGTTACAGATCCATAGAGACTCTATTATTTGGTCTAAATTTTGAATACTGTCCTCTTTCTCTGAGAATAAAAAAAAGAAAAGAAAAAAAGACCACAATGATCATAAATCTCCATGTTTTCCATCTCATCTCCCATGCACAACTTGCATATTCAGGCGAATGTCACAGTGGTGGAAGCGAACAAGGACGGTTCTCCTGCCGGAAGGTTCCGCACGGCTGGGGAATATGCTCCAAGTCAGGTGAGTGTGTTTACCTGTCATCGGATCTCTTGTCGAGGCCTCAGGTCCTCGGGCATCATGGCGCATGAGACATGGGCACTTTCCCTCACCAAGACACTGTCCACTTACCGTGAATGGTAAGCATTTGTGTGCCAAACAAAGGATTTTCATGGATTTATAATGCAAATGATCTGTCTGACAAATTGCTGTGACTGTTGTGACACATGTATCTACAATGCAAATATGTTCTGTGTTTGTCTGTCTGTATGTATGTTTGTCTGTGTGTGTATGTGTGTGTGTGTGTGTGTGTGTGTGAAGTCATGGAAATTAATCCTAATATGAAAGTACACGCATCTCCCTGCTACCATTGACGTAAAATGTCCAATCCTTATGTTATTTAGACTCCAACATCCTCACCCCCCACATCTCATTCACACGTGCACAAACACACACACACACACACACACACACACACACACAAACAAACACACACACACACACACACACACACACACACACACACACACACACACACACACACACACACAAAAACACAGACTCATAAACACAGAATCCTGACTAAAATAAAACTACTAATCTCCTATTACAGTTACATATCAAGGAAATTAGGCCACCACAAGCAAGTGCTTTATCTACTTCCAACCAAGACCGAGACTCAGACGGGAGGCTTAAAAATCCTCTGTTTACAACCACTCCTTAACCATATTAAAAACTGGAGCTGGCAGTCAGATTTAGCTGGAGGAGGGTGTAGTAGAGCATGTCTGGAATGGGGCTATTGTTCCTCCCAACTTCCTACAGGGGAGTGTCGAGATGAGGTCTCTCTGCTATGTACTACGAGCACGGGCATGCCCCTCAACGAAATGGGCTCACTAGGAGGGGTGTGTGTCGGTGCGTGTGTTGTTAATATCTGAAGCTGGAACAGCCCATCAGATTTGAAGAAGGCTTTGCAGTTTTTCTGTCTAGACTTGCTCTGATCTCAGCCTGCTCACAACTCAATCCAAGACACGGTGTGTGTGCTTATATGTGTGAGTGTGGGGGGGGGGGGGGGGGGGGATGCGGAGCAGTACTCACTGACATAGCTCACAGCTATACTTACTGCACCTTTAAAGGTAGGGTAAACAATACTGGAGAAAGATTGTTGATATTGTTGATATTAGAACCCAACAGCCGAACAAATACACCCCTCCAGTGTGGAGGTGGATGTCTCTATCTCATAGTTGTAGCAAAATGAACATTCTAATTTGGGATGTAACATTTCACCAATTCCGGAAACCGAATCGTAAACCGTTTTTTTATGTTAAATATGCGATAACATCGTACACGGACCCCAGGATCGATCTAAATGCACAATGAACTGTCCAGTTAGTAACCGATTGTTAGTTAGGAATCAGTTTACCGAAGCTTTGCCGCTTATTCTACTTTAGTAAACTAAGTTGCTGCGGAAGACTCACTGATCTCACATTACAAGTCATGTTACTTTAAAAATAATGATCTCATTCACCAATACATCTGCATAGTGTCTTTTATAAGAGTAACGTTAGAGTAAGAGTTAGCGTTGTGTCACTGGTATATCCTACAATGGTCAACCGAGTGGAATATCGGTGCTGCCTTTAGTCCAGGCAGAGGCTATGGCTATGCATTATAATGGACTGTTTTGATTGCCTTGAGCTCAGCAGCTAAGTAGAAGGGCAACACTAATCTATAATTATCGTTAGACATTACTATTAATTTAGCTAGCACACAGTTGCTGATGTGAAGCTAAAATGCAGAGGACAAGATGGTTTCCCACAGCCAGCACAGCCGCTCCAGACAGCCATACTCACAACTCTCCTGCTACTAAAGCTAACATCACAACAGAACATCCTACTAGAAACTTGGCTGAATGCCCATTGGCAAGTTATCTCAAGCAGTTATTTAACTACCATGGGTGTTATCTTGTCGATTTTCCAAAAACCCATTAATTCTCTCATAGGGATTTTCTCTTTAAAACCAGAATTTGCGAAAACTGACTGTCACTCCCACACTCCCCCACACACACTACTGGCAGTGAGAAACAGCAAAACTAATGTTACCCCCCTGTCAAAAAGAAACGGTTTTCATGCCTTTCAACTCTGGAAGGTCTCTCCACCACTGAAACGTCTCAACGATGTTAACGCAGCTCTTTACCCTTGCCTGTTCCTATAACTTCTTTTTCAATTGTTGCTCTTCAGACCTCTTCTTTGGCTGTTTCTCTGCCGTCCCTCCTTCTTGACATTGCATGGGGTTCAGCACTTTAGCATGTGCCAGATTTATCGCTGATCTCACTCCTACTCCTCCCCTCCCCTTTCCCCTGTCCGGTACAGGAGCACAACGCCCCCTGTTGGTGATTGGCTTGAATAGTGTTGTGTGGCGCGGTCTGCACCACTTTCTTTGTTTTCCATTTACAGAGGCAGGGCTGTGTACGAACACGGGATTTGTTTTCAGCCCACACACAGAACGGACAGGTTGCACACCGTGGGGAAATACTGGCAGAATTTCACAAAAAACTGTCCTGGATCAAGAATCGCTTACTGCACCTTTCAGCTGGCACCGGTGTCCCCTCTCTAATGCAGCCTACAGATAAAATCAATACATTAAAAAAAAGATTCCAAACAAGGCATTAGCTGTCAGATCAAAGCAGGCTTTGATTTCACTCCAGGCAGTGCTCAGACAAGCCCAAATGTATGGAATAGTTATTTTTAGTTTCATCTATTATGGGCCTCTGTAAATCATAGGTATAAAAAAGACTTAGAAATTAAACTGTCTGGTATTTTAACTTGTATGAGACAAACACATCCGAACAACGGGCCTCTTTTCATGAGAGATTCTGCGGCAGGCGCTAAAACACAGGAGTTAGCCACAGGTCGTGGGGTTAACATTTGGCTTGTTTTTTCTCAGGATCCAGACGCAAAGCTACTCAGTACCGCAGGTCAACAAACAACAAAAACAAAACAGCTGCACCAGAGATAGTCCAGTTGACTGCTTCCTCTGTCATGAATAGAATAACAGCCAGCCAGCAGTCAGCGCCGCTCTCCGAGCCAGTGTTCATTAGCGCTACAAAGGCAGATTGTGATTAAAATTACAGACCATCGACTCGCTTTGAAACACCATGAGCATGGGACTGCAGCCGGCACAGGAATGTGAGAAAGAGATTCATTTCCAGTTGTTGAGAACGCAGCATTTTCTCTGTTTACACACAATTTCCCTCTTCAGTGGCGTACGGTGCTGGAAGATAGATGATAGGGAGAGGGAAGAGGGGAAATGTTGAGACACAGGAGAGAGAGAGAGAGAGAGAGAGAGAGAGAGAGAGAGATAGAGAGAGAGAGAGTAGAGGAAGAAGAAAATGAGGAGGAAGAAGAACAATAAGGTTCTTCAAAAGCATGTTTGAAGAACCTTGTCTTTTGTCTCTGAAGAGCATGTATGACTGTGAAAGAGTTGTATGTATCTCTCTCTCTATCTCTCCCTCTCTCTCTCTCTATCTCTCTCTAACTATCTCTCCTTCACAGAGTAAGAGATTGTTCAGTGTCACTGTCACCATGATGAATGCAACAGGATAAACATGCCATCAGGACCTTTTTTTTTTTTTTAATCAGAAATCAAAGTCAAATCAACACAGCAGCACACACAGGCCCCGGGTCAATCTCATTTGCAAGAGAAGACAACAAAACTCCAAACCAGCAAGCCACAGGCATATCGGAAGAAGTCTTCATTTGAAGCTGACACACACAGGGTAGGGTAGGGTGGGGTGAGGTGGGTGGGGGGCGGGCGGAAGCGAATGTTTCCTCCGAGATTGTAGTGTTCAAATGTATGCACGCCTGTTTGACACTCCACTCTTTCTTTGTGTGCACGCGCCTGGCGTCTTGTGTGTGTCTGACGCTCCTCTCCCCGAGATCAGAGGTAATTAGCAGCACGTCTGGGACCATCCAGGCGGAGCAACACTGCGCTGGGATCTAATGAGGGGAGCCATCCCTAGCAATTACATTAAACCTGCGCCTGATTGAGGAATAAACAAAGCGTGCACACACACACACACACAAACACACACACACACACACATCAGGATACACACAGGACAATGGCATACACAAACACACCAGGACACACTCACATAGACACATACAGACACAGCTGGTCACACACACACATGTATACATATATGATAACTTCAGAGTGTACCGAATTTCTCTTAGATAACATTTAATGCCAGCATTACATACACAGCATACACTCTAACCATTAAGATGGTGGTAAATGAATCTCATGTAAGGACAATAGATAAATAAATAAACTCCGGGGTAATTTGAGACCGTTGCAGTAATTAGAGGGAAGTCACATGGAACACAACATGAAGCGTATTTAAACACACAGACAGGTCACCCGTCGCTTCTCATCCTCGAAGGAGAAGGCCCAGGCATGTGACAGCTCTCTTGACAGGTAGGCTACAGTAAGACCCAGCAGCTGACTTCAGAGAGAGCTGGGAAGGCAGGATGCCTGTGACAATGTCAAACATGAAAATAAAAGCGGCTGGATATCCCAGAACATGGATGAGGAGGGATTTGTGAATGTCTGGCATATACGGCGGTGGCCCTCTCCTCCACTTGTCTTCTCCGATAAAACCGCCTCCAGACAACAATGGCACAGGGGGCCGCTCTCTGGAAATCAAATATGGCAGCCACACACACCCCTCTGAGTGGAGATCTCTTTTGCAGCTCCACAGCAGTGTGGTCACCGCGGTAATACGAGCCTGTCACTTCCTGTCAGAGTCAGAGCCTGAGAGAGGAAGGGATGGAGAGAATGAGAAAAAAGAGAGACAGAGCGAAAGAGAGAGAGAGAGGAAGAGAGAATGAGAAAAAAGAGAGACAGAGAGGAAGAGAGAGAGAGAGATGTGGAGACACTGACAGGCCTCTCTGTCATCCTCCGCCATGTCACAGGTTGACGAGTGTCTGACAGAGTGACAGGGCTGTTGTGACATGCAGTACTGTGGGCACCTGTAGGTCCGCTGAAAGGACCCCCTCTGCCACTCTCTGTAGATCAACTGCAGGCTTGCTCTGACTACCAATTTCAGCCCAGCAGCAGCTAAAGGGCAGGCCGGTCCCACCCCTCACTCAGCCCCAAGTGAACTTTGACAAGCCACTCAAAGAGTGTAGAGACTCAACTGTAATTCATGATGATGTCTTTAATGCTGAAACCACTATGGAGCCAAGGATACTTCAGGATAGCACAAGAAATCTTTTGGGCAGAGGTAACCCCACCTAATCCCAATGTGTGTGGACACGCGTCTGGAACAGTGTGGACACTGAGGTTGATTCTTCAAGTATGAGAAACCACTTTGGTAGAAGAGAACCTTATCATGGCATTTTGTGTGTTTTTGTGTGTGTATGTGCGTTTGTGAGTGTGTGTGTGTGTGTGTGTGTGTGTGTGTGTGTGTGTGTGTGTGTGTGTGTGTGTGTGTGTGTGTGTGTGCAAGTGGTGACACTTTGGTTTGATTCCGCAAGTTTGAGTCCTTCGTGAGGCTTTTAAATATTCGGAGTCCTTGCGGCAACCCTGAGTCTTTCAGGCCAGTGCTAATTTCCTGTTCATCCATCGGCTGCTCACTGACATTACATCTTTATTAAAATATGCTGGAGTGGGTACAAGCGGAGGGGAGGGGAGAGGGGGATGAGAGATAGAGAGAGCAGAGAAGAGAAGATGGACAGATTCAAGATAGAGAACAGGCGAGAAACACAGACATAGACTGAGCAGGAAAATGACAAAAAAAAAACAGACAGAACGAGAGAAAGAGAAAGGAAATATAGAAGAGATGAAGAGAGTGAGAAAGGAAGTAAAATAGAGGAACGAGAAGAGGGACAAAAGAAAGAAAGAGTCGAAGTGAAAATTGAGAGAGAGAGAGAAGAAGAGAGAGGGGAGAAGAGAGGGAGAGAGAGAGAGGAGAAGAGAGGGAGAGAGAGAGGAGAAGAGCGAGAGAGAGAGGAGAAGAGAGGGAGAGAGAGGGGAGAAGAGAGGGAGAGAGAGAGGAGAAGAGAGGGAGAAAGGGAGAGAGAGAGAGGAGAAGAGAGGGAGAGAGAGAGGAGAAGAGAGGGAGAGAGAGGGGAGAAGAGAGGGAGAGAGAGAGGAGAAGAGAGGGAGAAAGGGAGAGAGAGAGGGGAGAAGAGAGGGAGAAAGGGAGAGAGAGAGAGGAGAAGAGAGGGAGAGAGAGAGGACAAGAGAGGGAGAGCGAGAGAGAGGAGAGAGGGAGAGAGAGAGGGGAGAAGAGAGGGAGAAAGGGAGAGAGAGAGGAGAAGAGAGGGAGAGAGAGAGGACAAGAGAAGGAGAGCGAGAGAGAGGAGAAGACTGGGAAGTAGAAATAGCACAACCCTGGAGCTTCAGACCCTGCTGGTCGATAAGGGACAAACCTGCCTCTAATAAGCCCATGATGGAGGCTGAGTGTGTGTCAGAGTCCCGGGGGGGGGGGGGGGGGGGGTTGGGGAGTGTGAGGGTGAAGCCGCCTTGGTACAAATTCACTATTGACTCGTCTCCAACTCATCACGGCGGCCACTCAAACACACTGTCTTGAGTGGCTGTTACCGTGGTAGCGGCTACTAAAAAAGCAGGGCAACACTAGGTGGGCCTCAGTCGGCCGCCTTGACCCATGGGAGGGGTATTGACCCGAGGCAACGCTCACCTCTGTGCTTCTAAGAGGAACAGCAGATTGACACAAGCCCCGGAGATGGAAGCCCGGCAGGAGAGATGTCTGAGAGGGGGTGGCTGGTAGGGCTGAGGGATTGTGTTTGAGGGGAGGGCGACAGGAGACATGGCTTCTGCTTACTTGTTTGTCAAACAGTATTGAAAAACAAAAACATCTGAGGCTTTAGTTTTCATTTTAGTTAAAGCTTTCACCTCTGGGGCTGTTGTTGCATGTGAATCCTATACGACACCAAAGCCAAAGTGTGTGTGTGTGTGTGTGTGTGTGTGTGTGTGTGTGTGTGTGTGTGTGTGTGTGTGTGTGTGTGTGTGTGTGTTTGTGTGTGTGTGTGTGTGTCTGTGTGTGTGTGTGTCTGTGTGTGTATATGTATAGAAGAATTGTAATATTTATGTATTTAATATTGCAATTTAGTTTTTGTACTCTGATAACATTGCTTCTGAAGTCCACAATATGCCGCAAGACCTCGTTCTTCTCTTGAGTCACAGTGAAAATTGGAAAGGAATTCAGAGTTGAGAACAAATTTACTACACCAAGTAAACATAATACAATGGAGAAATAAATAGCAATTTATCAGAGAATACTTGCTGTGTTAAATGTTAAGAATCATAATAATATTGTATCGTGGCCCAAATATCGTAATAGTATTGTATATTGTATCGTCACCTCTGCGGCAATTAGTGATGCGATGGTACACAGTTTTATGTTGAATCATTCAGTACGCCCCCCTACGGTTCAAAGCGCACACGTGAACGTGTCATTTTCATTTAATTTCCAAAAGTTGCTTATTGCTCTGCAGAATGCACACCCTTTGTATATTCACGTCCGCAGAACATCTATGGAGCCTATCAGAGATCCCTTGGAGCCTATCAGCACTGGGTATATAAATAGGAGAATAGAGGGGAAATTAAAACTCCAACTTGACAACGGTCAACGCTAGCTAGACAGAGAGAAACAAATTTGAAGTGGCACCGCCATCTTTCAAATCAGCATTGTGGGAACATTTTGGATTCAGCATTCAATACGATGACAAGGGTAAGAAGACCGTAACCAAACAAAGTACAAAGTATGGCTTAGCCCCTGTTGGCTACTCGAGTGGAAACACTTCTGACATGGTGTCTGAGACAGCCTCATTTACCTCGCCATCACACAGCCATATCCCAAGTGGAGCAAGGAGAGTCTACTCATTAGCAAGAACAAAACAATCTCTCTCTGTTGCCCTCCAACAACAATTTGTGACAAATAAAAAAACAAGGAACTAGAAGGGCTCGACTTCCATGAAACTTGGGGGAAAGATGTGACATGGGCCAAGGTCAGGGAGCGGCTTCATGAATTTAGTTTTGTGTTTGATAATGTTGTGAGATAAGGCATTTGGCATTGACGGGCGCCTTATCTCACAAAGTTAGCAAACCAAAACGGACCGAAAACATAACCTCCTTGGCGGAGGTAATAACGAAAGCAGTAGTAGTATTCATAGCCAAAGATTTACAGCCCTAATCTGAGGTTACTGACTCAGGATTATGTCACCTGATAGAAAAAAACAAACCACACACTTCAGCAGCAAAACTCTATGAAACTGAAATTGAAAACAACACGGACACCCTATCTAGCTCTCACCACTTTTTGTTGGACCTCCAGAGCAAGTGAAGGCTTCCTCACTGTAGTAGAGACAGAAATTGGACCTAGTCTGTAATGCTGCCATTTTTCGTAATAGAAAATTGTATTTATCTATGGGCAAAATAAATAGTTCATTGTTTAAAGGGTGCTACTGGGCCCACTGTACCTTATGGCAATTCCCACCCCACCCGTGTGTGTGTGTGTGTGTGTACGTGTGTGTGTTTGTGTGTGTACGTGTGTGTGTGCGTGTATGTGTGTACGCATGTGTCTGTCCTTGAAGTGATGAACGTGCTCTCACCCTATCTCCCACTTCCGCCAACCCCGTACCCCACCCCCTTGTGCCATAACTCAGTCCTCTCCCTGACTCCAACGCAGTCAGCCCATGATGGATGGGTTGTGTCCCCAAACGGGGCGAGCGTCAGGGTTGACTCACGGAAGTGCAGTGAGATATGAGCTGCTGATTGTGAGTTACAGCCATATGACACACGCACACAAAGACACACTAATAAGCATGCACACACACACACACACACACATACATACACAGACATACACACACACACACACACACACACACCACATGTGACACAAACCCAGGACTCGGTGTCCAGCTGGCACAATCTGAGCCTGGGGAAGGAGGTCCCTGTGGCCAGTGTGACAGGCAGGGCCTGGGTTATGTATGGCCAGCCACAGCAGCTGCTGATGGAGCAGTTTCAGAGAGTGCTGGCCCCCAGTGGCCTCTATAGGAGAGGGAGTCAGAGAGATAGGGAGGGGTGCTGAAATGATATTACACAGGGCACTCTAACACACTCTAACACACATACACACAGTCTTTTTCTCTCTCCCTCTGTCTAATACACATACATACTAACACACACACACACACACACACACACATACACTGGAATCCACCAGGCAGTAGCATAACACAAGTGTGGTAATGAGTCAAGTAAGCTCTCAAGTTCAGGTCTCTATAGCTACCAGGCAGGGTTCCGCTAAGTTCAGGTCTCTATAGCTACAGGGCAGGATTCTGCTAAGTTCAGCTCTCTATAGCTACAGGGCAGGATTCTGCTAACTTTAGATCTATATAGCTATGGGGCAGGGTTCTGCTAAGTTCAGGCATATCATTAGTTTTAATATCTTTATGTACAGTACAAAGGACTCACAAAAATCCATTATATTGTTTTATTATCTTTTTGATAGTACACTGATAAAAACAGATAATAGAATGTGTGGCAATGTCCAATTACTGTGAAGAAGATGTCATCCAATCTCTTGGGAATCTGAAAGTATGACAGGTTACAAATGCAATCATCAAAATCACACAGACACACACACACACACACACACACACACACACACACAGAGAGATTCAAAGACAAATACTCCATCAACGAGAGTAATGTTTTCCTTATTATTAAGTCCCTTAATCTTTCACAGCTGTGTGGCCTTGCTGGGGGACTGAACACCATTCCCCAGGGTCCTACTGGAGCTTATTTCAGGATACACACACACACACACACACACACACACACACACACTAGAGCCCAGGAGGGCCATGGGCAGGACGTGAGTGATGACAGGCAGAGAGGGAGAAAGGAGGAGGGAGGAGAGTTCTGTAGGTAGATGAAGTATGGAGTGCCAACTCAGACAAACAGAGTAGTGGGAAAAAGTTTTTCTTCGGCAAGATGTGACAGAGAGGAAGGATCACCATATTTGGAGGCGCAGAGACGGAAGAGCAAGAATTAATTATTTTCGGAGAAAAGACCTTTGATTAACACTTAGTGCAACCACAGCTTCACACCTTACTCTGTGTGTGTGTGTGTGTGTGTGTGTGTGTGTGTGTGTGTGTGTGTGTGTTTGTATCTGTGTGTGAATGTGTGGGTGGGTTTATGGATATGCATGTGGCATGATGTCTGTCTCTCTGTCTCTGTGTATGTGTGGTGTCTGGGTGTGTGTCTGTATCTTTGTGCGTGTGTGTGTGAATGCATGTAAGTGTATGTGTGTGAGGTTAGTTGGGGGAGCACGCAGTCTGCCCACATAGTGTGGGATGCAGGATATTCCTGCCAGTCTACTTAAGATGAACACACATACACACACACACAAACACACACACACACACACCGAGCAGTCTCTGCGAGCAGCTTCTGAGGACCTGTGTCTGTCTGATTTAGGCCGGCGTGCACTGACTTGTTTATATGAGCCTCCCAGATGGTAAGATGGTAAAGTGATATGGTGTCCTCTCACCTCACACCGGCCATGGCAAATACGCTCATAACACACATTATGACACTTTAATGGATCTGGCCATTATCTCTCTCCCTCCCCCCCTCTCTCTTTCTCTCTGTTGTCTCTTTTTTACCTTTTAGGCTCTTTCTTCTTGTGTCTTTGATTATGTCTACTTCTCTGTCACAGTCTGTGAATGTGTCTGTGTGTGTGTGTGTGTGTGTGTGTGTGTGTGTGTGTGTGTGTGTGTGTGTGTGTGTGTGTGTGTGTGTCTGAAAGAGAGAGCGAGTAGTGTAGGTTGAATTGAAGATATTAGAGTGTGCATCTCAGTATAAGCGTACTATTGGCATTTCGTAAAGCCCAGTTCATGTCCATGTTTGCTTGTTCTTATGGCATACATAGATGTAGACACTCCTGAGCTGCTCTCATGCAGTGTATGTGTGTATATGTCTGTGTAGTATGTGTATGTGTGCACTGCTGTGTGTGTGTATGTGTGTGTGTGTGTGTGTGTGTGCGGGAAGGGGGGGGGTATGTGTGTGTGGGAGAGAGAGGAAGAAAAAAAGGCACTAAACCCACTCCACACATTGTGTGTGTGTGTGTGTATGTTTGTGTATGCGTGTACTGGTAAGTGATGTGTCCACTTTAGTGTGCCTCTGTGTTTATCTCTGCACACACATTTGCAAATGTGTGTGTTCATGTGTGTAAGTGTGATCCTAGCAAGCACTGTTGGCCTCTAGCTATGTGACCTCCGTCACATACCCCTCCTGTTTCTCCCTCCAGATCTACCCTCCAAATGCTCACAGCCCTGTCTCCCATTCTTCTCTGCCTTCATAACAGTAGGATCTGAAGATGCACTTCGGGGCCCACTGAAGGTGCAATAACAATGAAATCCTGCTCATAGAAAGCATCAGTGAATAACTTTGAAGAATCCTCTGAATTGATTCCACTTTGGTAATGTGAGAAGACGTCCCATTATACTGTCATTGCTGTTCCTTTCCGACCCACTTGAATAGGTTTTTCACTCTCCCCTGCCTTCATAAAAGTAGGATCGGAAGAAGCACTTCAGGACCCACAGATGCAAATGTGTGGAGTGGGTTTAGTGCCTTTTTTTCTTCCTCTCTCTCCCACACACACATACCCCCCCCTCTTCCCGCACACACACACACACACACACACACACACACACACACACCCTTAAAAATACCACTGGCCTCTAGTCGTGTCTCCTCCGTCACGTATCCCTCCTGTTTCTCCCTCCAGATTCAGTGGTGGGGAAACAGTTTCACAGGGTTCTCAGCCTCACATCCCACCCTGGCCACAGAGCCAGTACCAGAACTCGATCAGAACTGTGCCACGTCCAGTCCACAGCCAGCTGCTCTCTAGAAACCCCTCAGAGGCAAGCATCCACTTCAATCCTGCCACACACACAAACACGCACACACACACAAATACTCACACTAGTGCACACACGCATACACACACACACACACACACACACACACACACACACACACACACACACTCTATCTCTCTCTCCCTGAAAATCCAGCCAAGGCTCCTCCACTTTGACCTAATTTTTCACTTCAGATGCTTTGGGAGTCACATGCCCAGGCTTAATAGCGTATGCCAAGATCTCCAGAGGAGACCGAGTGTTCGACCCAGGCAATGGGACGGGTCCGTCCCAGCGCTGTGAGAGGGGATGAGGATTGACCTTGCTTTGGACCTGCGGCCGTGTCTGTCTCTGCCAAGGCACATGACCCCGGGCTGACGGATAGGGGGTCAGGACACACAAGGTGAAAAGGTGCTTATACACGCAGACAACACACACAGACACATTTCTTTCAGCACGCACACACCTACACAAACACACAGACACACAGACACACATAGACTTAATACAGCCAACACACACACACACACACACACACACAATCTGCAGTCCAAGCCAGCACACACATTCAGCAAAGCCAAACTATACACACATACCAGGGACAATCTGATCCACCCCCATTTGACAGCCAAAGTAAATACTGCAAAACATCTGTAGGGCCTCCTTCCTGTAATTGAGTCCCTATCATCTGCGTTTTGATTCAAAAGGGTAATTCCGGGGTGGGGAGTTCCCAGGTGAGGTGTAAAACATTATTGTGTAGCTTCTGAAAAATCTAACATTACAGACTTAGTATTCAAAGCTTCACATGAGACACAGAGGCGAGACTTTACATCAGCATACTGTTTAAGATGGTTATTTATGGAGTTAATAACTCATCTCTAGAGACAAGAGCCACCTCTGCTTGGCAAAAAGAGTCAGTGATTAATTACAGATTTTAATAAGAGCTTCCAGACCACCCAGGGAGATGGTGGAAAGCTCCGGAACAAGACAGGGGCTTCAAATGAACGTTGCCAGGCAACCTCATTTGTATGATTCTAATGAGTCTTTAAATGCGGTGATGGAAGAGAGAGAAATATGAAGAATGAGAAAAAGAGACACAGAAAGAGAGAGAAAGAGAGAGAGAGATGGAGAGAGAGAGAGAGATGGAGAGAGAGACAGCCTGGTGTTTTTCATTTCCTGTGGATCTCCCTTTCATCTACCTCTCAGCAGGGCAGACAAGGTTCTAGCGCTCCGACCGCTGGAGTCGCCATGACAGCACATGGCCCAGAGGCTGCTTCACAGCGTAAATCTCCCCCCCCCCCGTCCCCTGTAAGTCCCCTCTCATCTCCTGTCCCTTCTTCTGTCTCCCCAGTGCCTGCCCTCTCATCTCCATAGCTCACCCAACACTCCCAGGCCCTGCTTCAGGGGGTCCTGCTTTAGGGGGCCCAGGTTTACTTTGGCTAGCAGATCTGGTGCGGGACAACAGGAAGGGGTGTGTGTGTAGGGGAGGGAGGTAAGTGAGGCATTTTACTTTTGTTTACCATCTGCTGAGTGAACATCCAACACACACACAGACACACAGACAGACATACACACAGACAGACACACAGACACACAAACCTACACGTAGCTGTAGGCACACACACGCTAGGTACACAGAGCTCATTGGGAATGCTGCATAATAATAATGCCATGCACCTGCCAGTTTGTGAAGTGAAATAAATAAATATCCCAATGAATGAATAAATAAATAAAAACAACTACAACAAAAACACTCAGGCAACTAAGAGGACACACTTACTCAGCTGGGACAAGAGAGGACCCAGAGGTCAGCAGACATTACCATCCATTACAGGACAGACACTTCAAAATGCTACAGCACCAGCTGTGCCCTACACTCCATCATAATGCAGAGAGGAGAAATAGATAAACCCCGTTTGATTGCATACAGCGCTGGGTCAAGTGGCATGGCCGTCAAACAGGCAGGAAGAGAGGAAAAGAGATGGAGAAGCCGAGAGAGAGAAACATATGCCTCTCGATCCGGGTGCACCACAAGCTAACGAGAGGCCAGGGAGGCAGAGCAGTGCTCTAATCAGCATACATGCGCCGTCGAAAGCTCAGAGTCTGCGAACTGTGATTGCATGGGGTTAATTAATGATTGAACGACACCCACGCCAGCAGAGAGAGAGAGAGAGAGAGAGAGAGAGAGAGAGAGCACATGAGAGCGAAAGAGAGATAAATGGTAGACGGAGAGAGTGAACACAGTTTGATCCTCAAACGCCACCAGTGCAAGCAAGTTGGTGTGTAAATGTCACTTTGTGCCAGTGTGTCTGTCTGTCTGTCTGCGAGTGCCACTGTGGGAACGCGTGGCATAAGTATTCAGTGTACTGGTGTGGAGATGCCAATGTGTGTGTATGTAGGCCTGAGCACACTCACACACACACACACACACACACACACACACACACACTGTATCTGAGTGAGAGGTTTAATGGTAGTGTGAATACCATGAGCTGATGGCAGCAGAACAAAGACATCTCTGTGTGTGCGTGCTTGTGTGAAAAAATGAAGACATCACTGTGTGTGTGTGTGTGTGTGTGTGTGTGTGTGTGTGTGTCTGTGTGTGTCTGTGGCACATGTGCAGAGGAGGGCAGCCCCTTCATCAGTCACAATATAATTGAAGGGGAGAGTTGAGTCATTTCACCACCTACAGCGATCATACAGTTTTACACAATCCAGGTGTACACAGACACACACACACACACACACACACACACACACACACACACACACATGTACACATCACATACACACATACACACATGCACACGTAGACAAGTTCACATGCAGATGGACACAACACAAACATGCCATACACACTCATGTAAACGCATCAACTAGGCATGGACATTTCAATACGTTTGTAGCCTGCCACAGTCCCGCTGGTGTGCACCTCCGCTAGCTAATGGACGTGTACTCCTCGTCTAATCAGGCCAGTCACTGGCAAACTTTCATTCAGTTCCTTCTTCTTTCAACCTCTGCAAGTTTCTCCCGTCTTTGTCTTCCCTGCGGGGCCGAGGGAACACACGCCGCATTGCCACTAATGACCACCAGGGGACCTGCTCTGAGATTGGCCCCGCTTTATGACAACACTCTCACCAAAGGCCCTGTGGGAATGACTGACCGGGGCCTCACACACACACACTCAGACTCACACATACACACACACAAATCACACATGCTCACACGGTGAGGATGGTAACACTGGAGGAAAGGGAGGGAAAAAAGCAGGTTACTTTGAGATTCAAAGACTTTCAAAGTTTTAATAAGGGGAAACATAAATTATTCAGCTTTTCTTGTTTGCTCAATTGCAGAATTAGTGCAGTCAGGTTGATCTTTTTTTTGGTACGTGCCCCGAAGTTCTCCCAAGTTTTACAGAAGTCACACAACACCTCAACACTAGAAACAAATCTGCCAGGCAAAAAAAAAGGTGTGCCTGTGCATTAAGAGACAAGATAATATGGAAAATACAAGTCACACCCCCCCTCTCTCTACCCCCGTCTCTGCTTTCTCTTTCTCTCTCTATCACTTTCTTTCTCTTTCTGTCTCTAGTAACTTTCTCTTTCTGTCTTTAGTCACTTTCTTTCTCTTTCTGTCTCCACCACTTTCTTTCTCTTTCTGTCTCTATCACTTTATTTCTCTTTCTCGCTGTCTCTATTCACTGGCACACTGGTTTGACAGCGAGTGATTTCCTTGCCACCCACACTCACGTTTACATTCATTGCTTAATAATGAACAGATTGAGTTCAGTTCGGCCCGGTTTGGGTTAGGCTCTGCTCTGTGAGTTTCCCGGCGCGCGGCGGAGCCAAGTCGGGGCCCCGTTTCTCAAATCCCCTCAGCAGAATCCCTGGCGCCACCGAGGCCCGCTGGACCGGAGTAAATCCCCGGCACTGCGGTCTCGGTCCTGAAAGCAGATGCCTCATAGGTCTGTGTGTGTGCGTGGGGGCGGGGGTAGACGGCTGCGGGGATCAGTCAGCGTGTGAGCTGGAGTGTTAAAGCTTCCTATATGCTTGAGTGTGAGTGCGTGCATGTGTGTGTGTGTGTGTGTGTGTGTGTGTGTGTGTGTGTGTGTGTGTGTGTGTGTGTGTGTGTGTGTGTTGGAAGGAGGCAATTATGGTATTTGGTATAGCACATTGGTAATGATGGGCTATAAGCTGCTAACGCTACCTCCCATCCTTCACTGTCAACAGTAATAAAGCCCACAGGCCGCTTTCAGACAGGTGTAGAAGAGTAGACTCCTCTCTGCTCTAGAAACAAAGAATTATGTGACTGTGTGTGTGTGTGTGTGTGTGTGTGTACTGTCATGGTTTCAACAAAGCAAACACAAGAGGAAAAAGCAAAAACATCCTCTTTATCACTCCGCATAGTTAGGAATGGTGTGCGGGGGTCCAGCACTCATTGTAGAGCCTCGGGTGGAAAGGGCTACCTTTGCTGTTGCCTCTCTGCCACTAGCCTGCCAGCCATGGCTGGTATAGTCATAGTCACAGATACAGCCATGGCTGGTATAGTCATAGTCACAGGTATAGTCATGGCATAGTCATATTCGGATTGCCAGCCTAACTACCCATTTCTCTGCTAGTATGGTCACAATGATCTGCTCATTCTCTGTACATTATGACCCACGATATGCTGTATGGCCATTATAATTACCTGGTGTTATGAACTGTATACCCATTAAGCTGTTCTACAAGAGTTACATTGAATGCTGGCTCTTTACATTTGTATCCGCTATCAATCTTGTACTGTATGTATCATGTATATACTCCCACAACCCACCCGTCCCTCTCTATCTCTCTACCCAGCTGGCTCCATTGAATTAAAGAGGAAAGGGAACAAATAAAGAAATGGTAAACAGACTGGCGTTTATTTCAAAACATATTTTCATCCATTACATCCAATTATTTTTTAACTAAGGCTGTGGTATGTATAAATATTTACGCATTCATGTCCGGCCCCAGTAAAAACGCCAACGACAGATCCTGCAGTGAAAAAAACACCTGATGTGTTTTCATATCACCACACGCAGGCCAGCACAGGAGTGACTCACTGTGTTTGGGCTTTCTGGAGCCATCACGAACGGGGGTCAAAAGGTCGAAATAAGACAAACACGACAAGCCCTCACTAAAAGCGTGAGCGAGCATTACCGAAGCCATTAACTTTGACCAGGGAGCAGTCAGGCACAACTTTCTCTCTGCTTCCCTTTCAAGTGAACCAATGGTGTCAATGAGGTTAAAATATTCCGTTTGGAGAGAGCCCATTTCCCCTGGCATTGCTGAAGTATTAGGAGACCCTCTCTGCCAGCAATCAGCAGTGCAAAGAGTGGTTCGGAGGAGGGGGTATTTGGAGGACATGAGGATCAAGTTACGCCTGCTTTGAATTGCAAAATGTGGCTTTCAAAGAAGTCATGGAACATTTTTAAGACATGAGCGAGGGCAGATGTTTTTCCCTCAGAGTCTGTAGGCTTGGAAGATAGGGGGAACATAGCAGATAGACAGAGAGAGATGGTGAGGTCACTATGGTCAGGCCAACCGCCTGACCTCTCCAGCGCCGACTAAAGAGACATTTACATGTATTCATTTAGCAGATGTTTTTAAATCCAAAAACGTACTGCACAGGGCAGATCTACGTATATGTGCATTCGTCCCAATGTGCAGTATGGTAATCACACTATTGGCCCATCATCCTCCAAGACAGCACATCCCGTGCCTTCTCACTGTCACATGGTACCGTACCTCTGCACACTAATACCTATATTAACCACTGCTGTCCCACTAATGCCCTTTCTCTTGCCTCGACTCATCCGCCTGTGCCCAGGGCTAATCCCTGCCTAAGCGGCTTCTTAATTAGCCTAGCTGACCAGCTGATGGATGGGCGGGCTGGACGGAAGCCCTCTGTGGCTCCCCCAGCCCCCGGAGGAGAGAGGTGCCAGGGTGTGCAGACAGATAGCTCGTCGTCTATCTGCTGACAACAACACCTCCGCGGCGGCTCGATATTTCCCATCACTCCTGTTCAGTTTCCATTGTTGTGGACACGACGGAACTCAGAGCAGAACAGTTCTCCCTGAGCTCCGTTTCCATTGTTGTGGACATGGCGGAACTCTGACAGCCGTGCTATTGCTTTGGGTGTGGGGCGTTGTTTCGCAAATGTCTTAATGTTGCTGAGTTTCTTTAACAAACAAATAAATAAATAAATGAATAAATAAATAAATAAATAGAAAAGCTGGTGCTTTGAGTTGCTGCAATTTGCATACGTCTTGTCAAGTATGTAAATAACACAACAACAGTATTCCTGACATATTGTGCACTGAAGCTGCAACACGGGCTAAGTCTGTGGGCTGGCTGTCCCTTCAGTGGAACTCACAAGGACTTTAGAGCAAGGCAGCTCTCTCTCACACCCACACAAGGCCAAGGCATGAGCTGCAAAAAATTATACCAATGTGTCACAAAAAAGTGTCTTTCCTTTCCCGTTACATTGACATCCCCTGAAATAGAAAGAGTAAAGGGAGAAAGAGAGAAAGAGACAGAGAGAGAGAGAGAAAGAGAGAAAGATAGAGAGAGACAGAGTTCACAGAGCGCTGCCAGGGCATTGCGCATTCATATGGATTCATGTTAATGCCCGATGCTAACGGTGGGTGCCTGACGTGTGTGTCAGAGAGCTGGCGGGATGCCAGGTGGCCTGTGGGAAGCAGGGCCACGCGGGTAGCCTTTGAACCCCACCCACTGAACCGCAGTCCCACACACACACACACACATTCTCTCAGAAATAAACATGCACACACACACACACACACACACACACACACACACACACACACACACACACACACACACACACACACACACACACACACACACACACACACACACACACAAAGACACACACCGTGCACCCACACACAAACACACATATCGTGCCACCCTCTCAGTGCTCATCCAACTGAGTCTCAGCCTGTGTCATCCCAGAGAGTGGCTAATCAACTGTCTAACCTATCACGCCCAAACCTGGCTTCTATGTGGCTCAACTCGGGTGCAAAATCCACCACAACGTCTACTATTCCACTATTAGCTGCTATGAGGAAATGCGCAGATGCTGGCACTCGCAAACATCAATCCTGTATTCTGGATAGGGCATGTATGTCTCCCCCTTAATCTCTATTATTATGATTTCTGCCTTGCTTCTGTGTCAGCACTGATCTGAGGTCAGCGGGGGCATGCGCTCCTCGTTTGCTCAGCCCTAATTAGGGGGATTAGAGGGTTATCCCCAAAGCTCTAACGTCAGGCCCTCCCTCAGGGATCAGATTTGGTCATTACTTATTGAGAGTTTGGGGAACCGCTGGTGGAGTAATAAAAGGCGCTGCTGTAGCCCGTTGAGAGACACTGTGACACAGTGTGTGAGGCGCTGTGAGAGTGTGTGTGTGTGTGTGTGTGTGTGTGTGTGTGTGTGTGTGTGTGTGTGTGTGTGTGTGTGTGTGTGTGTGTGTGTGTGTGTGTGTGTGTGTGTGTGTGTTTGGACCCCTGCTAGGCGCAGGAGAGCTGGGAACAAAAGAGCTGAAAGTCTACCTGCTGCTGCTGGCATCATTAAGGCTGGGAGGCCCCTGCCCCCTATTGATCTGCAGACGCAGTGAGCTTGAGAGCAGAGGTAATGGCCGCATGTGGCAGTCTCAGCCCCCCGTGCACTGCTGCTGAGAAAACTGATAAGGTCCTTCCCCCCCCAAAAAAGACTGGGAAGGGCCTGTTCAAGCCTGACAGTCTTGTTAAGCCAGGGACACACCGACATCAAAGACTGTTGCGCCGCCTCACTTCGCCCGTGTCTGGGCCAAAACGTTGCACTTGAACACACCACAAAGACTACAGCCAACTTCCAACTAGTACTAACATGCTCACTCGGCCAAAAAGCCACCGGCAGGGGTCCGACTAGGGCTGACGGTGCGCACACACACCGCGAAGACTAGGCCTGGTGTGTCAGGGGCTTTACGTTTAAGACTCTGTCCTGATGAGTACAGAGGGGGCTAGGAGGTTTGGAATGGAGACTTCCATATTCTTCAATTATTGCCTTTGCTTTCAGCATTGGTACTGTTTTATTTATATAAATATATATATATATATATATAAATATAATGAAAATAAGTGTCTGTATACTGAACCAGAGTGGGTAGTAGCAAACTGTGGGATATCTGAAAAAGCGGGATTTGGTTATTGCTCTTGCAAAGCAGATATGAGCAGAGGGACTCCAGCTGGCGCAGGAGGGGACTTGACGTTGGGAGGGGCGGCATGAGCGTGCGGATGTTTGCCCGAGAGTGGCTGCAAAATGAATATGGATGGGTGGCACTGCTGAGATGAGCAGAACAGATGAGGAGGGAGACGGAGGGAACGCTAATCACAAAAGTCCCCTGAAGGAGCTGGAGAGGAGGTGTTACTAATGAAGAGTACACTAAAGAGAGACAGACGAATGAGAAGAGAACCACAAGAGCAGAGTTTGGAGAAGAAGAGGAGAAATGACAAAGGGAGCGAGAGAGAGAGAGCAAGAAAGAGCAAGGAAAGGAGATGAAGTGAGGATTGTGCTGAGGTGTGTTTCTGAGAGCTTGCGGTGGCGAAATCAATAGCCCCTCTGTTCTCCCTCTGTCTCACACCTGCACCTGAAGCCAAAGCCAAGCCACTGGGAGCGGCTCTCATCTCTTCCATTAAAATCCTCCTAAATGACTCCACAGAAATGGAGATGAAATGTGGTTAAGGTGGCATAGCTGGGTAAGGTGTGGTTAAGGTGACATAGCTGGGTATGTAGACAGAGAGGGTGCCTCTGTTCTTCCCTCTCCGTGACTAGATAATGAGAGTCACAACAGTCACAGGGGCACAGCCTGGTCATGGGATGTAGGGGGCGATCCTGGACGAAGGCCTATCTGAGGTGTCAGCTCAGTCTCAGCTGGCATCACAGCACTTTGACATACCCACAGGCTACAACGAGCTGCTGGAACCAGGGAAGAGTCACAACAACATGGAGGGAAGAGAGGAGAGGGAGGGGGGAGAGAGGGAGGGAGGGATACAGAGAAACGGACAGAGAAGGAAAGGAGAAAAACAGAGACAGAGAAAGAAAGAGACAGACAAAGACAGAGAAAGGGAAACAGAAAAAAGATATAATACAGAGATAGAATCTCTTCAGCACCTCCTGAAGCCCTCTCGCCCATGGGAGTGTGACCAGACCATGTGCCACGTGCATAACTAAGCAAGAGGAAGGACAGAGATGTCCAGAAGCAGGGAGAGACAAGGACACAGAAGACAAAAACACATGATAAAAAATGTGGGATGATAAAAGAAATGATGAATGTGGAAATGAGCTGAAAGCATGTAAAAGTGTCCGTGCCATCATTCCAATGAGACAGGATCCTCGCTGAGCCACTCTCCATGCCTGCAGGTTGGAGGACGGCTAAACTCTGATAATGCACTAATGGAGACCTATTCTGGCTGCGCTCCGCTCCGCTGAAGATGTTTATTCAACGACTCCCCTGGGAAACCGGTCCAACCAGTCGCAGCACCACCTCCTCCCTTTTCCCAGATGAGCGACCGAGGTCCTGCTGGTGGGACATGTGATTCTTCATCGAACAAGATTGGAAAAAAAAAAGCACAGAGGAAGCCATTTTGGCTCTTTGGAGTGCCGGTTTCATCTTTCACTGTCGACACACACACTGGGTGCGGAGTGCTGATGCTAGCAAGGCAGCTCCAGCTATAAGCTGCAGTCAGCTTCGCTCGTAAGACAACTGCACCAACCTCTGACCCACTCCCGCTGCCTGGTGTGTGTTTATACCTCTGACAGAAAAAGCACCGGCAGGCCCAGACAGGGCCGACTGGCGCAGGGGGTGTGGGGGTTGGGGATAGGCGGAATTTGTCGGATATATACACAGCTATCATCCACTTTGGAGATGATGCTGTGATCGAAGGTTCCTCTTTTTTTGTAAAGTCGGCCAACAGGCTAAAAATAAACACACGGGAGGGGAAGGGAGGGGTGGAGAGAAGAGAGTCGCCTGCCTGCCTCTAGGATGGAGTAGAGGGGTAGGACTCTGAGCATCTGTCTTGCAGACCCACTTTTCTGTTTGCTGGGGCTCCTGCAGGCATCGGGGAGGGGAGTTTCAGTCACCTCAAAGGCTGGAGAGGGGGGTGGAGAGTGGGATGGAAGAGGAGAGAAAAGGGAGGGGTGAGAGAAGGGGGAAGGGGGGAATGGGGAAGGGGGTTTGTCATGCTTGGCACAGCTCTATATGTATATATATCAGAAGGACAGAAGGAGAAAGTAAGGTATGTGTGTGTACTATGTGTGTGTGTGTGTGTGTTTGAGAGAGAGATAGAGTGAGTATGAGAGTGGAAAAAGTCTGTGTGTGTGTGTGTGTGTGTGTGTGTGTGTGTGTGTGTGTGTGTGTGTGTGTGTGTGTGTGTGTGGTGTGTGTGTGTGTGAGTGTAAGTGTGTGTGTGTGTGTGTGTGTGTGTGTGTGTGTGTGTGTTTGTGTCTGTGTGTGTGTGTGTGTGTGTGTGTGTGTGTGTGTGTGTGTGTGTGTGTGTGTGTGTGTGTTTATTTATTTTGGAACTCAGCGGGTCAGAGGGGATCTGGATCTTCAGCACTGTTTCAATTCCCACCGATGTTATTACGACCCACATATACCCAGATGCCTCGCCCTGGCTGCCGTGTGTACACAGCCCTTCACTGGGAGGGGAGGGGGGGGGCTTAGAGCGCTGTGTTTCCCAGCATGCGGAAGTGGGGTGAGGGGGGCTCTGCCCACAGATGGGCATGTTTACGATCATATTTAACCAGCCTGGCAGGAGGCATCTGTGACATGATCATGGGCACACTCCAGCTGGCCGGCCGACGGAGCGGTGACGCCCATGCCACTGCGGCACAACACCAGGGAATGGGGCAGGCGCTGGCATGGGAGCCCGTCATCTGTTTGTGCTTTAGATGCCTTCCTCTGATTACCCCTATTAGAGACTAGAGAGGGGGAGGCTGCACATCACACATGCCTGTGCACAGACATGTCATGCTCAAGTGCTAATACACACACACACACACACACACACACACACACACACACACACACACACACACACACACCAAATTATGAAAACACAAAACAAGGGGAAAAAAACAAGATAAAATCAACTCCCCATGCCCCTGGTGTCATGTTACAAGCCCCACGCCTACACACAAATACACATGCTCATATACTCACAGCAACATACACACACGTGTGTGCACACATACACGAAAAGAAACACACATTCTCACACACACACACACGCACATGCACGCCTACACACACACACACACACACACACACAGACACACACACAGACACACACACACTCACAGACAGACACACACACACAGGAGACAATGACAAACTCATCCCGTTCTCCTTTTGCCTAGCAATGCAATGCCTACTGATGCAGGGATAACCATGTCTGACACACAAGGGAAATCCTGCGTGGCTTGCAGGGTCTACTGTGAACACTGAGCCCAATGTGTCATTCACTGGTCTGCCCCAAACCTTTCCTAAGCAGTCCCACTGGAGGCCTTTACAATGCCATTACAACAGAGAATGACGTAAGGTTCGAGTTACAGATTCAGCCTTGCACGCACACACACACACACACACACACACACACACACACACACACACACACACACACACACACACACACACACACACGAACACACACACACACACACACACACACACACACACACACACACACACAGCCCCACACACCCATTCCTGAAGCACTACAACACAAACAACAAAAAGGAAGACTTCTAAAAAATCAACACCCTGTCCCTGGTCTAATGTTACAAGCCCATAGGCTAGATTTAAAGCTTTAATATTAGAACCTGGCTTCAAATGCATGTATTATTTATATAGGATGTCTAGGTCACGTCCCACGTATGGTTTTGATGAAATCGGAGTGAAATGGAATGGATAGTGCATTAATATAAGGTTGGACTGGGTCCAAAGCGTCACCTCTCAGGGTGGGATCTTGTGAAAGGGGAGAGGGCCATCTCTATCAATCTCCCTGCTCAGTTTCCTCTAAGTGCCCATAAGGGCTTTGGTACAGACACATGTGCACACACACGCACACATACACACACACATGCACACACACATGCACACACACATACACCAGATGCACACACAAGTACAAAAACAATAAGGGTCTTAGTGTATATACACAGACACACACGCACCTCCAGACACACACAAAAACACACACACACACACACACACACACACACACACAGCTCCTTCATTCTACCTTCCCACAAGCATGTGCGCACAGATGACAGGACTTATTCAGTGGTCACCAAAAGATATATTATGTGCCTAGCGCAACACACACACACATCCACATACACACAAACATACACACACAAACACAGACATTTAACACACATACATATACATGCATACAAACACAGACAGATTCATAGATACGCACACACACACATCAACAAACAAACACACACATACAGACACACATATACTGGCATACTCACACACAGACAAAACATCGTGCTGATAAGGAAGACCATAAAACTCCATTTCCATTCGCCCTGGTCATAAAACACACTATGAAAGGTCAGGAGGTGGCAGTTTGGCAAATTCAGGCGGGCATAAATCCTGCTTTATGCATACGCCGGCACCAGTAATGTATGGGGCCCAGCGGGTGAGCCGGCCCAGACAGGGAAGGACATCATGGCGTATTCACACGAAGGCAATATTTAGATTTCAGGTCATTTTTCATCCTCCTCCTCCGACTCCCACTCAGCTGATTGAGGTGATATCCTGTATCATAGACTATGTTTTGGCCACCAAAGCATAGAGTTTCATGACTCAATTATTACATGTAATACACATATACCAAAGCTGTGGTTGGAAGATGAACGCTTTTGCACACACACACACACACACACACACACACACACACACACACACACACACACACACACACACACACACACACACACACACACACACTGAACATCCCTCAACCCTGTGCTGTGTGTCACAATAAACGCAAAAAAAAGAAAAAACACAGCATTAAAACCCCAAACAAAGACTAATCACAGACTGTTGTAAAATAATAGAGGAATTAATTCAGTCTCGGAACGCGGATTAGGAGAACAAGTCAACCCACAACACAATAAATACTTGACTAGACTGCCGCAGTTTGCAGTAGATTAACTGAAAAGACAGCGCATTGAAATATGATACTCCACACTTGCATGGCTCTTTTGTGGACAAATGGCCACCCAGGAGCCACATCTATGGTCCTTATTCTGCCGTTACGACCTTGGCTCTTGACCTTCCTCTGCGCTGTCTCAACGGCAGGCCCTGGCAGTATAGCGAGTGTCATGTGTGGTTATCCCCCTTCACTTCCCCAGGCTTTCTTTTGTCTTTTCCTCTCACTTCCTTTTCGGCTGCGGAGGGAGAGAGGGATCGCCTGCTGAGCTCAGAGAACAGGGGCTGGGGCCGCAACACAAAGGAGAGGGCTGGACGGTGTGTGTGTGTGTGTGTGTGTGTGTGTGTGTGTGTGTGTGTGTGTGTGTGTGTGCGTGAGAGTGTGGAGTATGAGACACACGCTTGGCGATATGATCCCCCTGCCCTCGCGGCTTAACTCCAGTCACACAGCCCAGACGAGGAACTCACTCACTGATCCCCCTCCCACCCCCGGGCCGTCCCCATTCAAATAGAGCTGGAGACATGTAGGGCAGGGAGGGAAGTAAGGAGTGGGCGGCTGCGGTGGTGGCAGTGGGGGCGGTCCAGGGGCCTTTTCACACACCTGTAAAAGGAGGACGGAGCTCAGGCAACAGCCGGTGGACCTTTGTGGGGCCACATCACTGTCAGCCTCAGGGATGACCTTATGCTCTGCCTTTCTACTGCAGCACAGAGGACGGACACTGATACCTGGGGATCAACAACCCACAACCCACAAGGAACCCATACAAAGGATCTGTAGCCTGAGGAAGTGAGAGGAAGAGATGTTCAGAGGACGGAGTAGGAAACCCAGCCCCAATGAAGATCTAACCCCCCTGGCTTCCCTGTGGCTTTTTCTTCCTAGACCACTACAAAGACATGGTGGAGGGGGGGGGGGGGAGAGAACTATGGCTGTCTCTAGCTTCAGTGTTTATCGTGCTTGAGAGGGTTTTTGCAAATGCCAACCAATAAGCCCTGCCAAGAGAGTTAACAACCACCTCTGCCATTAACAACACTAGGTGGAGCGACACACACACGCGCACGCGCGCGCGCGCACGCACACGCACGCACGCACGCACGCACGCACGCACGCACGCACGCACGCACGCACGCACGCACGCACGCACGCACGCACGCACGCACGCACGCACACACACACACACACACACACACACACACACATAGATGAATCAAATGTGATGTTTTCAAACAGCTTCCTTCAAATAACAGATGACATGATTCACAGAGGACATGCGCAAGTGTTAACAGTCTTAGAGAAATCTAAAATGTAGATGGTCTTCTTCGGAGAAGCAAGCATATAAATATGCCCCGCATATTGTGCTGCGGTCATGTTCGTCAGCAGACATGCACATGTGCCTACGCTGGCTAAGTTTGATTTAATATGGTGGCTGAATACGTTTCCCTGCCTGTTATTGGCCCGGGTCCACCACAGAACTGCAGTGTTAACATACATCACGCAGAGAGCCCCAGCGCAGCGCAGTGCAGCTCTCCTACATCCGCTAGAAGCTCTCACGATTGATTTAAAAACTCCAGACAGAGCCAATGGGGGCCTAAAACCACTCTGATACGGCGTCCCTGACTGGTGACAAGCCTGCTATTACTATATCCGCCACCGATCGCAGACAGAGTCTCCTCAGCCTGCCTCCCCTCTTTTCATTTCCAGCCAACTTTCCATCACACGCTTCCTCGAATGGATCTGGCTTTCAAGCCGTCGATGAGAAATTAACTAGTTGTTTCAGAGATGAAAGAATGTTTCTTTTTTTTCTCCATTTACTTTTTTTTTTTTTTTTGACTTTCACTCCCTTTCCCGTCAGGGGTGACTCAGCCTGGTCTTGTTGCTTTGTTAGACGAGAAGCCCTTTGGGCTCTTCCCACTAACCCTCTCCAGAGCTGTCTGTGGCCCCCGAAACAACATCTTTTTTCGTTCTCTTTCTCTGACACTTCATTAAAGCACCTATGAACTGGTGACCTTCAACGCAAACACTATGACTGGGTTTCCATTATCCCCCCCAACAACAAAACCATTGTCTAGGCTACTCGTAAACATTAAACAACATCGGGCAAGGTTCGTCCTAGCTGGTGAAGCAAGAGTCAAACAGAGAACAGAAAGACAGAGGAGACTTAAAGATACAGTCTGCGATTCAGTTTCGGTTTGCGCTATTTAAGATTGTTGCTATTTGAGCTCAACAGCCAATCAAAATGACCCCCCTCCCCGTATTGGCTGGGATTGTTTATGGCTCGGTCCAAGCTACTACATAGAGCCAGGGCTGTGTACGAAGACCAGAGTTTTTATGAGTACAAACACTCAACAGACAGCTGGAGGACGGTGAGGAGCAATTCATGATTAGAATCGTGGACTGCACCTTGGCTTTCCTCCCCCTAGGCTCATGGCAGGTAGTGTGTAATTAAATGGAGATAAAGGCTGCAAATGTCTAGATGAAGGTAGACTGTAGCAGATTACTGGTTAAGATTCAACCGAGATGACTGCTTTGGCGTGTCAGATCACAGGCCTCCATCCCTGATGGCTTCCTTGGAGTTTGAGGCGTCAGGCCGTCTGTGGGGATATTCCACCCACCCACGTCAACACCATCACGCCACACAAAACCTCTTTCAGCTTTGATTACAGGCCCCACTCAGCATGGTCCTCCATGTGTTCTCAATGAGGAGCATATAAACTCTACACTGTTTCAGGGAACGGTTTGATAGCAAGCCCTATTGTTCAATTAATTGGACCTGTTTTGACATCAGGTTTCTTAAAGATTGCACTCATAGCCTGGCCTGATCATTGGGAAGCCGGACTGAAGACTGAAGGACATCACAAGGAGATATCTGCATCAAAAATGCTATTGAAGGGCATTGAATGAGTCACTCATCAGACTCAGCTTAGTGTACCGTCTGCATAAGCTGGACTGGGTGGCTGCACTACAACCACCTAACCAGTCCAATGATACAGAACTGAAAGCCCAAAAACCCATAATGTAGATACAATGCTAACACTGTCATACAAGAACTACAAAGAGCTATTAATCCCTGTAGTGAAGGGAGAGAGCAGTCACCCCATCCAGCCTCAAATCTGGGTCAACGGGATACCAAACCTGCAACTTGACCACAACACCAAAGAGCCAGGCCAGAGCACATACTCAACCATAGTGATGGCACTCCGCGGCACAGCACTTCTCATACACAGGCGTCCCTCAAGCAGGCCCCCCTCCGTACTCTATACCAAACCTGCATACTCAACGATCATGATGGCACTCCGTCAATCCCATTCAGAACAGTGGATGTCTCAGAGCCAGGTGTCTTTGAGCTTTTCATATTTCAAGCCCAGCTGAATACATTCCTTCCTGCTTTTGTCAGATGAAGGCTAGTACGGGTATCCTGATCAAAGGGGACAAAACTCAAGAGGCTCTCCTTCAGTGATAGAATGAGGCAGGTGAATACCTACTGTTAATTGTTAGCAAGTCTGTTCCTGCCTGCTGTTTTTACACCGCTTTAAAAAGATTAAATAATGTTGCTACGAAAAAGAAAAAGAAACAACTAAGAGGTTGTGAAACAGAGCAATGAGCCATCTCACGTCCCAAATCTCAGGCGACAGTGTGAGACAACGCGAGCACAGCCTCCTCGTTCCATCCCAGCTCTTTTAATTATCTTCATGTGGTTTAATTATTTTCATAATTCAAACCATTCGTCTTAATGATATGCCTTGCTCACTTCATTACAGAAATCATTTACCAATGAGAGTTCTGCTTCGGTGCCTACGCCGCATTGTGACGCATCAAATATCTCTATGCTTGACCTGGGAGACCAATAATATTGCGTGCCCTTGGGAGAGGAGACGATGAAACAAAACAGTACAAAGTTTCAGATAAATCGTGTCAGTGGAAAGCGAGTGAGACAGGGCCCTGATGAAGATGAAGGGGAATATTTCTTCCGCGCAGATGATCAATATGTATTACCCTCAGCCTCAGAAAAGCAAAGGTTCTTCTGAGATATGAAGCCACTGAAGGTCACCATCGCACACAGAGACACAGAGACAGGGGCCTTGTTTGCTTGCATCTGTACAGATAAGTCCAACAAGCACCAGGTGACACCAGAGTGTAAGGTCATGGTGTTGACAACAAAAGTGAGTTTTGAGAAGTGATGTTTTCCTCAGCCCTCTTGTTGCACAGTAAATAGATTCTTATCTACAGAAGGTACTTTGATAAAGTGCATTGTTCCACCCACAAACGTAATAACTTCCCTGAAACGCAATAAACCACAAATGTAAGACAAATCTGCACTTTTTAAATGTAATAATCCCACAAATGTAATAATAACTGTTGCCTACCACAAACAATAACTAATCCAATGTACTAAATCACAAATACAGTGAAATTCTACCTGCTATATCCACTGTAAGAGAATGCTCGTAAAAAGTCCTCAGCATCTAATGAAATTTTCTGACCACATATTCTTTCATTCTTAGATTGGTTGAGTGTTGTAGTATCAGGTTATCGCCAGTTTATAGTTAGAGCCAAGCTCCAAACTATCTATTGTAATTGTGCGGGTGTGCACACATATGCCTGTCTGCATGCGTGTGTGCATGCATTAGATCCTCCTCACTGGATTTCAGGGTTTAGATGGACTATTGTCTCATTACATTGACAGAAATGCCTATGTGTGGTTGGGGCATTTGAGTTTTATGGAAAATGTGTGGGAACTTTTTCAAATTCAAACAACTCTTAAGAAAAGACCCCCAAGGATTGACCTAATATCAAATTGAACTGTCAACTTACTATCTTCAGTATTCAGTATTTCACAATCAGTTCAAAAGCTTCAGAGTGCTCTGGTGTCTTTTCAATCTCATTTGAGAAGGTCTAGACTACAACTGCTGTTTTATGAAAATGTACTAGCTGTCAAGTTTTACATGACTAAAAAAAGATTTTTTTTTGCAAACCAAATAGGTGGATGAGATTAAAGATAACAGTTGTGTGGTCTATTGACACCTTGCTGCTTGGCCCCTGACTACAATCTGGACATAGTAGACACAACCCTCAGTCGATCTAAAAATGTAATGAATTTTCAGAAAATGTCATTAGATTTGTGATATACTTTTAAAACTGACATAACAAGTAGTATTTGTGTTTTTACCTTCCCACAAACGTAGTAATTTTAACGTCTGCAGGAAGTTATTGCGTTTGAGGGATGATTACGTTTAAAAAGTGCAGATTTGTCTGATGTTTGTGGTTTATTACGTTTGAGGGGAGTTATTACGCTTCTGGGTGTAACAGTGCATACCATGAAAGCTGCCATCTTTCATGACGTCTATTACGTTCGGGTCTCCTGGAATTTTATTACTCTGCCTTTAATAGTTGAGAGAAGGAAAGCACTCTGGGAGAGGAACTCGTATGAAGTATACACACACACACACACACACACACACACATATATATATATATATATATATGTATATATACCATCTAGGCTATTCTGGAGCTAAATAAATGTTTATTCGAATGGTATCTGCGAGGTGTACAATTTCTCTCAAAAAGCATTCTGCCTAAATAAATACTTAGAAACCAATCAAAAAAACTAATATAAGTCATGAAGTTGCATAGAATTCGTGTGGGTCTATCACGTAGTTGGTTATGATAAAGGACCCCCATCATCCTGTTGTCAATTCACTTTAGGTCAAGTTCTGGATGCCTGTCAACTGGAGCAGATAACGCGCTGGCGGAAATGGCGGTCACAGATGATAAAAGAGGGATTAATCGAACAAAAGTCAGACAGAGACAACAGCTTGTGGATTTTGGACAAAGACGCTAATGAAAAAGGACGCCGAAAATACATTACACCATGCTCAATGCGGATGCATGACAGATCGCTCAGTGAGGGGACATTTGGATATCTGTATATCAATGGCTTCTTCTTTAACTCTTGTGTCTCCTGGGCGGTAGAAAATTCGCAGTGCATCTTTACAAAGATGTGTCCGACTATGATGAGGCCCCATCATAGATAAATCTCTCTCTCTCTCACTCACACACACACAAACACACACACTGTCTCTCTCTCTCTCTCTCTCTCTCTCACCCACACAAACATACACACACACTCTCTCTATCTCTCTTTTTTTCTCTCTCTCTCTCAATTACGCACACACACACGGAGAGACAGCACCCCCCCCAAAAAAACACTTACGAACAATCATTTTTCTTTAATATATATGTTCTAAGTCATCAAATGTTTTGCAACACTGCTAATGACATAAATCTTTGTTCGTCTATTGTAAATCGGCCAGATGAACTCGCCTACTTTATAATCTCATTACTCTCCTGACAGGCTATTAAACGAAAAATAACAGACTGGATAAGTCGAAAATCACAACTTCTCATCAAACATGGTTTCAACGAATAAGAATTTCCATAGAGATATTGAAAACACGCGGGAGGGGGCAAGTCCAATCCTCTTTCTGTCATCCAATTTGTAAATTCCGGGTATTTACAAAACAACTGCAAAAAACAATGATGCAGGAAGATTGATATTAAGTGTTTGAAGTGAAAAGTAGGCTACCCGTGGCCGGTGCTTGATTTCGTCATGTAGCCTATCTTAAGTGTAATAGAAAGGACGGATTATAGCGTCAGTGAGGTTTATTCAGGACCGCCCTTAGAATGGTGGCAAATAATGTCTTTATAAAATAACCTTCCATCTGTCTACTTCTTTAGCTAACTGGTGTCGTATATAATAGCCTATATTACAATTGCAATCACCGTGCTTAGTGTCTCCATAAGTCAAACAAGAGGTCTATCTACCCCGCATCTCAACAAGAGCCGTGCAGGTAGGAAAACAAACAACGGGAGCAATAGGTCTAGACAAAGTTATTCTATCTCACCTGGTCCTGGAAACGCACACTAAATATTATTTTCTCCTGGTGGAAAATACCATTTCTGTTGAACATCACCCACCATAGACAAATTCCAGGAACACACTCAGCCAAGTCATTTCACCCAGGACCTGAAAGCTAGAGAACCTGAAGAGTTGTCCGGTTCAGTAACATTTCCCAGATAATACAAAACGCTTGAAAGCTCCGCTACTTCCAACTAAATGCAGCTACCGAAATCCACATTTTGTCGTAATCTTTCAAAACTTTAAAACCCACTGCGAGCAAAATAAAACATAGTTTTGCCCACGCTTTGCGCACATATATTTTCACAAATCTGAAACCAGCATAACACGAACAACTTTTCGAGAGCGAAAATTTGTCAAAACCTAGTCATTACCTGTTGGTCCTTCATTGCCATCGGCATGGATGTGGACAGCCAAAATCAACAGTAAAGCACAGGTGTTCATTCTGTCGTTTTAGTCCAGTTTGGGATATGAATGAAAATCATTTCAGTGACTCCGAAAGGACTGGTTTTGAAGTTGTTGACTCCGGCCCATCGATTCCCTGAATTCCAATTGAAACAGCGGAGAGTCTTTCCGCGCGGCACAGGGGCAAGCGCAAGCCTTGCTAACTGACGTCAGGATAAACAATTCAGAACGGGATTTTTTTTACGCATACTTTTAAGCGCGTGACGTGTGTGCTTAAAAGTATGGAGCGCACGCCTCCATGTGGCGCACTCGAGTAAGGATCAATTGCGCAACTCATCCCCTGTGAAAAAGTGCGTTTCTGTGGACAATATTTTCTTCTTAGTATCGTTTACAACAGTGCATGATAGATCATTCCAATAATTTGACTTCGACAATAGTCATGGTACTATTTATTGTTATCTATCATGAAATCAGGGGCTAGTTTACACACCTCATATAAGTGGGAAAATGCGTGAATTGCTATCTTTATAATAGATAGATAGATAGATAGATAGATAGATGGATACTTTATTAATCCCGAGGGAAATTTAGGAAATGTCTCTATATGTGTCTTATGTTGTGTCAATATTAAGTCCAACAAACAAGCCAATGATTCTGTTAAAAAGACAAAGCACTAAAGGGGGGGGGGGGGTGCTTCACTCAGAGACATCATTCAAATAAAGTTTTGCATACATTATACCCGTGCAAGAATGCACACTAGGTATATCCCTGTTAACCCAGAATTCGAACAGGTATTGCAATATGTATTTCCCCCCCCCCCCCGGCGGCACAACGGCAACTGTCTCCAGAGACGAGGCCGCCCTAATCCTGACAGGCTTAATCAGGGAAGCAGCAACTACATTGTGCCCCAGGGATGCAGATGAGACGCAGAGGAGCTACAGCAGGACTACAGCCCGGGAGAGCGGAAATGTTAGGAGCCTGCCCGCCTCACCGTTTCCCTGCGCTGATGAACAGTGACAAAGTGCAGAGCCGACCCCCAGAACAAGGTCTTAACGCTCATTAATGATCTCAATGGAGCTCAATGAATTCACATAGAAGGCATAAACTGATTTCCACCCTTCAGTCACTTGATCTGTCTGTCTGGAGAGGCTGGACGTAGATTACAACTGAAACCGGGCAATATGCGATGGAAAAGGCTTTTAGAGAGTCCTCGGCTCTGGTGAAAGTTAAGCGGCTGCTCACCTTGATTCACCCGAAAGCGGGACCCTCGGCAACCGGCACAGCGGCCTTCTGCTGTCGGGCCTCGGAAACGAACGGCATTATCTAACCATCCCAATAGGTTAGTCGGATTTGGGCTAATCTTTTTAACCGTGCAACAAGAAGAATTGAAGCTGATTGATCCTCGAACCAGAGCAAAAAACAGAGATTAGCCACACATCATATACAACTACCCTGTAAAGTAGTCCGGATAGGGGGGCGTTTGGAATAGTAATCCGCCTCTGTGCTTTCAATTTAATTTGACCCAGTAGATCAGAACGTGACCCTTTGCCTTATGTTCCTTGAATTCAACCTATTGTGGGTTGTGGTGTTGTGTGAGGAATAGCACTATAAAGCAAGAGTCTTTGTGGAGATATGAATCCTCTGTCATTTGGATTTCAGTTTGGGAAAGTGTCAGGTCTGGTCAATTTACAGACTCCCAAACGTCTGAGGTTCATTGGGCCTGCAAGGAACACAATGACAGAAGTACAGGGTAGTTTAGAAATATGGCAGGCTGTCAGCCACCAGGTGGCAGGAGTGTTGCTCAGCCTGCTCCGTTGTCTGGGTAGATGTTTGCTCAGCCGTTACCACTGTTCCCCAGCACCTCTTCAAATGTCAGACATGGTGGCCATTTGGAAAGCGCTGCTGGCATGCTTGCTCCTCACTCAGGTCAACACAGCAGTGTAAACTCCTCCGACTTGCCGAGAGCCCAGTGTACACAAAGCATCTCTCCCAGGGCATCAATAAACCGCCGCTGCCGCATATCCAGTCAAACACATGTTCTCAAAGGGACTGAGGAGTTGCAAATATCGCACGACGTGGATGGTATACATCGGAGGCGTCTAATCTGATCAGGACACCACTCGGTGTGGATTCATCCAGTTACTGCAGTTCGGTTGTCTTGTGTGAATATTCAAGTCTCATGATTGAATCATGAGGCAGTGGGGGGGAGATGCCCATTTCCCACCCAAACACATTTGGGGCTGGTTTATGGTCTTAGCAGAGGGGCCTGAAACGCATTTAGCTTCAGGCAGAGTGAGAGTGATGGATTGGCCCTGTCTCTATTTGATTTGATACAAAAGAACCAAGCGTTTTTCTAGCAGATCGTAGCTCTAATTCAATATAGGGTGGAGCAAAATGTGGATGGAGGTGAACAAACAGCAGGCCCTGAGGGGGAGGACTTTGAACTTGTCATCCTGCAGATGCTTTCTCAAGAGATTTTAGTAAGCAAGCTGAGCTTAATCACACAATGATGAGTATTGCCAGGTGTGCGAAGGGCAAACAGCGTTCGACATGACTGTGAATAGGGAGCTGATCAAACCCATTCAGTTCACTGAACAAATTAAAATTGTTAGGCATCGTGATTTAATCATATAATACTCCACATTTTTGTGTGTTGCTTGATTTGGCAAATATCAACCCGCTGTAGACACAGTGCTCCCGGTTGACTGTTGGGCTGTGTTGGCTGCTAATAAGCAGCTTTAGTCATTATCATTATCCATCTCCATCTGCATCATCTGCTTATTTACTTACAAACACAAATGCAAAGCATAGTAGCGAACAAAGAAAGTGTCTAAATCTGCTTGGCAAGTCACTGTGCTGCAACACCTCAGTGCTGCCCTCGTTAACATAGAGAAAATGCAGTGGTGAACATTAATTCATTACAGCACCATTATGGCCCCTAGCAAGCTAGTTTATGTTCAGACTGAAGACCTGCTCATGGTAAACTATGAATAATTGTATGATGATATATTGGTCATTATATACAGTATATTAACATAAACCTAAGCACTTAAAGGAGAACTCTGTAGTAGACCACATCTGAAATACTATTAAAGGGAAACTCGATATTGGACCAATTTCAATAGTTTTTGTCACTTTGTCACATAAATGTGAGGTAGGGGAACCTTAAAGTAAAGTGTGTGTGTGTGTGTGTGTGTGTGTGTGTGTGTGTGTGTGTGTGTGTGTGTGTGTGTGTGTGTGTGTGTGTGTGTGTGTAAATGTGATATGACCTATGTACTATCCCACTGTACTGCACATGAATTTGTGTTAATCCATTTGAGCTTTGGTTTCCTTGACAGAAATGGGATTACACAGGTTTGGCCTATCAGGGAACATTCTGAAGCAGTAAACACTGAAGTTTAAAGTCTCTATGCCATGGCCTCAATCAGACAGCTCCCACAGAAACCACTTGATGATGCCACTGTGGTCTGTGGTGAGCTCCGTGAGTCAGACTCAAGCTTTCCCAGGAGCTTCAGAAAGGTGTCAGTGAGGCGATGTGAGATGAGGCGGGCGTGAGATGAGGCGATGTGCGATGTGAGGTTTATAAGCCACGAGACAAAGGGGAATGGCGGTCAGATGGGAAAACACTCAGTGGACCTCAACAAAAACCAACCACGTCTGAAATACACTTCTCACCTCTTACGCCATCTGCCTGTGATATATCAGAATGCAGGCTTCCTCCTCTTGTTTACACAGCCCACGTTGAATTTATGATGAAGATGCAATCTCTGCAGTCACAAACAATATTATGAAGATCGACAGCAAGCACAACAACATGAAAAAAGTAGAAATCATCCACCAAATAAATTCTGCAAAATGTACTCATGATTACTGACGCATTGCAAATAGGGTGAATCTTTTATTTAGATTAGATTAGATTGAATGCCATTGTCCTTGTGCAGAGTTCAGGTACAAAGCCAATGAGATGCAGTTTGCATCTAACCAGAAGTGCAAAAGAATAGTATTATCTACAGATAAGTGCAGGTACAAGTAAGTACTACAGCATAAGTAATCTTATATATTATAGTGATGCTTACAGTATGTACAGTGTTGTTGACAGTGGTAAGCAACATATATACGTATATATATATATACGATTTTATATATGTATAATATTTTATTTTATTTATTTTTATTCAAATTTGTATTAATTTATTTAAATTTGTCTGTATATATTTGTTTCCTATTACCTTGCTGCTATTACACCTGAATTTCCCTAACGGGATTAATACAAGTTTATCTATCTATCTATCTATCTATATTAAATATGTTATAAATAGAGGTGAAGTGGACAGAGTTGGGAAGGGGAGTGTATGGATAAGGGTTGTATGTACAGTATTGACAAACATATTGGCTAGTTGGCTATATGTACAATATAAATAATAGTAATCTGAATGTGAGAGGTTCAGCGTGTGCAGGAACGAGCAAATAAACAAGTACTGAGACAGTGCAGTGTTTGTGTCTTTATCATTTTTATTTGGACTTTAAAAATGCCGTTTCCCTGTAATTTCTATTGGCATTGATGACTTTGCCCCCATGTAGGGCTATGTGTGAACAGTGCACTTGTGTTTTCCTCTCGCATAAAGATATAAACTAAACGTATAAATACAAATATATATTTTACAATACATCTGAAAGGAAGAAAAATATTTTGTGCAGATTAGTTTGGTACTAAGTGCTTGCTTAAAGAGCAGATCATGGTAAACACTAATGATTCCATAAAACAGAAGGAAACCAGATATCTAGTTCCTAGTCTGATAGAACCAGAGTCATTTGCTGAATTTCAGCAAATATACTGTATATATCTGTTTCTAACCGTATCTGTCCATCCTAAGAAACCTTGGGCCCTAATCTGCCAGAAAGGGTCTTTTGGGGTATGCTACATCCACTTTCAACTGAGTCTCTCCGTTTAGATCCTTTTTTTTTTGCTTTTATAGACAATCCAGAACTTGGATCACAAATAGCTTTAGAACTGAATGGTACCATCTAAGGTGCTTTTTCAAATCCAGCTAAAAATAAATAAACAGACAATGAATATATCCATGTTTCCTTTGAACTAGTATTACAATAAACTTTTTCTACTATTTTTTTGTTCCCAAGCTAGATGTTTCCAAGATAAAATGTTTCCCTTTCAACAAATCCTTACTGTTTGGTTTTGTTTATGTTTCCAAGGACTACTATTGCTTACAAGGGAGCAAAAACACTATGCAAGTACCACTATGACAAGTGCCAAAACTAACTGTAAAACAGGGGCTACACAATACTGTCTGCAAAAGGTATAAACATTGACTAATGACTAATACTGTCTTTTAAAACTTAAATTCTCTTTTAACACCGTGCAAAAACAAGGGCCAAGATGTTAATGTAAAAACAAAGTTAGAGTTTTAACTACATATATATACATACATACAAACACATATATATATATATATATATATGTAATCAAAGTGTAATGACAATTAGACATACAAACTATTCACATATATGCAAAAGTATACTCTGTCAACGAAAGAGCTGTGTAGTTGAAACAGTCATAAATTCAGAAACCCTGAAACTCCAGAAGATTGAGTAAGCTTACTTGAAAGAATTGTGATTTTTGGCTTAAAATCACTTCAGATCAGGGGGAAAAGAATCAAGTATTGAATCCAGTCATAGTTATGTAGAGGTATACATCACTTCACCATCCTGGAGAAAAAAAAAGACATGAGCTTAATGCCCAGGATGGTGGAGCACAGTTAGAGATCTCTGTGTTAGAAAGGACAAGTAGAGAGGAAACAGCAGTTTCATCCTGATCAAAAGTCCTGGGCTACTCGTGTGGTTTCCTGTGGTGTGGTGACACAGACCACATCAGAATAAAAAACTCCCTGAACTTTGTCACTTGGAGAGCCATCAACCCTATTCCCCTGTCATCTGTCTGTCTGTCTATCTGTCTGTCTGTCTGTCTGTCTATCTGTCTGTCTCCCTCCCTCTGTTTAATCCTTTCATCCCTCTCCCTCTGTGGGTCTTTTCCTGCTGTTTAGTGGAATGCTCTTTTGTGGGTCTTTTTCTTGGACACTCCTATTCTGTGTGTTCTCTCTTTGCCCTCCTCCCTGGGTGTCTCCTCCTGTCTCCTCTCCTCCGCTCTCCTCTCCCTCTCCCTCTCCCTCTCCTCTGCCATCGACTCCTCTTCCTCCATGGCCACGTCCTCCGCCACGACTCGCCTCCTGCCCTCTTCTTCCCTCTCCGTCCCTCGTCTATCCTCCTCCTTCTCCTCCTCCTCCTCCGCATCCGCCCTCTCCTGCATCTCTCCGCCGGACGGAGGCCTCGCTTCCATGATGTGGACGACCCCGGGCCTCAGGTTGGCCGCGCCGGGCAGGCTGAGCCCCGAGACCGGGCTGATCCCCACAGCCTCAGCCTTAGCCCTGTAAGCTCCACTCACGGGCGAGGCAGAGTGGATAGGGAAGAGCTGGGAACCAGTGGGAAGCTGAGCCAGAGTGGAGATGGGAAGGCCGGGCACCGCCAGCGTCTGCCCCACGGGGGAGAAGGTGATGGGGGACAGCACCGTGAAGGGGGACCCGGAGGAGTTAGCGCCGGAGGAGAACGAGGCGGAGGAGCCGGAGAAGGAGCGTTGCAACTTCGGCCGTTTGCCGAGAGGGGGCCGCGAGAACGGGGTGGCCGAGAGGGGCGTGTGCACAATGATGGGGAAGGGAGAGGACGGATGGGTCCTCCAGTCCAATGGCTGCCTCTTCTGATTGTCCAGCTGGCATTCTAGAACTTTAGGAGCATACCGAGTGTCAAAGGTCATTTGTAACATTTTGAATCTAATATCAAATAATGAAGACACTATGTGGATGCACTAATACTGACAATAACTATTATTATTACAAATACATTATTAATCTGTTGTTATCAGTAATAATAATAGTAAAATGTGTCACCTTTCTATGGGTGCTCATAAGAACAAGGAACAATATCAGTTCAATTACCAAAGAGTCTTAATTTCTCCTCATCTAAATCTGATGCATGACTAAACACTGAATCTACCATAACAGTAACTATACTGTTTCTTGTAAGTCCATACGTAAATCCATAGTATTCTCTCCTGTAATGGTAGGTTTTAGACTGCTGGCAGAATGCTATACGCTATTCTCCCCTTTGGCGGACATTTTGAAACAAGCTTTTTGCACAACAAAGACAGAAGAGTCTCCATGAATAGTGGAGAAGACTGAACGGTGTGACTGGTGGTTGTTGTTCCGTTGTGGTTTGTGCAGAGGCGGCCTCACCGTCGAGTCTGTTGTGGAGCTGCGGTTCGTTCTGGGCCGCCCTGCTGCGCTGCAGGTCCAGGACCTGCCTGACCGAGTCCAGCAGCCCAAACATCTGAGTGAGTGTGCTCAGAACGGCTGCATCTGATGCATTAACACACACACACACACAGAGGCACATAAACATGCACACACACACATGCATACATCACCAGCCAATTAGCACACATAAACAGTACACATCTCACATCTTATACACTAGGACATGAAGAAGTGCCATTAGAAAGGTCAGAAGAGAAGAAACACTTATGAATGTAACCTTTGGAACAATGTGTGTGACTGTGTATGTGTGTGTTTGTGTGTGTGTTTATGTGTGTGTGTGTGTGTGTGTGTGTGTGTGTGTGTGTGTGTGTGTGTGGTGTGTTTGACTGTGTGTGTGTGTGTGTGTGTGTGTTTGACTGTGTCTGTGTGTGTTTGTGTGTGTGTGTGTGTGTGTGTGTGTGTGTGTGTGTGTGTGTGTGTTTGTGTGTGTGTGTGTGTGTGTTTGACTGTGTCTGTGTGTGTGTCTGTGTGTGTGTGTGCAAGGGTGCCAGCAGGAATACATTTCACACAAACACGTACGCACATCTACCCACTGGTGTAGCGAGAGAGAAGTCAGCCTGATTCATTAATAATTAAATAAAGCCTACCAAAAGAATTTGAAGTTTATTCTCCTTCTGCCTGGTGCATTCAATTGTTTCAGCCCTTCCTCACTGTCAGTTCCCATATGTTCATAAATTCAGTCTTTTGTCAGTCATTGTACTCCGTAAGTAAGATGCCTCAAAGTGCTGAAGCACATCAGTGGAGCTAGTTGCATCTGTGCCATTGTGTGTGTGTGTGTGTGAGTACCCACCTGTGTGGTGTAGGAGAGCCTGTTCCCCACGCTGCTCTACTCCCCTCAGCAGGGCCAGCAGCTCAGTGCGGATGCTGGACACCACCTCCCCCACCAGCCCCATCTCAGACATGCCCTGCCAGAAGCTCAGAGACTCCTCTGGAGACACACACATACAAACATCACAGACACACACACACATACAAACACCACAGACACACACACACACACACATACAAACACCACAGACACACACACACACATACAAACACCACAGACACACAAACAAAGACACACTCCTGTTACATCATATGTCAAAATTGGTTTTATGATCTGCTGTAGTACTATAGTACAGTTATGCAGGGAATTGCTGTAAATAACGATTGCATGATGGGCAAATTGGACTTATTCAGTGAGAATGTGTGATTAGCTTATGAGTTATAATGATTTTTGTGGAAAAATTACTACTTGTGGAATGGTGTAAGTAATGAATGAATGATGATATAAAACTCTAACTTAATCCATTTATTATCAGCATGAATGCATCCTGGGTATTGAACCCAGGGCCTTGATGTCATTGTCCCCCTACTCTACCAACTGAGCTACAAGAAATTAAAACATTCACTGATACATCTACTTTTAGTTCCACCGTGAAATGAATTATTTGAAAGATTCTCTTTGGAAATGTACTGTTATAAAAGCACTGTTAACCCATGTTTAAGTCAAAAGTAAAAACCAAGCCATATCATTTTTCAAAGCATGAGTGTGAAGGTTTGTTTTTGTTTTGCATTTCAAAGATATTGGATATCTGCAAGTCAATCAGCAGCGCAACACATAGGGAGGTTACTGTCAGCATATTAGCAGCAGTGAAGTCATGGGTTTGATTCCTGAGATATATTATAATGAAGTGAACTTTCACTCTGTTAAATAAAATAGACTTTCTAAGTTCACAAATGGAACAGTGAGCACTGTAGCTTCTTTGGCATTTTTGATCAGCATGTATGCACAGGTGTTGAACACCTTGGCCTTGTCCCCCCTAACTGAACTACAGGAATTCACACAGGTGCAAACATACACTGAAAACATACAGAGATACATTAACTTTCATAAAGTATTCATAACGTATGTATGGTACTTTCACTCTGTTAAATAAAGTAGACTGCTAAGTTCACAAATGGAAATGTGAGCACTGCAGCTTCTTTGGCATGTCAATTCTACATATCCTACATCTGTAAACACACCAGCACCTGACGCCTTTATCTCTTAATGTACTATGCCTAGATATATAAACTAATTTAAAGACATATGTGCCATTCAAAATCACCTTTAGTTGACCATAATCAGTTTGGCTGAATGCTAAGCTGCTAACATCTTTGCACATGGGTCATGGGGTCAGTGCAGAGAAATGGAAAAGCTCTTTCCTGCTTTTCAATTTCATTTCAAATCAATTGCATTTGGTTATATGGTGCCATTTAAAAATAAGTACTGCCTAAAGCACTTAACAGAAGCCTGAAGCCCTAAGGGCAAGCTTTTCACAGTAAAAAGTTGTATTTTTCCACCATGCAATTGTGGGATATACAGTACTGAGCAGGACATCAGTGGTACAATATGATACTGCTTCATTTATGTACAATTTCCCATAATGCATTTGTGATTTACTGTTATGCAACACAAATAATATACTATACAAATCAGTAGAAAAGGGCAGACCCCCCCCCCCCCCCCCCCCCACACACACACACACACACACACACACTCTCTCTTTCTTTGTATCTCATCATTTCATCGTTTTCACCTGGTGAATCCTCTGTTTCTTTCTTAATCTCTCCATTGGCTTGTGATAGGACAGGGATCATATGACTGGCCCGCGCTTCCATCATGACATTGCCTGAGTCGTCTGACCTCTCTTCCACGAACAGCATCTGACCACCTCCTGCTCAAGGAGAGAGGGAAGAAGAGAGAGAAAGAGATAGACAGAGTAAGAGCGAGAGTAAACGAGAAAGAGAGAAAGACATAGATAAAGAGCGAGAGAGAGAGAGAGAGAGAGAGAGAGAGAGAGAGAGAGAGAGAGAGAGGGTAACAACAAAAGGAGGCACTCTCTGTGAAAAACTGAACTTCAAGTTTCTGTTTCAGAAAGCCTAAATCATCAGTTCATGGAGAGAGAAAAGATACGGTGGCATTTGATCTGAGACAGTAATGGACAATAGAAAAGTTTACCATCTGTATCACTGCCATAATGAGAAATGGAAAAAAGCAAAACGTCCTCAAAAGTCAAGTGTGCTGATTTATTATTTTGGAAAGGTTAAAATAGATGGGGTGAACACATCCTGTTCCAGATGTCTTATGAATTTCAAGTGATGACAGAAATACAGTATGTCTGGATGGAGATCAGTTGCAGTAAATCCAATCAAATCAGTATTGCAGAAAAATGATCCATTCAACTGGCAGACAACTTTTTAGATTTAGCTGAAAGGCATTAGATGACTTTGAGTGGCAACTAATATAATTTTCCATAATAATGGTATTGTTAAATTCTTTATTTTGAATACAGTCCATATCTTTATTTCTACTTTACTAAATGATTACTGCAGAAGACATTGTTTAATGCTTTTAATTAATGCCGTCAAATGCCATACAAATGCGAAAAGCCGCATCTTGAGCCAGTGTTTTGGTTTGTCCATTGTGGGCCACTGTAGAAACATGACAGCCCAACATGGTGGACTCCGTGGAAGAGGAACCACTCCCTATGTAGATACGAAGGGCTCGTTCTAATCTAACGAAAACACAACGATTCATAGTTGCAGGTAATACACTAATGAAAACATCATTTTGAATACTACATTCCATTTCCACAAATACATGCCACTAAAAACTACACACTGTGCCTTTAAGCACCTGTTACAGAGTGATGGGAGCAGGGAGGTGGTTTTCCTTGTAGGGGGGTCTGGGAGGTCAGGCAGTCAGCTTACTTGCTAGCAGGGAGGCCAAGGTGGGCAGGAGGGTGACTTACCTGATGGTGGGAGGTATAGTTGTGTAGCTTGCGTGTTAGAGGGGTTGTGGAGAGGGGGGGCTCAGGTGTGTGATTCACCTGGCAGTGTGGGGGGGGGGGGGGTCTTAGGTGTGTGACTTACCTGAGAGCGGAGAGGTGGGGGTGGGCATTGAGGCAGTGGAGGGTAGGCGAGTGCTGTTGATGAGGAGGTCAAATTTGGTGCTGCGACACGAGTTGGTGCAGACTGTGTCGTGCTGGTAGAAGTCAATCTGGCCTGAATCCATCATTTTCCTGCAACAAGGTCCGAGAGACACAACACAATCAAGGGAAACAATATGTGTTTCTGCTCTTGTTTGCTTGAGTGAGTCTTGAGCTGATGCATTTGTCTGAACAGTTCCAAGAGGGAGAGGTATAGATTAACTGAATAATGTGAACTATGATATTTGCACACGTTCATCTCTCAGAATATGGCTGTGATATAGTCTAATGAATTGGCATTTAACTCTCTTTAAAACAACCACAAGAAACAACTTATGTCTGAGATTAGCACAATTCTTATTCGTAAATACCCTAATCAAAACCTGTCTTATCAACATTCAGTGCCAACGGCAAATAAATTCCAGTCATTCTCCTGCCATCAATCATAGTCTGGGGCACCGTGCCAAATCCGGTGGAAAGCAGCAAGACGGGGCAGAGAAGTGAAATGCTTGTACACAACGTTTGATTCCATTTTGTAACTCTGACGTCAGATGTTTCTACAGTAGCAGCACTACAGAAGCAAACGTGTGTCATTTGACTTTACACTGATACAAAGGAATTGATGTGATTACTAATTAATAATACTAATTAATCTATAATTAATATGACAGCCTGAGTAGTGTGTTCAAACCCGAGGCAGCTGACAGCAGAAGCTGGTCGCGTTTTTGGTGTGAATGTTCCATAAGGATCTGTTTCTAATTCATGTTTGATGGAGATCATCAACGTGAGACTAGAACGAGAAAGAGAGAGAGAGAGAGAAAGTGAATATGTGTTTGTCACTGTCACCTGAGCATAACCCCTCCCAGGCGAATGGCTCTCTTCCAGTCCTTCAGAGTTGATTTGCCGGCCAGCTGAACAAACTGTTTAGGGCTAATCAGCTGGTCGTTGAACTGCATAGAGAGCATACATGGGAACAGGAGCAACATCAGGAACATTTGGCATTCATAAGCAACGGCAAATATGTAGAGTTAAATCATTAAAGTTCAAATGCTGCCTGGGGCATTTTTATTTTAAATTCTACTCGTGACTGACTGTAGATCAAACATCAGAGGAGAGAGATGGGAGGAGAGATGAGAGTGCTAATTCCAAATTTAGAGGGGTGCTACGAATGTACCTTTACACACTTGACGTTGATGCCTGGACACACAAACTTCTTGAACAGGAGGACTGCTCTGCTGTCGCCACAGGTTATGGGGTATCCATATTCCACCTCATCTCCCTCTGTGCTACTGTCCTCTGTTTGGGAGGGGTCACAACAAAACATGCCTTACTATATTGCCAGACTGCACATAAAAAAAAAATCTAGATATCTGATGAACATTTACTGTCCCTTTGAAGTGGGGACTGATCGTATCAGTACCTGCAGGAGAGCCACTTCCATGACAAGTATGGACATGATGTGAGTAAACTGAACTATTTTGTATCATTTCGGGCAACTGATCAGAGGCCTGTGGAGAGGGGGAGGAAGAAGTGGGAAGAGGAATTAAGAAACCTCTCACCTTGGTGCGTCTCCACAGCCAGGACTGTGGTGGACGTATCTGCATTGTCATCGTTTGCCCTGCAGATGGAGACAAAGGCAACAATTGAATGTACAGAGAACACAAAGCACTCTTGAGGGTAGGGCTGATCGGCATTCTGCGTGCATAGTGCATGCATTATGACTGAAAACAAAGCAAAGGTAAACAACCTGACAACAGTATTGGTAGGTATAAAAAGGCACTGTGTGGTTTATTCATAACACTTGAAGATGCATTGCTTAATTACGAACGTCTCAAATACCATGTTCCCATAATCCATACACAATCTATGCACTAATTCTGACTAAAATGATTAGAATGATTGCAAGAATATCTTTGCTAAATGAGCGAAGCGCTTTTCATTAGCAAAAGCATAATAACCATTTTGGTCTCAGGTCTTAGGTGGAGAGAGGTGTGTCCACCTCTCCTCACTCACCCCTGATCGATGGACTGGAGGTGCAGGATGACCTGGGCTTTGTGGCCAGTGATGGTGTCACCCTCGTTTCCCTTGACCATCAGCATGTCCCCCATGGACGTGGTGACATCCGCATTGGCCATCAGAGTCTCCAAAAAACACTTCAGATAGACATGGAGAGAACAACCCCGCCACATTTGAAATATCGCTATTCATATTTGTTCACATCCTGCTGTACATTAATCTTTCAAAGTACACAGAGAAATGCATATGGTGTGGTTATAGATATCGAATTAAAACGGGTTAAACTACTGTTACAAGTAGTGGTGGGCTTGTTGTCGCGGCAGAGATAGACGTAGTAACCCAGTACTAGCTCGAGTAGTAGGAGCAGAAAACAAATACATATCGTCTTTTGGTCTGTTAAATAACGCCAGTGAAGTAGCACACAACCAGTTCAAATTAGCAACCAAAGCCTCAGTTACGCGCCGGCTGCACTGCTGTTGCGTGCATAATGTCACAGTGCGTGTTGAACATAACTGTGCAACAGAGTAGGCTACGTGCAAATACCACGCACAAAGGGCGACTGAGAGGCATGTGAACAGTTAAAATAACCAGCCGTCAAAGCACATATAACTGTGATTACCAAATGGTACTATTATACAAGACTGATTCTTTATACACAACTGTATCTAATTATGTGTGGGTATTACTTTAGCCCTCAAATGACCATTAAAGACACACTAAACAAAGTTGAGTACAAGAAAATTGCTATCACATCTAACCGTAGCTAACTAACAACCTGATAATATAATATATATATTTTTAATGTTGTTCCAGAGTTCAGGCAATAGCTTTTCCCAAGTTGAGGCTTGCGCTTTCCCACCCTTTGCGTGCTCGCTGCTCTATCTGTGCGTGTTTAGGAATGCGCCATTTATTTAACCACAACACAACAACATAGCACTTGATCTTTGGAAAACAGATTGGAAATCATATAGAAGTATTTCATAAGAATGCTGGTTTCTACTTGTCACAGTCACAAAGGTTGTCAACGCCGGACTGATACGTTGTTTCTTGCGCCTTCGTATAACGTGCCTTCGTATTTCTTTTCTCCCCGTTTAGCACTGACGTCTCTGGTGCGACGGCACGCACACCAACAACCGTGCGGCAACGTTGTCCCGTCCCCTCAGGTCTCGGTCCCGCACGGTTCGGCACGGCAGCCGACCAAATACCCTTGCACACCACTACATCGACACAAATAACGAAATTCACAAAAACTTAACTTTAATCGAAAGTCGTTTGATTTTTTCTTACCCTTTTTACGGCGTCGAAATCATCCTTAGCTTGTTGAGAGCTCTTTAGAGCATGCGCCCTACCGCTTCGCTACACTTCCTGCAATGAAGGCAGGGATCCTTGCCTGAGAAGCATCTGTCCCACTGTCACGAGAAGCGGTCTGTTCGCACGCGATGTGTAAATCGGTCAAACTGCTCTTATTTTCCCTCATTTAACGGCGGATTCAGGACCAACGGATGGCACGTTTCAATAACGTTGCCACGCATAGCTCCTATCTGAATTTATCACGGAACTACAGGTTTGTAGACTATGGTCAGTATTCACAGATGGAAATATACTGTCTGTATCGCCCTGTTTGCCTCAATAAAAAACGATTTAGAACTACTGTAACTGTTATGTTGTGTGTATTCGCGTGTCTGCTACAAACAGACATCTGTGTTATGTTTGATCAAATAATCAAATGGAATAGCCTATTGCTCGAGCTACATGAAGTGAAAGGTATCGTACCAGAAGGTGGCAGTCGCATGCACTAAAAAATAACGCTTTGACTATTTAGGCAATTATGAAATGTGATTTGTCTGTTTATGATATAGGCTACAGAGGATTTGCCTGTGGGGTTTGTAATCCTTTACGCACACATTATATGCAGTTTAGTCATAAGCATAAGCCCTGCTATTCAGTTCAAACACTGACATTATCAAGGCAGAAGAAAACCTGCTAATGTGAACAAATAGCCAAGCTACACAAAAACATTTCTGACCCAACACATTAGACGACTATCGCAAAATTAGCTGCCGTTCAAAAGAATGATTATCCAATATTTTAGTGTCACGATGAACTACTAGTGAACACTGTGTCGTGTGTTATAGAAACAGGTAGGTTGTGGGGGGAATCAAATAATCTTTAAATAAAGTATGCCTAGTAGGTCCTCATTAAGGTCTGTCGGCTGAGTGCTTCTTCTCTAAGCCCACTCATGTGCAGCAACATAGTAACTTCTGTCCTTTTTTTTTTCCAGACGTCAGTTCCTTATTTGGAAAAGGAATTTAGGAAACAAGTGGTTTAACTGGCACTTTTGCAGGCCAATGAGAGTAAAGCATGCGCACACTTGCCCAATCAAAAGTATCCGGTTCCTCTGGCAAATAAAACTTGGGTGAGAGTTGTGAAACTGTATTTACGATGTAACTGTCCCCCGATGGCTTAGAAGCTAAGCGTTCGACTGTACATATTCCTCCGAGGGAATCATGCAGGCAAGTTCTGGAAACATTTGGGATGCCTTGGAATCGTTATCCTATCTCTGGCTCATATTAAGTGCCGAGGCTTTGCTGGTGAGCGGACAGGAGGGTAAGTTGTCTTGGTTGATGTATGCATTGAAGTGTAAAACTAAATATTTGTTTTATTTGATGAATTGTTATTCACATTTATTTATAACGCGTCGGGAGTTCTAAAGACAAACCATCTACGTGGTTGAAAGTTTGCTCTGACATTTGTGGGAAGATCCGTGAAGGTTCAAGTTAATGATTTAAAGGAATTCCACATATTCGAGTGGACAGTGTTCCTTGAGTTCAGTCTCTCAGACAGGTTTTTGTTGAAGGTAGGTAGGTGGGGTGGGGAGGGGGCCATTGGAGGGAATTCTCAGAAAGTGGTATCAGTCTTTTACTGAATATTTATTTGAATTAAAAAGACATTATACAATACATATTACTGGAGATTAGTCTGTGTACATTATATGAATGCAGCACCGTCTCTGTAAATTGTTTTATTAAACATACCATGTTATGTATCTGTCATCACATATAGTGGCTTTTAAGAAACTTTTGGTCCATACTTGGTGAGATGTTGATTACATTACATTATTTAGACCTCTCAGTTTAAAAGCATAGGGTCCCTTTTATTGACTATGCCACACGAGATTGGTTTAAGCCAAACTAACTAACACCCAGGTTGTCCAACTATGGCCTATGTTCCACTCCACCTGAAGCGTTGCACCTACATAATGAACGTCCTCATCAGAAGCTATGGTTCTGTCTCTCCCTCTCTCATCACAAAGACTCGGAGAGGGAATCAATGTGTGTCATTTAGCCTTTTTAGGAGAAGACGGGCCTCTGTACTACCACTGTTCATTGAAGGACTGGTGGAGTTATTGTGTGGCAGCAGCGCCATGGCAACCCTGGCCAGAGAGTATTTATGAGTGGTGTGAGTGTGTTTTGCTGTCACCCAGAAGACTGATCTCTTTTTTTTTTTTACTCAAGAGAGGGTCCGGCTAATGAATGAGCCAGTGGGGAGAGCACAGAGGGGTTTATGGGGCTCAAGGGGGCTGTCGCCAGCACTAGTCCTTAAATGCTCTGGCTGGAGAGAGGTCCTCTGCTTGGGTGAATGTCAGAGCTGTGCTTAGTGTACACACAGGAGCCGAGGGCCTCCCCCCTCCCTCCCTCTCTCCCCCTCCCTCTCTCTCTCTTCTCTCTCTCTCTCTCTCCTTCTCCATCTCTCTCTCCTTTCTCTCTCTCTCCCTCTCCTCTCTCTCTCCCTCTCCCTCTCTCTCTCCCCTCTCTCTCTCTCTCTCTCCCTCTCTCTCTCTCTCTCCTCTCTCCCTCTCTCTCTCTCACCCTTCTCCTGATCCTCCTCCACTTTCCCTTTCACGGCCAGCCATGTAAACCTACTAATTCTTCATTACATTTTCTCTTTGGCATGTCACACACAAGCACACATCTCTACATCCCTCCCTCTTTTTTTCGCACAAATCTACACACTGAGAAAACAATTCACTGTGTTGCCTGATGACTCTCTTATGTGACTGACTTAACATGACTAGGTGGAGTTTGTAGCATATACAGTATATCAGGCATACTGGGAAGACTTCATGTAGCTAAAAAAATCTAATCAGAATTCACTCAAACATTTCCCAGTTGATCCACGTCCACTTTACTTGACCTTGTCTTGTGTAACCAGCAAACTCTTCCTCTGGAACTACATACTGGAAATTAATTAGTTTGATAGAGGATTAGTTTGAGGGAACGTTCCTCCTATAGGCTTCTTGCTGGGCTCTGCAGTGTCCATTAGATACATACCATCATCAGTTTCAGGACTGCCTTGAAAATGTTTGTAGGACATAGGACTTTAGGCCTGGTAAGAAGAGGAAAAAGAGAAGAGTTGTTTAAATGGAAGTGCCTGCATACATACATACATACATACATACATACATACATACAAGTGAAGGTTTGTGAAAAGGGCGAGGAAGGAGGGGAGTATGGCTGTGTGTTTGTGTGTGTGTGTGTGTGTGTGTGTGTGTGTGTGTGTGTGTGTGTGTGTGTGTGTGTGTGTGTGTGTGTGTGTGTGTGTGTGTGTGTGTGTGTGTGTATGGCAGTTAGTACTAAACTTATGTGTCTGTACATGGTAGAGTGTGTGTGTTTCAGAAATAGTATTTGCATCTGTGTAAGAAAAACTTTGTCTGTATATGTATCCGTCTTCTGTGGGTGTGTGTGAGAGTATGCATATTTCTATCTGCTGGCTTGTGTGTGTTTAAGTACCCCACGTTCAGGGTATGTTTCTGTATGTCTGTGTGTTTCTAAAAAAGCGTATTTGTATGAGTTTGTTTGTCTGTAAGTGTGTGTGTACACTATCTGTGTGTCCTTTTGTGTGTACTGTGTGTATGCATTCTTTATCGGTTGTGTGAGTTTGTGCGTCTGTGAGCATTTGTGTGGAAAGCTATGTTTGTATACTGTGTGTGTGTATGTGTGTGTGTAAGTGTGTGTGGCTGAGTGTATTTACTAAGTATTTTTTCGCAACAGGGTAGAGGTCAGGGTGAGTCAAACGTGGTCACATCCACAGACAGGAAAAGGCCTTGCTCAGACAGACTCCTACTCTCCCAGCGGGCCTCTATATACACAAGTTGCGTGGGCACGTTTAATCTAGCGGCGTCACGGGGGAAGATGACCAACCATTAGGTCAATTATTTTCCCTGAATCATTTGTTAGTGTACGTCGGTTTAGCTCGTCACGATAGCTGCGGTGTGTGTGTGTGTGTGGGACAGGACAAAACAGATCTGTGTTGAGCCACACGTTTGTGTCAAAAATGTTAGCTGGAGCTTTGATAGACAGACAGGGATTGTTCAGTGACAGGTACACCAGCTGAACATCCTGCCTGTCAAACGTTCAGGCCTGCGGGGACCTGTTTCCCCCAACCCCTGAGGGAAAAGTCAAAATTGCACGTTCGTGTGGCTGTTAATGAGCGACTGACGACAGACAGAAATCTTCCCCGTGCAGTCAGCATCAAGCCCACCTTCTCTTTCCCGTCACTTTGGCCAGAAGGAATTTCCTACCTCTGCAAGGCTATGTGTATTAGCGCTCTCTGTAATTTTACCCACTATCATCACTTTAACTTGAACTTGTAACTCAGCTTTGTGCTGGTTAACAACAGGGTGTCAGAATTGAAATTGCAGTCTTGTTATGGGTCACATTTTGTAAAAAGGAGTTAGTTTGTCATTATAAACTGTAATCATGCGTCTGGTGTGTCCATGTAAATTTCCAGTGTCAGCTAAGAGTGGGAGAACAATAGCAGCCTAATAGACACTGTCAGTGGTGATGCCCACCTGAAATTCAACCAAATATAAACTCTGTGATCCATGTTTCCACACTGTGTTTCATACGGTGTCACAGTGTTTGGACTAATCTGCAAATCTGGGTTAGGCTGGCGGTATGCCTGCGGAAAAGTGAATCCAGTGTAAACATTGTGTTTGTGCCTGAAACTAGACCAGAGGCTGAGGCAGTGCCTCATCCGAGCCCAGCAGTGCTTACCAGGGCCAGGGTTAGTAAGTAGATACGGCCTCTACCAAAGTGGTTGTGGCAGGAAGGGCAGTCCCTGGTTGTTCCCGATCACTGGGGCATATCAAGAGATGGCAGAGCAAGCCCACTAAATGAATGTGGAACGCAGGACAAAGCGCTCACCCCCACCCCAGAAGACCACACCAAAAACACAGGCAGTATTCACCAACCCCCCCTATCTGCTCCAGACAGGGTTGGAGGTGACACAGAAAGCTAGTCTGGACTCCATGGGTTCACCTAGTAAGTCTGGCATTTCGAGTGGATGTCTTGAGGGGCAGTTGGGCCTGTGGTGTAGATGGACGGAGGGAGGGAGACCCTCAGGGCAAACTAACTGCCAACCGGATCAGATATGCGATGCAGTATGACGCCAACTCAAACGTTTCTGTCTTCACCCTTCACTGACACACAGATCAGCCATTTTCTTTTTAAACATAGTGTTAGAAGAATTAAATCAGTGCTTTCTCTCTCTTTCTCTCTCTCCCTCCCTCTCTCTCTCTCTCTCTCTCTCTCTCTCTCTCTCTCTCTCTCCCTTCTTCTGTAACCCAGACATGGGACATGTCTCACAGTGCATGATTAGCCTACCCTTATTTGGACATATGCAGCCTCACAGAGCCTTTGGTGGTAACTGATTCACTCCAAGAGGGTTTCTTGATTTCCATCTAATTAGCGGTAATTAACAGTGTCTGACCTTAAGAGTTTGATTGGCATGGTATAATTAGGCATTGTTCTTCATGATCACGGCAGACTTGGCTTGCCCAGGAATTAAGTTCCTTTTCCAACACTGATGCAGAAGCTGAACTATAGCCGAACCTAACCTGACACATGAGTCAGAGCACTGAATAGGAGAAACAGCCCCAGGAGCGGCTGGGCATGAAGCTCTACTGCTGTAGATTATGTCGTTAATCCTGCTGAAACAACAGGAGAGGTGAGCCTACGCTCTCGTCTCCATTGCGAAGTGATGTAGCTTGTTGCTCACCACTCATCGACTGGGACAGATAAGTCAGGACTGTACTGGTGGTCAGACGGTCTTCTCCTGCTAACCGAGGGAGTAGCTATTCTGGGTGTTGTTCTGGATTCTGGATGATCTTGTGGTTATGATCTCACAATTATGCACATCTCTCTCTCTCTCTCAGTCTCTCTCTCTCTGCTGCTTTCTCTCTGTGTCTCTCTCTCACTCTGATTTTCTTTTTGGTTCACCAGCATTGCAGTCACGTACATATCTCCCTTAAACGGGTGAAGTTATTAATATGGAAGCAAAAGAGCTCCCTGGAGTGTGACTAAGGCTGGTGAATTTGGCAGTGTCACTCTCTGCGGAAGCCCCAGCTGTTTGCAGCACCAGCCAGTTCTCACACCTACACAGCCCCTCTCCGAGGCCTTCAATCTGTTTTCCCATGCAGATGAAGTCACCTGACCTCACAGACAGACTCAACACTGATGCATGCATTTTGTTGATAGAACAGATGTTCCAGAGAATAATCATTGTTTGTTTTGTCATTAGAAATAATTGCTCATGAATGTCAACAGACATGGTTCATATAAATATGCAATCTGAATTGACTTCTTATGTTGAAAAACCTTCACTTGTGCACAGATACTACAAGCCGATACGAAAGCAGACAGTGGTTCAATCGATGTGATATTGTGTCACTGTTCTGAAATGAAACACCGACATGTTTTGCTCGCCTTCAGTGTTCATATGATCTCTCATTATGTTTGCCTGAGTCTGACTGCCTAAGTCAAAGAAATGTCTTCCTTGATTTATTGACTTTATAGACAAACATGCCAACTGGTAACATGATCAATCTTTTCTTAAAGTAACAGTAATTTACCTCATGACAGAATGCCTTCCTCTCTAGTCACTACACCAACTCTCTCTGCCCATGCATAGGGAATGGCTGTGGACACTCAGTCCTGGGTACAAAGAGTGGTACCCTGACCTCCATGAACTACCCTGGCACGTACCCCAACCACACCCAATGTGACTGGAGGATACGGGTGCCACAGGGCAAGACGCTGCGCCTTTTCTTTGGAGACTTCAACCTGGAGGAGAGTGAGAACTGCCAATCAGGGTCCCTCACCATTGCTGATGGCCAAGAGGCCGTGATACTGGGTAAGATGCAGTTATTGAAAAAAAAAAACACACACACACACATTGAAAAAGTACTCATATGGTGTTCTTCTGTGATCCTCTTAAAACTCTGTTTAGCTGAGTGTTTGTTAAAAACTCACTGGGCTAAAGGGTCAATTCCTTTGGATCAAATACAAACATAGCAAGTTCAAGGACATCTTGGGGCTCACACAAGAATGCTTGTGTTGTTCCAGTGTAATCGGTAACACTTAAAATTACAGCCTGCTTCTTACAGGGTAAATACCTGTTAAGTATGGCAATTGACAAAATAAGTAAACATTAAGTAACGGATATGACCATAGAAGTAAGAAGTGGTTATGTAAGGGATAATGTATAGTCCGGCAGTCATTATCTAAAAATAAATCCCGACGGGACGAACAGGACCCCGACGCGCAGCGGAGGGTCTTGTTTCGTCCTGAAGGGATTTATTTTTCGATTGGCAAATAGGCAGGCAAATAGAACTTTAAAGTTTCAGGTGTTGCGTAGCAACCCATTACTTGCTGACTTCAAGTTACAATGACTTTCCGTTACGTTAAATGACCGGACTACTTGCGGAATGATATGAAAGATGTGAATAAAAGCACAAAACCCGTTGCCAATATCAAGAAATCATCAACACTTTCAATAACAAATCTTCACTTCTTCTGAATTTCCTGATGGCTATTGATGTTTTCATTTTCGTCTGGATAGTAAAATACGGATCCGTTTTGACCGGTGAGGAGGGCAATACGCGGGTGGCATAACTACCCATTAGCCAATCAGAACGCTCGTACTGTCGTTGCCATATAATAAAACTGGTTAATTTACAAACATTTTACAAATAATTGTAATAATAACGTATAACTGTAATTTCTAATTCATTGTAATTCTAAAAGTAATTATAGGTTACTTAAAATGACTTACAAGGGACATCCTGGTAACGACATGGACATCTACTTCCGTTAAAAAGGCTATGTAATAGGATAAGTAACTGTGAAGTACAGTGTAAGAACAAATAAGTACAGAGTATGACTGTTGAAGTAGGTGGTTATTACTGTGTAATTCACAAACATTTTACAAATAAGTGTAAAGTATAAGTATAAATGTTTTTGTTTTAATCATCCAAAAGTAATAACATGTTACTTAAAATTACTTACAAGGGGCATTGTATTTACAACATGGCCAATTACCTTTGTTAAAGTGTATGTAAGTTTGCCATCTGCTCAAATGGATTAGAGCAGTGAAATGTGTAGTAGTACATTGTGTGGTAGTGTTGTTTCCCTTTTTCCTGCTTCCTCAGGTCATCAGCCTTACCTTCAGGTCATCATCTTTACAGTGGGTACTCGGCATATACCATTCCTTTTTAACAACCCAGAAAAATATGCACAATCCAGAGAAATGTGCATACTGCAGGCTTTAACCTGTCAGCGGGGGCCGTCACACCGATGTGTTTAGGATGTTGGAAAATAAATGTATATTTACCACCATTTGACATTTTAATGGCCTCTTCAGCTATAACCATGCCTAACTGATGTAGGCTCAAATTCCAGATCTTACAAAGTATGTCAAAATAAGCCAGCCTGCCACAACAGGCTTCTTCCCGTAACACAGGTTAATTCACATGTCCCTGCGTAGTCTGTGAGCGTCTCAACCACAACCACTGACTCATTTTTTCAGCAACCTCAGACAACTCCTTTAAAGCCCCTTTGGGTGACTGTCCTCAAAAAACCCCAGAACAGAAACGTTGTGGTTGATTTAGCTACAAAGCCTCTAACACCTATCTCCACTGGTCCTGTGCGTGCTTGCCAACCTTGTTGTCCCTCGCATCCGCTACCAGTGTACTTTATCGTCTTCCTTTCAAAGGCTTCCTGTGAATCCTTGAGTAAAGCAAACAATGCGCTCACACTCAGAATACAACACCATGTCTGGTGTCATGGCCGTCACAACAGTGCACTGTGGGACTTGAAGTTATCTTCCGACATCAACTAGCAATCTCCAGTCCTGCACTTTACCCTATTTGTTATAAACCCTACTGTTTATTCATGCCGGGTCTCCACTTTTCTGCCCCTCTCATACAAAAGAAATTCTACTGTCATTTCCAAACTGCCTTATTCATAATTCCCTCAAATTTCTCCACCTCTGAAATAGCAACTTCCTACACAATCAAAGGCCACCTTATGCATGGCGAAACCCCAAACTGCAAGCACCACAATTTCTATTTACCAGGCAAGAAGGTCTTCTCAATGCTGCTGATAGCATTAATAATGAAAGCTCTTCACTCAACATGGAATTGTACCACCTGCATAAGCTCTTCACTGGTTTCTCTACAATTGAATCACCTCACCATCAATATAAAACACCCCTTCCAGTAGTTTTCCCTTGCTGATAGATACACTTCTACTTTTGCTAAGTGTCACATTAATCCTTGGCCATTCCAGATTGTCATTAAATCTGGCTAACAGCCGACGAGTCCATGGAGCAGTTGTTGTCGTTCTTATAGGAGGTAACCGGGTGCTGTCCTGCAGCCTGAGACGACCAACAATCCATTTAGATGCCCATACTTCCATTGCTATGTTGAAATCCAATGGTGAAACAGTGCACCCAGCCATGATAACAATCTCCAATGCTGCCAGGATTTGGTGTAGTTACTTGTGTTGATCAACAACTGAGTATGCTCAAATGACTAACGCTGAAATATTCTCAGTGACCTGAAAGTATCTGGATGCCTTCCACAACAGACTGTGTGGCACCTATCCAAAGAGGTCCAAAAATAACACACGGACTCTTCCTTCTGTCATTGCTGCCTGAAGTTGATGCCAAATCATACTACTATATTTCAAACTTCCAGAAAATCCTGGAATTCCTGCTTTGTGCACAGAAATATAGGAGACTAACATCCTTGCTACCACACTAAAGATATTTTCTTCCACATTAAGAAGAGTGATCAAAATTGGCCTATGATCATGGTGTTCTTCTAT
>NC_045162.1:14629623-14664623 GCF_900700415.2 Clupea harengus | reverse complement strand
GCTTCGCCAACGGCATCCTCTCCAAGACGTCAGTAGTTTCTGTCCTTTCCACACAGCTATATATTGGTTAGCTTAGCAGACACTTTCATCCAAAACAACAGTACAGTGCAGATGTATATTTTCAGTACAGTGCAGACATACATGAATTGCTGCACACATTATTTTCCATCCGTATGTGTGCTTCCTGAGAATCAAATCCATTAGCTTGGTGATGTTGACCTTGCCCTTGTAGTTGAGCAGTAGGCACTTAACAAAAACCTGAAGATCTCCTTGACATGTTGTTCTCACCTATGACTGTTAATTGTTCATTGTTAATTATCCATTCATAATTTATTGGTATGAAATGCCCTTGTGATTAAACAGGGGCAGAAGTGGGCAAACCTCCCAGCTAGATGACAAGCATGGCTAAATGGGTGCTATTTTTTGACCTCATTCTAAATCTCTTATTTCTTCACAGGGGATCACTGTCAGATAAGAAGCTTGTCTTCACCAAAGGTGATAACAAAGTCCCAATCTTGATCCCAAAACTGTTACTGGTACTGTTGGAATGGTTTTTGAAAATGTGATTTTAAAACAGCTTGCAATTTGGTCAGTATGTAAGCACTGCAGATTCAACATCAAGGGCTTACATTTTCCTCTCTGAAAAAGAAGTGGTGATTAATGTTGAATCATAAGTACCAGGAAGCTTTAGATAGAGAGTGCGATGTTTATCTCAACATATCTGATGGAAGTTACACTTTAGTTGCCAATTGGTACTTCCTGTACAAATGGCACTGGCGAGTCTAAGACTATTTGGCTGATAACCGTGTTTATTTTGGCCATGGATCTGCAACCCATTTGAATGAAAGATAAACAAAGCCAGTTCCTTCAATTGTGTCTCTTTCTTCTAAGGGCATTAACATAAAACCATTCTTCAGACTTTAAAGTGTTCTGTACTTCATCACAAGAATTTCCTGTCTTTCCTTTGACTGTGCAGCTTGTAACGGGCAGCTGGCGGTGGCGGCATACAACATGTCCACGGTGTGGGAGGACACGGACGGACTGGGCCAGCGCGTCACTTGGATGCCAGGCGCCAGCGATGCCACAGGGCAGCCTCTGCAGTGGGCAGCCAGTACTGCTGACAAGGAGCCCTGGCTGGAGCTGGAGCTCCGGGAGAGGAGCACCGTCACAGGTCAGGGGTCAAAGGTCGTGACCTCAAGCGTTAGTCTGCTCTCTCTAGCGTGGCTGGCGGTTACTTATTAGCTTGTTTTTCCGTTAGCAACACTGTTTTGGAACTATTAGGCAACGGGTTGTACTGCGAAGGAACAAATGGGTTCATGGGCATATATTTTTAACACTTCAAAGAGTATTCTTAGACACAGTGGAGGTCAAAGCACTGTGACATTAATGAGAGACACACATATTTGAATCCCTTCTGTCTATGCCTTGTTCTTCTCTAGGAATAATACTTAAAGGAACGTCTAGATTCTACATAGAGTCTTACTCACTGATGTACAGCAAAGACCGCAAGACCTGGAAGCTCTACAAGGGTGCGCTCAGTAAAGACAAAAAGGTACCAGAGTTTTGGAGTTTCTGCTGGGCCGCATGGCATCACATATCCAACATCCATTTTGTGAATCCTAATGCTAATGAGGCCCTGTGGGATTTGAAGTGTTTACTCTGGTCTGAACGCAGGTGTTTGAGGCTCATTCGGACGGTCACGTGCTGGTCCTCAACAGCCTGTTTCCTCCAGTGGCGGCCCGCTACCTGCTCCTGCAGCCCCTCACCTGGCACCTGAGGGCCTCGGCCGGGGTACAGGTGCTGGGCTGCCCCATGCCCCGGGGGCGATCAGGTGTATATGGTACACAACTCTCGAAGAACTACGACTAGAGTTAGGCCAGTTAAACGGCATTATATTGGCTTACATTTCATATACAGTATAATATACTTTAATATACTGGTATTTCATTTTTTGTGTACAATTACAACAGAGAGAATTCTAAATAGAAGAGATAGTAGGCCTACTTTTGTAAAACTAGAAAGTACCCACTGAATTAAGTTTCTCATTGAATTAGGTTGAAAAGTACCTATATCAACTTAATTCATAGAGATGGCACCATGTGTAGCAAATACTGGACTATGTGTGAATACATTCAGATGTTTGATCTAAGAGTGTATAACTCGATGCAGTATTGCTTGGATGATTTGTGAGAAATGTTTTTCCTTCGTAGAGTCCTCATCAATTCATTTCTCTCCATAGTGAGTAACAGGATGCCGCTCCCAACAGAGAAGTTGCCTTTGGAGCCAGTTACCACGGAGAGTCCAATTTTAATCGAAACCTCAGACCAGAGTAAGAACACACCTTTTCTCTAGGAATTGGTCTGCTAACTAATGATAGTAAAAAAAAAAATACTATCAAAATGTACTCTTTTCCATGGCAGGTTTGTTTGAGTGCTAATGCCATTCCACTGGGGAAACATTATAAAAGTTCTGAATGGGCTCACAGCTCACTATGTAAGAAGGCTTATCATCATCATTCTCATTCGGATGTTTAATGATATGACTCATTGATTGCTGTGACTCATTAATTGCTGTGTCGTGTAGCGAATCAAAGTGTTCACTGTTAGTTTGTTGGCTTTCCTTACTCAGGTTCCAGTCAGCCAATGATTGTGGCCGTGGGCGTCATCCTTGGGTTGCTGCTATGTGTGGGCTGTTTAGTGGCAGGGCTGTGGTGGCGGAGGAGGTAGCTTATCTCTCTCTCTTTCTCACAACACACACGCACACACACACACACACACACACACACACACACACACACACACACACACACACATGCATATTGCCTGTGTGAGACTCGCATCTCAGGCTACAACGGCGAGTCATCTAGAGTTTGGGCGTGGGATATATTTTTTATGCATGAGGGAAGTAGTTCTCAACAAAAATAGACAGAAAAGATCTCTTGATAGTGATATTGACATCATAATCATACCAGCAAAATGACATAACTGACACCTTCAGTTTCAATGTCCCAGAAATGTGTATATGTGTAAATATGTAAATATAAATATAATATATACTATCCATATATATTTAACCATTTCAGCAATTGCATTTCATGAAAGGGGAATGTGGAGGCTACATGTACTATATAGTCTTAGTAGAAAGCCAGTGTACGCTATAACTATATTATGTCAATAAGTTAACAGAACATAAGGTGAAGGGCAGTAGTTTTCCGCTCTCTCTCTCTATCTCTATCTCTCTCTCTCTCTCTCTCTCTCTCTCTCTCTCAACAAGGGTAAATAAAAGTCATGTGATGCCTTTCTGGTTACAACTGGTCAACTTCCTGGTCTTGACTTTTTGGACCTCTCATCAATGATGGTTGCCACCAAACTCATTGTGATTGCCATTATCAAAGGCAAACTCGATGTAGAAAGATAGGGCTGGCAGTAGCAGTGCCACAGCAGCAATGCTGACCGTGTGAAAAAACCATCGGCTGTATATAGAGTCACTGGAGACTATATAGAGTAAATATATATTCTATGACTATATTGGAGATTATATTGAGTATCTATATAGAGAAACTATATATTCTATGACTATATTGGAGATTATATAGAGTATCTATATAGAGTAAATATATATTCTATGACTATATTGGAGATTATATATGTAGAGCATATAGAGACTACCTGGAGTATCTGTATACTCTGTTTAGAATATATAGAGACCGTATATACAGTCATTGGAACAAACACACACATACATGACCTGCAGCAGTTCAGCAATGTAGCTGACACGCACATGTGATGCAACTGGTATGAAACGGCTGTAGGACTTTTACAGATGCATAAGCACTTACATTTACACATTCGCTCTCTCTCTCCCACACGCACACACTGCCGCACTGACTGGCTAATCTCACATATTTTACATTCACACCATGAAGGGCTGTTTGCCTTGTTTCTGGAGCTTCAAGTACTAAGCACACTCATACACCACAGCAAGTACAACTGGCAGTATAACAAGCCTGTGTTTCTCATGCTCCTGCTACCTCTGATTTGTCTTTTAGACGAAGAAAGACACAGATGAAGAAATGCTCTTTGGACAAAGGTACTGACAAGTGTTTTTCCGCACATCTCTCTTCTCTACTTCTGCTGTTTTCTCAAAATGTGGTCTTTGAGCATCATCTCTGTCTTTGCCTCAGATTGCCATGGATTCCACATAAAGACTCTTCCGGGTGCGGACTCGGAGCTCACGCCCTACCCTCTGACCAGGAGCGTCCACGACGCCCTTCCCAACCCTCCCCTTAACGGTGAGTCGGAGGCACCCAACGGTGTGAAGAAGGGGGTCAGGGTCACTGCATCTAGTCCCATGCAGATGTCTAGCATTCCAACACATTGTTCCCTTTAGCATAGCCCCCAACTGCTTCTGATGAGAAGAAATGCTTACCGGTAAACCCCTTTAGAAAGAGCGACTAATTCAGTCATCTGAAAGACACTCTAAGCAGGCTAAAACAGTAGGACACAGACAAGGCTGAGTGATCTTTATGAGCAGTCTACTGTAGCGCTATTCAAACAGACCCAACTGCTTTACTCCTACTTTAGTCTCTCATTGTTTTTCACACTCGTTCCTCATCTTCATCTTCAAGGTCTTTTAAATTCCTTCATGTTATCAGCAATCAGTGGGCCCAATTACTGTCCTGAGCACAGTGTAATTGATAATGTTGTACAATGTGTGGCTGTTAAATAAGGAGACTATTATAAATGAGTATATATGAGTATATACAAGTATATATGAGTTATATGAGTATGCGTTTTCTTTAGTATACAGTAATTGAATGACAGCATTATTTAATAGCCACATCTTGTATATTTTGTATGTTATTGCATATAGAACATATTATAACACAATCCTAAACCTATCCCCACGTACACCTTGTAACTACGTGTGCTTATATGAGAAGTATTCTCTGTGTGCACTATACAGTACTTTGGGAGGCTGCAACACAATGAGGTGCATTCATTTTTCTACCCATCTACTCAACTGCCCCTTCTATTTTCCCTCGATCCATCTTGAAGTAGCTACAGTTTCCCTCCCATTGTTCCTGGCTGTTTTATATCCACATATGCATCCAGCCATCCCTCCCTCCCTCCCTCCAGTCTGCTGGATGGGGATTAGCAGTGCGGAGAGGGGGAGTACCAGAGAAGAACCCTCCCTCCCTCACACACACACCCCACCCCCACAATCCCACCATGGTCCAGCTAGGCTCTTCAGTGGCAGCATAAACATCTCTTTCTTTGCACTGCAGAGTCTGCCTGAAAGGGAGCCTTTAATTGGAGTTCCTGGAAAAGGGCGCCCATACCGAAATGCAGGGCACCCTTCTCTCTCTCTCTCTCTCTCTCTTTCTCTCTCTCTTTCTCTCTCTCTCTCTCTCTCTCTCTCTCTCTCTCTCTCTATCCCTCACTCTCTCCCTCACTCTCTCCCTCCCACCCCACCCCTGAGGGCTAGTGCAGCCTTGGGGGGTGGGCAGTCAGAAGTGGGACAGAGGTTCTCTGGCAATCAAGACAATCGTGGCATTTTCCCTTAAGTCCATATAATTAGAGGGGGGCTTCGGCATCTCTGGATTCCTGAAAAGGACCGGTCTGGGCAGTTGGAGGAGTTGTTTGTTGGCTGGTTGCGTGTGAGGGTCGGAGGATGGTGGGACAGGGGACGGGGGGGGGGTTGGACATTTAGGGCCTCCTGTCCATCTTTGGCCTGTGGAGAGGGATGGGTCCATTGTGGGAGCCCCTCTGGAGGCCCCAACAATGTCCTGATATGTGCCCACTGAGTCAGCCTGGTCACAGGACCCAAATTCACTTTGAGAATAGAAACGGTCTGGCCTCACTCCACTGGGGATTGTTTCCAGTCATTGCATCCTAATGGGCGTAGACTTTGTGTTAATTTTAACCATTTAACCAGCCTTTAACCAATCTGTTACACTTCCCACTTCGCCACCAACAGTGCAAGTTTATATGTTTGCCTTTTCCCAAACCCTGTTGCCAGTAAATAATCAATTTTTTTGGCCCTTGATGAATACATTTACACATTGTTCTTGCTCTGGCTTCGATCCTTCGATATTTGCTAGCATTGCTATAACTGTTTGTATAACAGTTCATCTAGCCCTAGCATTGTCGCCATTGTTGTTACTACATTTCAAACAAACATTTCACTTCAATGCCATCGCACCTACCCCCACTGGTTGCTAATAGGAGGCCACTCAGAATGGCCCAGTGATCCATCTTGCGAACAGCTTCTAGACGCCAATCACTGCGTAAAGTGAACTGTAAGCAATAGGCGGGTTGAGCCACACTACCACTGAGTCGGACAGCAGTCCACACAAAGGGGGAGCCAATCAAACGCATCGCTGAAGTGGGTTCCTAGGCAGGTCATTGGTCAGTTGGAGGCCCTTGTGCTGTGGCCTCCACTCTTGCAGGTTATGTTTGTTTGGTAAATATAGAATCTCCAACACACGTTTTAATGAATTAACGCTCATGAATGGAATTCTCTGTAAACAAGCCAGCAGTCATCAAGTTCCTGGCAAAGATCCAGTTTTTTTCAGTTCACCCATTTTTCTCAGTAGTGAAGTTACTGTTTTATTTCATAGATGCTGTTCTTTTAAATCACTTGGGTGAGGTAAAATTGCTCAATAGTCATGCATTTATATCAACAATGCATTGGCAATTAAAACTTTTTCAAACTTTGCATCAGGATTATTCTAACATGTATGTTCCTTAACACTTTTTTCTGGATTCCTGGATTTCTTGATCATAAGGCGATCATAACCATGCCCCAGTATTCTTCTGGTTCAGTGATAACAACATAAAACATATCATAGCAGCGTAGAAAAAAGAGGTTGGCTAGGTTTGCTTCTTTAATTCTTTTTTTTTATCAATAAAAGTTATTTTTACAATTAATAGTGAAATAGAATTAATTTGGGACCATGCATATCAGAAAGAAACCAAGAAAAAAAAATAATAATAATAATTGTGGAAATTTCTATTAATTTGGCCAACACTGTAATGGCAGGATATGGCATCTGGTTCTGTCAGTGTTATGAGGGTTAGGATAATAGGTAACACTTAAAGTACTATCCATCTACCAGTGACCTCTGTAGTGAAACAGTGCATGTAGTGAGCCTGACGTGTTTCTGAACTGTCACCCCCAGACTACGCTGAGCCGGACGTTCTCTCGGGAGGAGCGAAGCTGGCCTCCACCTTCCGTCCCTCCCTGGAAGAGGGCTACACCACACCCTTCACCCTCAACCACTACGACATCCCCGGACGGCTCCCCGAATACGCCGAGCCCCTTCCACCTGAGCCCGAGTACGCCACACCCTTCGGTGAGCAGCCCATGGATCCCTCGTTGACGCCCCCTCTGGCGATGCTGCAGAACAGCAGGCACTTACCCCAACATGGCATGAGGATAGTCCCAGGGCTGGCACGCTACGACAGCCCGCCGCAGAAAGGCCTAGCCAACGGGTACTGCAGCCCATCATCCCTGGCTAGTGGGGCACAGAGGGACAGTGTGGTGTACGCCGAACCACAGCCCGTGGAGCCGCTGCTGAAGCACACCTACCATGAACCACTGTGAAACAAAAACACACCTCAGACGACTACTAAGGGAGCGGGGCAGGCAGGAGGAGGCAGGCCCACACACCTTAGACTGGAGGGGCGCTAGAGGCCACACACGCACTGTGTACAAAGAGGAGACAGAGGTTAACCACACTGAGACTGAGAGACATGCCCACGGCTGGGCTACGCTCTGCTGCCTATTAGCTAAGCCCTCACATACAGTTCATGAAGACATTGTTCGAGTGTTACTGTTGCGGTCTGAAAACAGGTGATGTTAAGGTCAATGATAAACTAAATGCTATGCAAAGCACTATGCAGTCTGAAGCTGAGTGTTATGTGTCCATGCCTACCTTTGAGTCCTCTGACAACGCTATAATTGGAGATGTATTTGATTCATTATACCATACCGTTTCATTGACTAATGACTGAAGAATTAAGTAGACTGTAATTAGGATTACAATCTGGATATTTCAGGTAATCTTTTGTGAGGTCTGACAACATTACTAAATCTTGGAAATATTTACCACTGAGGAAACATATTTAACTGTTAATAAATGTGTGTGTGTTTGTAAAGTGTATGTATAGAATGGTGTGTGAAAGTTTAAAACTATATGGCAGCTATTTACTTTTCCCTGCCTCTGGATACTGAAATAGGGCACTTTTGGTAATGGCAAATTACTGCCGGGGTTTGAAGTGTTTTATGGAATATTACAAATAAAGATTTTAAAACACCTTTTTATACAAATCCAACAGCAAAAGGAGTCTGCTTCTTATCTCTTAAACACCTAACCTAACCTAAAGTGAATATTGTTTATCTCTAGGATTAGTCCATTAGAAATGTCCAAAAGAAATGGGAATCTGCAGCCCTGTGCACGCACGCAAAGCACCATGCACAAGGTTTGTGAGACATCTTGTGGTCACTTTTGGAAATACCAACTGTGTTAACTGAAGTAGCACATGACATTGCCATGTTTTTCAAATTAATTTGCATTTTATGATATAATTTCCAACAGTATAACTACAACCATGTTACACTGTAATAGATATGCATGGCATCAAAATGGCTGTGTGGTTCTCTGAACTGTTCATGTTTAACTTTCACTCTGCAGGGAATGCGCATAACATTACTGTCTTTCCCTATAAGAGCAGGTCATTTCTGACCGTTGTAAAGGCAAACTTTCTCTGCACTTCAGCCATGAGAGAGATGCTTCTGCTTTTTTTTCAGTGAGTCATCCTCAGATGACGGCAAAGATTTTTTTTTTCAGTAACGGCAACTTCATACTTCAGATGTTGAATAATCGTCCATATTCACTGCAGGTTTTCCTTACTAAATAATCAAACGCAGGTGGTTTTTGGCCAAAATGTTTTTCCCAGATCATAATAGGAACCATTCCTCATCAGTAGACCAGGGAGAACTAGGGTGGAATGGTTATTAATAGCACAAGCCCTTCCTGCTTTCCTCATCCTCTGTGGCCTACAGAAACTGCAAGTTCAAGTGCAGTCCCTAGGCTCAACCCCGTGTGAGTATTTGGGGGATAAAGGTAGCTGAACATTTCTTACATCTTCACTTAAATATTAGAAAAAATTTAAACAAACCAAAGACAACAACTACAAGGTTTACTTGCGAATGATATCGCCCACCCTGAGCAAATAAATTCAGATTGCTCAGAAAGCCCCTTGTGTGCCTCCAACCTAGGGTGTCTGTTTCCCTTCTTTGTGTGGCTACGTGAGGCACACCCTGAGCAGCCCGTGTGGAGGGGTCAGGGAAGGGCTACGTGAGTAACTCAGTGACACTGAGGCTGAGTCCATCTCCCACTCCTCAGCTGGAGTCTGGCGCGGCTGCACAACAGGAAATGCCGGACTTGTCTTGATAGGACACAGAGCTCACTCTCACACACCCCCTCGTCAAGTCAGCCTTCCTCCCTCTTTCTTTCTCTCTCACTCACTCACTCTCTCTCTCTCTCTGTACTCAGTATACTCCTCCCTCGCCCTCACCAAAACATCTCATTTTTGCATGTAGCAACAGGCTAAGCCAGGGCAGGGAGAGGAGGGAAAAAAAGAGAAGAATAACGTTCAAAGTTCCCACCCTGCTCTTAGACTGAAAGAGGCAAGTGACTGCAGTGACTGCACCGAGGGAAAGGTAAAAAGGAACTGAGCCCAGCATTTGAACACCGTTAAGTTCCAGGCATGCCGTGGACTGGAACTATGCGACTATCTCCTCTGAGCATCTGAATAGGACCGGTGAGCAAACAAAGGCTGTCAAATGGAAAGGAGCTCTCCGGCTCCAACAATGCCCAGTCACTGAGGCACTCCGCTGGAGAGACTCTCTTCCCTTTCCTGCCTGGGTGGCAAAGATTGTCAGTCAAGTGCCCAGTCGATCTTCCAAACCGCTGCTGTGGTCAACTTGGAAAACCCGAGGCCATGGACCTGACCCTGTGGCAGTACCAGTTCCGCATCATCATGCTGGGCGACTCCACGGTGGGCAAGTCGTCCATGCTGAAGCGCTACACGGAGGACCTGTTCATGGAGTGCCTCAACCAGACGGTCGGAGTGGACTTCTACGTGCACTTCCTGGAGGTGGAGCCCAACGTGCGGGTCAAGCTGCAGTTCTGGGACACCGCGGGCCAGGAGAGGTTCAGGTGAGATGTGTGTGTGCTGCTGAGACTCACTGGTAGTCACACACTCATGGAGAAACAATGTGCACACTCACATGGAGAGGATACGTTGCCTTTTTCCAAAGAGGAAACTTACGGGAATCATTTACATTTATGATGTAACATTTGCATGAACAGTGAAACAAGCGTGCACTGGTGAATGGCTCCGAGTACACCTTTGGTCACACACTGGGGTTTTGTCTAAACATCAAACGTGTGCCAGGATATTGTGAAATTAGGCTTTCTCAAGACAGTTAGCTATGAATCCAGAAGTGTATGCCAGAAGTGTAACTGTTCTTCTCAAACAACTGCTCCTTTGTCAACTGTACATCAAAATAAGTATTGTGTTGCTGTAGTTAATTGTGTTAATAATAATTAATTGTATTTTTCCTACTGATGCAGTCTGTTTTAGACAATCCACGACACCTAGGGCAATCCTTGCAGTAACCCTATTAAAATATTTATGGTTGTATATTCGTTGCAAAAGAATACTGATTTGCCTTGCAAATGAATGAGGTCTCTCTGTCTTGACAGGTCAGTGACACGTTCCTACTATCGCAACTCTGTGGGCGGACTGCTTGTGTTCGATCTGGGGAACCGGACCTCGTTTGAGCACATCCAGGAATGGTATCAAGAGGTGCGCGAGCACGTGCAGCCTCACACCGTGCTCTTCGTGCTGGTGGGTCACAAGAGCGACTGCAAGGAGGAGGCAGGGGTGCGCACCGTCAGCAAAGAGGAGGCTGAGAAGCTCGCCGGTAGCTTGGGCATGCCGTACGTGGAGGCGTCGTCCAAGACGGGCGAGAACGTGGCGGCCGCCTTCGAGCTGGTGACACGGCGCGTCTACCAGGGCCTGCTTAGTGGCGAGGTGCAACTCCGAGACGGTTGGGACGGGGTCAAAAGTTCGGCGCCCCGGCGGCACCCCTCGCAGCTGGCTGACACTGGGGGGTCCGCCAAACAGGACAAGAAGTGCGCCTGCTAGGGTACCACAACAGGCCAAAATGGGAGTAAGACCTGTGGATGTTTTAGCAGATCCCCCCCCCCCCCCCCCCTCAAACTAATAAATTAATAATGGATAATATATATCTTATTGTATATTTTATGGATGAATGCGATTCACAAATTCAAATCGCTTCCTACTCCAATCTAGTTTTGTCCTTTGTGAAGCTTCTCTCTGAGCTCCGCCTTCCAAGGCCTTCACTACGTCCTCATTAGTGTACATGAATCTAATTTTGGTTGTCAGACACAACATGGAGGTCAAATTGTTCTGTTTTTAGAGGCGGGCCTATCTATAGAAATCATCGGTGGCCAAAGCCCTCTCTGGATTTGTCTGATACAACATGATGGTCAGTAAATGCTAGAAATTCACATTGATGGGGAAGTACTGTTCGCCCAAACAGCATTTTGCTGATGTTGACAAAACGGCTATAGGCAAGGATTTTAGTGTAATAGTGCCATTGTTTTAAAAAAAAACTACGTTACTTGTAGGTTAGTTTAAGATAGGGTAGGTTTAAAAACAACCTATGCTAGCAAGTAAACCACGCAGTCCTTTTGACCATCCAGTCCTTGAAAAGCGTGTTTAAATTGGCTGGCTCTTAAGGCCACGCAAAAAACGACATAATTGAAAGCCCAACCGTAAAACCCAGGGTCCTTCACTGTATTCATGGTTGCCAATTGACATATTTTTTTCTGTGCCATGAATTAAAACCAGACTGACATATTTTGATGTCTATGATTGCAAAGCGAAACAGTTTTGATTGCATGACATTATAATCATTTTGTAATGAAGCACGAGCCTGTTTTGAAGTTGCTAATGTAGCCTGCACTATGGCGGGTAGGACCACCAGGTAGGTTTAGACATTCATGTCAAATTTAGTTGGTCACCCTACGTGTTCAAAGTTCCCTTTAATTTCATCAACCGAGATAGCCTACACCATCACTACACCACCACCACCACACCACCCCCCCCCCCCCCCCCCCCCCCCGCTTCAAGTTTGGCTCCCCCCAATGTCAGGGACTTTCCTAAGCTGTGTGTGGCTTTTTTAGTTTCTATTTAAAAAGTAAAACAATAACCTTTATTTTAAGGCACTCACTCTGTCAAATTTAGTAGGTGACCATCACGTATAAACTATTTTGTAGCCTGCAAAATACAGAGTTCAAAAAGGTAGAAAAAGGAATAAATGTACAATAATACTGCCTCGGTGACCAGCTTCACCTTGCAAACAAACCAATTATCGTATGGGTGACAAACACACATCACACTTGCGTTTTGTCATTTTAACTTTTTTTATTCATTTATGGAAAACAAAAATCAAAACACAGGTTATACTCAAACATTGTGATACAAGGTCAAAAAAAATAATAATGAATCTTTCAAAACAAAACCCACCCAGCCCACCCCAACCCCTCACAGACACACACACACAAAAAGACTGGTGATAATGGCCAGGCTTCTTCCTCTGCTTTCTCTTTCAGATCATTTTCTTTTCCACCACCAAGACAAAACAGAAAAAAAATACACTAACACTCAGCTCATAATTTTCTGTGTCCTTCAGAAACAAAAACAGTTGACTAACATCTTTTCCAGTGTCCAAAGAAACACTGAGGGAGAAAAAGCACCAAAAACAATAATGATTCATAAATCATGTCAGGTTGAGTCTCTCTGCTTGTGGGGCTGAGGGTACAGTATTACTTCAGAATTGAAAGAAAAAATTAATAATATTCTACCACTTTGAACAATTCTAAGACACAGGACTGCAAACACATGCCAACTCTTTAACAGAAACTGGAAGAAGAAACTTGACTTGACAAAAAAATCTACCTAGCTAGTTAAATGTGAGTAGGGACAAGTGTCTATGTAGTTTACATGGTGCCTGGAAAGACAAGCTGAAAGAGACTTGTATATCAAGCCTCGAGAAAAACGTAGTCACCTTTCAGGAGCATCCTTACAAATAAGTGTTGATCCAAACCAGTATAAAAATGAAAACAGGGGGCGAGGAGAATTCCTGGCAAGAAGATTCTCACTAAATACTGAAAAGTGAAGCAGGATGGCAGAGGGGGGGGGAAATGAACACACGTCAAACATTCAGACTATGACGCTTGGCATTACAGTTAACATTGACTGCATTTCTTTCCTTGTGGGTTAGTAAATATATATATATGTATGCGTGTCAGCATAAACAGATACCCATACAGGGTACAGATTCTTATCTATGCGTCCGTGTGTATTACGGAGACCTGATTTTCACAGATGAGGGCAGTTTAGTTGTGTGGACAGCTAAGTAGATAAGCTGTTAATTAGCTTGATGTACATAGGAGCATCTGCACTCCACATGTCTAGCCTGTTGCAGCCAAGACACTCGTAGGAGTACTGCTGGGGATATTTTGCCATATATAGCCGGTGTGCTCACATTGACACGTTTATATTCGAACGGTGAGTATTTTCTCTGTGTCAGCTGGAATGGATGATGTACGGCGCCAAACAAACCATGCAATGGATGATCGGAGACCAGTGAAACGATGCTGCTAACAAACAGGTTTTCTGCTGAATGCCCTTGAAATGTGAGCACACCACAGCAGGCAGAGGATGAGACGACCTGCCCGCTTGGAAACGCTTTCCGTAGCAGCGGCAGAAGATGATCACAAACACACGACGCAAAGAAAGAGTCGGAAAAGATGATGACAGTGATGAATCACTGGTAGACACATCACTCTGACGTTTTTTTTTTTTTTTTTTTTTAAAGAAATACTGGTTGAGTAAGCATCTGCGGCTGGAGATGCACACGCACCCTAACCCACCCCTGATCGCCCAACCCTCCCCCTAAACCAATTGCTTTGTCAATCCCAACCCTTTAATAACCCGAGAGAAAGCAGAAAAAGTTTGAAAAAAGGATTTTGTCGTGTGGGCTCTGGGTCTGGCTACTTTTTGGTCGTTTTGCGGATCAGTGCCATTCTCTGAAAAGAGAGAAAAAGAAAAGAGAGTCAGTAAAACCTGAGTTTACACATGATCTCTTCACTTGATGTGCATTAGCAAGAACACACACCACTCATTCTCAACCTACAGCAATTACTCAATTTATCACATCTTGACTATGGCAGATTTTTCAGTGGGTTCATAGAAAATATTTTAGGCTCCTTCAACATATTTCAGACCATCCAAATATAATCATCTAACGCACATAGATGTAATGGACTGAATTAATATTTTTTACTTGTATCCTGTTTGATCAGTGGCATTTCTAATGTAACAAAACCAATGAATATTCAGTTGAATAAGGTCAAGTATGTTTCCTGTTTACAATATCTAGGTAACCGATCTAAAAGTAAAGGCTGTGGTGTAACCACATGAGGTAGAACAGTGGGTGATTGAGCAGACTGAAACCGCCTCAGTAACACACAGCCAACAGCTCTGACAGAGAATGACGTGTCCAGTATCTGACCTGTTTGTGGGCCTCTGTGGTGCATGCCTTCTTATACGGGCGGATCTCATCGGAGCCGAAGCCCGGAATCCACATGTTCCACTGGCGTTCTAAAAACCCACAAGTAATCAACCAGTCAATCCATGATGCTTTACAAATCGCACACATTTTCAAAAAGGTTAATAATGGAGAAAAACAAAACTATTTCAAGACACAAAATTCTGGAAGAATATAGAAACAATACAGAAAAAGGGATGCGGTTATGAAACAACCTCAAAAACAGCAACAATTTTCATGTGTCAAGTGTCTGCTAACAGAGTGCAAGTGAAAGCAGCAACCACTGACCCAGGTGTAGCTGGACATCCTTCACTTCCAGGGTGCTGGACTTCCTATGACGAGCCAACTGACAGGCAGCAGTCACCACGCTCTCAATGAAGTCATCAGCGATCTGCAGCAGCATCTGCACAGCACAGGAAGTGCCAGTTAAGCCACAACAACATCAGAGAGCATAAAAATACCTTCACAAACACCACTATATCTTTGTTCCTACAAGAAACCATTGTCATGGATGATGTGGAGGATTTTTTTTCTTTACATGTGACAACTACCATTTTATTTTTTTAATATAGCTTTGGTGGATCAGTTTGTGACAAGGTCTTGTACAATTACTAGTTGTGCCACAAGACATATGTTCAATGTATATGTATTCAGGACAGAAATGCAACCCGAGACACCAACCTCCTCCACATCCTCATCAAGCTGCTCATTTGGGTCGATTTCCCGGACCAAGTCCTGCAGTTTTTTCTTACTCAGGACCTAACATAAAAAAAGAGTGACCATTAAAAAGGGGAAAATAACATTGTTCAACAAAATAAGACAAAGGTTAATACTTGAATGTTTATCTACCTGAGACAGACAATCCAATAGCCACATTATTTGATATTTTCACTACATCACGAATGTTGGACAGGTGACTTACCTGGCTTCCCTCCGAAGGCCTTCCAGCGGGTCCAGGTGTGCCCAGGACCTTCCCTGGCGCGGTAGTATTGTTTGCCATGCTGGTGGCAAGGGCTGGTGTCGTATCTGTTCAACGCAATCTTAATAAAGGTAGCTACTAAGCTGTAAAACCTATCAAAACAAACAGGAACATCTCACAATTCAGACATACAAGTCTGGAGGTAACCAGCTAAGAATTACGTTCAGACACCGTGAAGATAAGTCAAAACTGTCATTACGAGCTGTAGTTAGATCACGTTAGGTAACTTAGCGTATCTATCGCTAACTAGCTTAATGGCTAACAACTTTGGCAGGCTATTCTGCAACGTTTCTAGTGAGTGCACAAAACTTAAAAAAAAAAAAAAAAATCGCTTTAAAATGACGTTTTGCAAATATGAAACTATGAAATCGTGGAAATCGCAAAACAAATGTGGTTTGCTTATTTTTCTGATTAATGTTAGCTTAACGCTAGATAGCCTGCTTAGCGAATTGTTAACGTCCTAACTAGTATTACGCTCATATTTTAACAAGTTAACCTTATTTACACAATAAAATAGTTACTTACTTGATTAACTATGAAATATACTATCTCCCCATTTTCTGGTGTATTTAACTAACGTACGGCGTTTAGGATCGGGGAATAACAACAGCAGCTCTAGCAATCCGTGTCCCTGTTCTTCTAGTATAATTTCCGGGTAACAGTTCAGAAGAAAATGTAAGACATCAAAATAAAAGTTCGCAAAAGCGCGAGGATTTCACCATGGTATTCCAAAGATCTTAATAGTAAAAAGCTTTTTTTTTTTAAATATATAATCAGACTACTGGCTACAAGTATATCTACAATGAAAAGAAAAGAAATACACATAGAAGTTAAAACAAACAAAAACAAATGTCGTGTCTTCATATGACATGATCTCACCACATGACACTGACTCGAAATCTTTGTTTAATCTGCATTATATTCATAGGCTGAAAAATAAACCCACAAAACTGAACAGAAGACATTTGTACGTGCATATACTGTTTTTTTTATTTTTTATTTCATGATCCATGTAAAGCAAAGGCAACATCTGGAAAATAGTATATGGCTTCATAGACGAAACTCAAACAATCCGTTCATACAAGGTGTGGCTATTAAAGAACGAGACTGTTATTACGAGTATAAAGAGTATTTTAATACAATTGAATTACAGTAGTAGTCCCGTTATTTAATAACCACATCTCATATGTGGACTAGTCGCAACAGCTGCTGTAGTAACCTCCCAACAAAAAAATTATGTGGTTAAAAAGAAAACTAACAAGAAACTTTAAAACTTTAATGGCAGGATGAAACAGATATTGATGAACTTCAATGGCAGGACAAAACAGAACGGTACTTAACAGTTTATAACTACAACGCAAACTTCAAATACATGATACATGCTTTGTCAATATATTATATTACAATCATGATAAACCAACAAAAGCAAAATAATGTTACATAGTAGTAATGGCAAAGACACGTTTAATTTAAAATCAGTACATTCCTTTCCTTGTAGTCCAACAGTACATCAACTGTCAAAGCAGTTCATGTTCTCCCTTAAAAGTTCCTAAAGTGACACACGCTGACAGCTGTGGCTCAGAGAGCTCTAGCAGAAGTGAAAGGAGAGAGTCTTCAGTTCACACCGAATGACCGAGTCACACAGTGCAGGCCTTGCCGTGGCTGTTCAGTAGTCTGCCTGTTCAGGCTTACGAGGTAAACTGAGCTCCGAGATCTCGGAGTCTGGTGAACTGCTGCCACTCTGGTCACTGTATGTGTCCCTGAGTAGACAAAGAAATCAGATTTCCAGTATGTTCCAGTTACTTGAACAGTTGCAATGACTGAGAGTGCATTATGAACGAGGGCCTTTTGGGCGCCCAGGCCCTCTTTTCAAGGACAAAAGACCAGAATGCCATGCTACAAAACAAGACAACACAGTAAACACACTCCTCCATCACACCGCTGAAAGCCACTGTGAGTTGGAGAATTTGCTTTGACATTCACAGTGTGCCATTTCCGCGGATGTTACCAGGCAGCGGAGTGCCGAGAAATTGTAGGTTAGACGACTCACCTTGGGGACAGACGGCATCCCTTCTGCAGGTAGCCCTGCAGTTTCCCCGCGGCAGCCAGAAGCAGGCCGAAGTAAGGGGGCGACGGCTTGATGGGGCGGGACGTGAACTCTGGATGATACTGCACTCCCACAAAGTATGCATGGTCTGAGCATCAGAGAGAGGAGATAACAGCATTTAGACTCAAAATCTATCTGTTCTCAGATGCTTTGTCATGCGTCACTGTTATAAGCGTCTTGAGACAATTTTGTTGTTGTGGCACAATATAAATAAAATTGAAGTTATAATGCACTAAAACATTTCTAATGTTATGTTTCTAGACTCTTTCATTTGCCTTTTTGTAAAGCACTTTGAATCACCAATGCAGATGAATGGTTCTATATAAATGTGTCTTGTCGTGGAGTAGCAATTTATGATACTAAATTAAAGATTAATGCTTAAATCTGACCTTTATAGCCACATGTGAAAAATAACAACCTTCCTAAGTTTATCAATTCTCCTCATTTTCTCCACTTAATATATAAATGTGGTCAAAATCAGATTTAAAAAAACATTGGAATTGGGTGTCTAAACAGGCCATAAGAAAGAAAAAACATTCTGTATGCAGGCGAAAAAATGGAATTAGGTAACATTCCCCCTGTAATCTGAACAGAGGCCACACCACTAAGACCCTGCTGGATTTAACAAAGGCAGAAGAGTCTCACCCTCTAGCTCGATCACCTCCATTCTCTCACCCTCCACATCTTGCCCAACAAAATGCAGTCCTCTCTCCTCAAAATGGTGCTTCAGGTCTGGATTGACCTAAAGGGGGGAAATCAATCAGTGACGAAAGAAAATTAACCGCGCACACACACACACACACACACACACACACACACACACACACACACACACACACACACACACACACACACACACACACACACACACACACACACACACACACACACACACACACACACACACACACACACACACACACACAGAAAATATACCTCAAAGCGATGTCTGTGCCTTTCATCAACATAGTCAACATCTCCATACAGCTTTCCTGGAAGGTCAAAAGGCATTTATCACCTGATGTGTCATGATGAAGTCCTTATGTCCAATTATTATTATTATTGGCAGTAGTAGTTGTACTGGTAGTAGTAGTAGTAAGAAATAATAAGCCTTTTATAATTGTGGCTGGGCCTCACTTAAAACACTGGTGTTGGTTTTGAAGACGGTTCTCCTCTTGCCCAGTCTCATGGTGCCGCCCATCTGGCCTGGGTTGTGCTCTGGCATGTCAATCACCTGCAACACAATAAACATGCACGCTCTTGTTGGGTTCACCGGAGAAAGAAGCTCCACTATGCAATGCTACTTACTACTTCCCCATGTTCACGTTCTTAGATCTTTCAGTCAAATGACACGACAGACAGTTCTGAGCTTTCATAAACCCTTGCAGATACCTACCACCGGATGTTTGCTGTCTGGGTCAAATTCAGTGGAGTTGGCATCTGTGAGAACAGGGGACAAAAAGTAATATATGCTCTGAATCATTATTCACCACATGAGTATTGTGCGAGCTGCATCTGCAAGTTAATCTCATATTAAGACCTGCACGCAGCGATGTAACCTTTTTGTTGTGCCGTGGCCAAAGGTAACTCAGGATTGCTAAAGCAGACTCACCTTCCCAGCCAAGAACATTCCTGGCAAACTCGCACACTGCCAGCTGCATGCCCAAGCACACCCCTGGGGATGGAATACATTTTTTTTTTTAAATAGCACACGAACATGATCAGTCCTCATGACATTCCTCTCTCAACAGAGCATACACCAGGTTTTATTACATTATTTGAAAAACAAATTACATTATACACTCGTTGTTCTCATAAAAAATTATTTGCAGTTGCAAAACCATATGTTATTATCTAACATGAAGAAACTGGGATAGAGTTGTACAAACATAAGGAGTTGTAACATGACTGACTTCTTTACCTAAAAAGGGCTTTTTCTGTTTCCTGGCCCAACTGATGGCTTGCATCTTTCCCTCTGTTCCACGCACACCAAAACCACCAGGCACTAAGACCCCGCTGAGAGTAGAGGAGAGGAGAGGAGAGGAGAGGAGAGGAGGCACAACCAAGGTTGGTTAAGGGTAGCAAGCATTTGTAATGCGCACTAGTCATGGGAGGGGCTCTCAGTGTAAGAGGACCAACTAGGATTTACCTTCCACCGACCTCCATTCATTTCAGATTCTTTTGACATCAAATAAATGTACCTCTGAAGCCAACTATGCTAAAAAAAATGACGTTGCAGACCTGCAACATCCAGGCGCACACAAGAGAAGTGGAATTGCTTGGATAATAATCTACAACAAATGCTCTGCATCAAAAGTATTACCTCTTAAAGAGCTCAGTGAATCAGAACACTTGCCAAAATCACCTGCACTCAAAAAAAAAAAAGAACGCTACCAGACAATATCAACGATGTCAGATGTCAACGAGAGGCCAACAGACAATAGCCCCAAATCTGGCTTCACTGCTCTCCAATCCAACTCTATGGAGTCCAATCTTTTACTGTCTATGCTCATAACACTGCCCATGCACACCGGAGGCCAAGCCAAAACAATCACCACACACACACACACACACACACACACACACACACACACACACTCCCTACCCCTACACATACACACTCCCTACAATCACTACACACACACACACACACACACTCCCTACCCCTACATATGACCGAAACCGCTGAGTCAGCCACCGACACGAATAAGAAAACAAATGTGTCTTTTGACCTGTGCCAAACACAGATTCGTGTGTGCATGCAGTATGCGTGGGAATTCTCATGGGAGTTTACTTTGGTGCAACTCTGTCCCACAAGTGAAAGGATTTCTGACAGATGTGTGGTGCTGTGTAAACAAAACATGGGCCTGTTCGGAAACTGAGTCTCGAACATCAACAATCAAATTAAACAGTCACACTCACTCTGGGGAATGTCACTGAGTCGGTTATATAATATCAATACAATATTTTTGAAACTACGTTTACACAGATTGGGAGACGCTGTTGCAGGTGGGAAAGCACACACTTAACCAATCACACACTAACACATAAACACACACCCACACATGTGTGCATGCCCATGTAAACGTATACTTACACACACGAAGACACACAGACACACATGGAAGGGTACACACACACACACGCATGTATACACATACACACACACCAGCATGCTTTTGCGCACACACTCACTTTGCACTGCAGAGTTTCTGCCAGGCCTCGTGGTACTTCACCGGCTCCTCCTGTAAAGTAGCCGCCTCCAGGTCTGCAGAGTCTATGTACTGAGAAGAGGGAGAAAGGAGGGGAGAGAGAGGTGGGGGGGAGAGGGAGGGAGGGAAGGAGAGAGAGAGAAAGAGAGAGAGAGCAAACGGGCATTAATGCATGCCCCATAGCTGGCAGTCCTTTTTGCTAACTATGGCAGTAAGCCTATGGCTAGCCCTGGGTAAGCAGCACTCCCAATGTGTTGGAAAAAAGCAACGGCAGAAAGAATCAGCAGGCAGGGGCACGTGCTAGCTGTGCCTGGTAGACGTCAACAACACTTCAAGACAGGCCCACTCAGCTGTGCCTAAATCCAGGATAATCGCAACTGTTTGAATATTCCGGTCGGTCTGCACATTTCTAACAGGCCACCACTGAGATATGAATGTGGCGAGCTTGAGGTTTATGGAGCCCTCATACTAGACACAGCCCATGATCACCGTCAAAAGATCTGTTTGTCTACAACACAACAAAACTGTGCCAATACATCTGCTACAACAGGAAGCAGAAGAACATGCATCGTTTTTGGTGAATGTATGAGCTCATCGAATGACAGAGGCGACATTATGTGTAAAAGTAACCTGACAGTCTGGCATATTTTGTTTGTTTAAGAAGCCATGCCAGGGAGGCAATACAACACATTATACAAGCGTTCAAGAATATTTGAGTAATACCACCTGAACTGATCTTCCCGCCCAAGTGAGTAGTCACAACAGTGGTATAACTGCTGCACAAACGCTACTATTCCCGTGACCCAGCGCACTCCCATCTCTATAGTGGCCCTGGAAGGCATGCCCTGCAACGGTGGCCTAAAGCGGAGCCGGCTGGATTACCTTAATCTCTAGCTTCTGATTGACGGCGAGGGCGGAGTGCTCCAGGGCTTTGATAACTGAGGCGTACGAGTCGGCGAACTTGGTGTACTTCCCCACCAGTGCGATGGAACAGCTCTCTAGGAGTCTGTCTGATCTGTGGGGTGGACACGCACACACGTGATCACTGACAAACCTCCAGCGCTGAACTGAGAATTGATCATTCATCTTCACAAATAGGAAAGGGTTTTTTTTTAAACAGTGATACTAGCATCACCATAACTGTATAACTGAAATGGGGAAATTCAACCTCTTGCATTTATGCTCATTTTACAACAATTAACAGACAAATTAACAATTAAGAAGCCTATTCATTCTACATTACAATATAACTTACTCCCATCCCTAGATCTGAATGCATTCTCATCAAGCCAGTTCTACCACCAATGCAGAAAACTTGTTTTCTTGTATTTAAATCACAATTAGCGAGGTGTGTGGAAAAACTGTGATGGATTCGGTCACCTGTCGGACATCTCCTTCCACTTGGTGAGCAACCTGCGTGGCCTCATGTCCATCTGCAGGTTGAGACGCGTGCCGAAGTAATCCACCACGCCCTGATCGCACAGCAGCAAGGGCACCCTGTAGATGGACGACACATCGTGCACACAGATCACCTGAAGCAGAGGGGGGGGGGGGGGGGGGGGGGACATTCCATTACGCATACACCTTCATCCAAGAGGACTTAAAGTCCAATGCAGATGTACATAATTTGTAATTGTCAGTGTGTGTCCTCCCTGGGTGACGACATTTGTGTTGTTACTAGGAGCGCTATCGATCACTTCATCATTTCTTTACTTGTGTTTTTAATCATGAACAAATCAGCTTAACACGGGAGGAGAATCACTTTTATTTTGCCAGAAAAATCATCAATGATTAGTTATCTGTGGTTGGCAAGGGGGACTTTACCTGCTCTGGCTCCACGTGGCAGAACATGGAGATCTTCTCTTTGACAGCCTTTTCCAGCGGTGTGGAGCAACGGCACATAATCTGCAGAGAGCGCATTGGAGCATGACGACATACAGGCCATTACCACAGTGGTGTGTAAAAGTCTAGACATCATTACATTACAGTAAAAATAAGCAAATACAATCCATGTAGCAAACCAACATTAATATTATATATACATGTATATATATTAAGTCTTCAAATGTAATGCAATGACACCTTTTACTTCATGAACTTTTCAACAGAGAAAATGTTAAGAATTATTGTGGCTTGTGCCCAGGGGTGCCTACGTTTTTTGCACTCTACTGTAACGTGCCGCGGGGACACACTGAGTGAAGGCTGTGGCATTTACCAGGTCAGGAGACAGGCCCAGTCCACGCAGCTCACGCACACTGTTCTGAGTGGGCTTGGTCTTCTGCTCTCCTGTAGCGCTGGGCTGGAGAAACAACAGAACACAACCAGCCAATCAGCTCATTTCATCAACACACAACCAGTCTCAGCTCATTTAATCGTTATTAAGACGGACGCTGAAGACAATTAATGGGTAATGTATCTGATCTAGAGGTTCCTCTAAAAATATCAACTTAAGCAAATTCACTTTTATTTCATTTATCGACAGACACCATCATCCAAAGCAACTAACAGAATAGTAACTATATATGTTTTTTTTTTTTTCATCAAAGTGTGCTAGGTATCAAGCCCATAACTGTTGTTAGCGCTGTCAATTGAACTTGGTGTTAGCACCTTGTTCTACAAGTTGACCTACAGGACTAATTCAACAATAATACTAATACCTAATAGACCATACCTGTGGGACGAGGCTGACATGGATGTTGCAGAAGTTCTCCCTCTTGACTTTGAACTGGAACTGTCTGAAGGCTTCAATGAAAGGCATGCTCTCAATGTCTCCCACGGTCCCTCCAAGCTGTTCCAAAATGAAACCATGAACTTCCACACCAGAGACACTGACATCTCAATCTATTAGGCCATAATTTTATATCATGTTAAAAAAAGAACTTAGACTGAGTGCACTTGAGTGATACAGTAGAACAGGAGTTTCTAGCAAGGTCAACCATTTTTTTTTTCACATTAAAAACTTCAGTTTGAACAAATTGAAAATCCAGTCCACCATTGTTCAAATTGACATAAAAAGCAGAAATATGACACTAATGACAGCGTCTATCTGCATTTCAATTCTCTCACTGTCAAAATGAAGATGAAGATGATGAGCAACGATGGAAGCCTGTGGCTGAATCACCATCTGAAAATAACTCCCATCCATCATTGTGTGCATGCAGCATCTGTGACGACCTTATCTAGACATACTTTCAGTAAGGAGTTTTATTTATTATACAATCCATATAGCGTACGTACCTCAATGACACAAACTTGGGGCTCTACTTCATCATCATCCACAGATACTTTGGCTTGCTTCATGACCCACTCCTGAATGCAGTCTGTGATGTGTGGCACCACTGGGCAGGGAAACAAGATGTAAGGAACGTTCACATCACAGAAACATTCGTTAAATAACCAATATGATATGGAGAGAATTCCGGAGTTTTAGGTGTGACCTACCAATGTTTACACAGGCTATCCAAAAGCAGAAACTAGGCTATGTGTAGCAGCAATGCATTGGCAAAAGCTTCCAGCAACAAGATGCATCCCTACATTACAACTTTACCTTGGACCGTTTTGCCCAAGTAGTCGCCTCTTCTCTCTTTGTTAATGACAGTCTGGTAGATCTTTCCTGTTGTGAGGTTGTTGTCTTTGGTGAGACGGATGTCCAAGAAGCGCTCATAGTTCCCCAAGTCCAGGTCCACTTCGCCACCATCATCTAGTACAAACACTTCCCCTAAGATGTACAAACAAGATTAGGCAAACCTTACAGAGGGTAAGCCAGCTGCTTCGTACAACAGTTTGCAAAACCTCACTATCATCACAGACAACCACAAGATGCCCAAAAGCTCCTTATAAAGAGTGCACTTTAAGAACATCTCAAGTTGCGAACAGACACTTAAAGGTGCACTCCACGATTCTAATCCAGGCGCATTCATTCAGCAAATAGCTCCTCTAGGGCCTCTAGCTGTCCGTTTTGGACCGAGCCATGCAGTTTTCTAGCCAATCAACACGTTGCAAGAGCATAGACGGGAGGGTCGTAATTTGATTGGCTGTTGCGCTCAAATATCAACAAACTTTTGCCAGAATCGGGGGACTGTACCTTTAAATCAAGTATCAGAAAATGTGAACTTACCATGCTCATAAGGTGAAAAGGTGCCAGCATCGATATTGATGTAGGGGTCAATCTTAATTGCAGTAACACGAAGGCCACAGGACTTCAGAATTGTCCCCACACTACTGGCAATAATTCCTTTTCCAATACCAGAGATGACACCACCCGTAACAAGTATGTACTTCATCATGACCACAAGCTGAGGGGGAAAGCATACCAATTAACTTAATAGTTTAGAAAGAATATTTTGACAGATTATTTGACAATGATGGCTGTACATCTACAAATATACTGCCACAGAGTTAGGGTCACTGGGACAATGCATATAATTAGTCAAAAATCTAATCAGCACAAATATGTCAAAAGGCAAAATGGCCCTCAACCGATCATGTATCATATCAGAAGGTTCCTTGCTTAAACGGTGTTGACGTCTCATGTATCATATCAGAAGGTTCCTTGCTTAAACGCTGTTGACGTCTGTCAACAGTTTCTGTAAATTCATTGGTGACCACAAGAGGAAGGCGGGTCTATGCACCCTTGCACATGTTCCGATGTAAATAACAGCATAAGGATTGCTGTCTGGGCCATTTAGACTGAATAACCTTACATTATTTGACACCAAACCCACTGGTGACGTTCCGCATTAGTTGCTAAAGTTTAAAAAATGAAAGCCGTGAAGCTATAAGGTTATGCCAACTTTGGCGGGAAAGATTTCTCGGATGTTTTACGTAGTGATGAAATAATATTTCTCGCGCAAGGTTAGTGTTATTTACTTTTTAAATAATTGGTACGTAATACCTGTACCTGTGTGATTAATAATCAAGATCATTCAAAGGCTTGGCTAGTTTAGCTAACTTGCTAGCTAGCTGCATGGCCACGTAACGTTACATTCAAAGGCCTGTGGATATTGTTGGTTAAGCGCAATGGTATTTTCTCAGCGGGAGCAAATATGCCTTTACAGTATAAAGAAAGTTGGGTTACATTCCAGTACTATCTACGTTATATAACACTGCTGTAACAGACACCTGTTGACATGAGAAACACATAACTAACGTGCTAATGTTAGCCTAAGGTAGAACAGTGAGTTTCCTTGGCTACATTTCTAGCACCTCCATATATCTTTCATTTCCATCCCAAAGTGTCTGATGACGACAAAGTTATAATTATAATATTTCCTATTGTCAGGAGGAAAACATGCTACTCACGTATGACTGTGGACAACTCGATGTAGCACTCCAGACCAGACCAGACCACACGTGGACGACTGTATGACAGATGACACAATCACGCACATCTACAACGTCATTGGCGTACATCTTGAATCTAAAAATGATGTGATTCACTCAAGGTTGAGCTCTGCATGTACTATCCACAGTATTTATATGGTGCAGCGCAAACAATGCAAAATCCATGTTTGTCAAAGGCTTGTCAACCACCACAAACGTAAGCACCGATGTTAATCAGAAAATCAACACGAGACGACTTATATATATACTTATATATATATTTATGTACTTTAAATATATATATATATAGCCGTCATAGCGGCGGAAATTATTGATAGATGCTTAGCTTTGCTATGTAAAACGTGAACATTGTCAAGGGTATATCTTTGTGAGTAGAAGCACAGACACTTATACAAATTAGCCTACCACTAGATGGAGCTGACTGCATTTTCACCGATAATGTCAAATTAGATTAGTGCCCAGAGAAAGCCAACATGATGACACTACTCATTCATTTTTAAATAACAACCCTGCAGTTGAACGTTTAATATTTCCTTAACAGTAATATATTTAAGTCATAGACAGAAGCTGTTATCTATCAAGATTCTCACACCATATTGTTTACAGTGAAGCATTTGACAATATTGACTTAAAGACCACATTTATTTGAAATAAATGTGGTCTTTGAAATAAATGTGCATAACAAATGATTGGATGATTTAGTGTAACGGTCTCTCTGTTGTTTTTCTTGCCACTTAGCCAGTGGTCCCCAGCACCCACTGTAATACATAAAGACATTTGCCTAAAGACATTGATGCTTTCACATCATTACATCACCTTCATTTAGATGTAATAATCACAGGCTACAAAGCAAACAAACGAGACACCATCCTGTCTTGTTCGCCACCGCCTGCTCCACAAGCGGCCTGCTGTTAATGAGTGTGTGGGACTTTAAATTCATCTCTGCTTATGAGGCAGATCTAATTAAAACGCCCTCGTCCTCGCCATCTCACTGGTCTCATTTTATCAGCTGTTTCCTCTAATTATAAATGAAGACTGAGAGAGCCAATATCCCCCCTCTTAGACTATCTCTCTTCATCCGTGGACCCCTCTGATTGTGCTCTCTATTAGGAGAGAGAGCCAGAGAGAATCATTACAGGATGGATCTGGGAAGTCGGCGAGGGGAAAGATATTATTTCGCTTTAATTATTACTATGAGCCATTGTGTTAAAATGGTGAGATGTTCCTGTGGGGGGGGGGGGGGGGGGGTCTTTGTATGGCATTGAGCTCAGAGAAAAATTAGAAGAGCTCTTGTGCTCATTGCCAGCCTTGTAATAAGACATGTAGTTGAAAGACTAAAAAACGAAGATATCTGGATTGAGGCCAGCACTACCTACATACACACATAAATGGAAAAAATACAAACACACACTCACACACACACAGTTGTAATAGCATTACAATGTAATTTGTTCTATGCTGTAGGAGTACTAAATGTCCTTATTGTCATGTTAGAAGTCATGTTTGTCAGTAGACTCTTACACATGCTTAATGCAGTCCTGACTCAGGTCACGAGGGGCCTAGTAGGACTCGCTCCACTCAGTGAGGGGGAAGGCATGCATACGGTGTGTGTGCTCTCGTGTGTGGGTGTGTGTGTGTGTGTGTGTGTGTGTGTGTGTGTCGCACTCGCTCTGCTCAGTGAGGTGGAAGGCATGTATGCGTGTGTGTGTGTGTGTGTGTTTGTATGTGTTGTGTAGTGTGTCACAGGTCACATTGCCTCACTTTCACAAGGCTGCTAGGCTGAAGGGACTGAGAGACAAAATGTGGTGAATGATTTACAGAAACAATCTGCGAACAGCCATCCTAACTCGACTCGGCTTCATCACCATGCCTGCCCCAGCCGCTGAGAGGTGTGTGTGTGTGGGGAAAAGCACTACGCCAGAGCCTGGCCCCATGCAAATAAATCTGTCTCTTTGGCCCGCGGCGTCCTCGCTGCACAAGTAAAATCGTCCAGGCCTGCCGCGGCTCGCTGGTCCTGTGCACTTACGGTAGATTGAGTGGCCCTCAGTGACCATGCAGCGAAAACTCCAACACACAGAGCTGTCACCTGCAGCCCGGGATCTGTTACATTCAGACAACTGAGCTAATTATAGCAAGCAGGGCGGGCCACAGCATCTGCCAGCAGGGGGGCTGGGGTGGGGGGTGGGGGGTGGTAAAAGCCCCTCAGCTCGTGCTGAGATCTTACCAGCACCAGGACATGCAGCAGCCTCCCCCACGCAGCGCAGCTCTGCTGTCACCCTGTCCTTTGCGATGTGATGAAGTGCCATCCAAACTGATTACACGGAGAAGGAAGGGTTTTATTTTGCCTCGTCACCATCATCACGGTTGGCTCCGGCAGCCATTGTCATGTTAAATATCTGTGGTGATAATATGCATTGCCAGAGGCCGTGTACATATAGGCTTAGATACCGATGAAAGACTTTGCTTTACGCTGATGTATAACATAAGGCTGCAGTGATAAATTGGGAGGCATGTACTGTGGTAATGAATTGTATCATAGTTACGGCATCAATGAGGCATGATGCCAGGCACTTTTGGTGTGCTATGTGGATGTAAAACAGACAAGCTTGTTTTTTTTTATTATTTTGGAGACCAAAAGCCCCCTTTAAAATATATATATATGTTTTATAGTCTGGCCGTACCCCAAACATCGACCCAAAACATGCTTACAACCAAAGGCCCGTTTTACCAGAAAAAAATAAAGGTCAGCTGCAGGGCGTTGTCTGCTGTGCGCTCTATGGTGCTGCCTCCCTCTAGTCTCCTCTCTGCCTGGAAGGGAGCTAATTTGATTAAGGAGGCGGATGACATGTGTGAGTGAGAGAGAGAGAGAGAGGGACTGGGCAGGATTATCACACAGTGAGGTCCCGTACTGTCATCTGTGCATGAACACACACCACCCATGGCTAAGCTGATGTTTTTCAATGCTGAGCTAATATAATTTGCCTCCCTCCTCAAACTGGCTCAGACACAATGGGGAGACTTTGGCAGGAAACACAGGAATGTTTTTTTTCGAGACCCTTAGCAGAAAACAAGCAGCCTGTTTTTATTTTATATAGGCAGTGGGGTGTTGTTGTTCCTGCTGACGAAGCTCTCCCACCCCCACCTCCACTCCTTCTTGCCCCCCTCCTCATGAAGCCTACCTGAAGGTGAACATTAGGGAGGCTGGTGAGGGCAAGACGGAGGCATTGATTAATTAACACGAAGCAGTTTGTTTCAGCGCCTCTTGTGAGGCCGCAGCCTCGCTGCTGTTTATTCACAGAGAAACACAGGCAAACATGCGCCCGTAACCACTGGCTGGGAGTCATCAGTCATGAGTGCACCCAATGGACCCAGCACAGCTCAGCACTGTGTGTGTGTGTGTGTGTGTGTGTGTGTGTGTGTGTGTGTGTGTGTGTGTGTGTGTGTGTGTGTGTGTGTGTGTGTGTGTGTGTGTGTGTGTGTGTGTGTGTGTGTGTGTGTGTGTGTGTGTGTGTGTGTGTGTGTGTGTGTGTGTGCAATCCTGTGTTCATAAAGAAATGTGCATGTGTGTTTCCCAGGCACGACACATGACACACTAACCGCTTGAGCCAACGCTTTTATCAAAACAGGGCACCCTGCATACTGCGGCTTTTACCGTTTCTTTTTGGTTTTGGTTTGTTTTTGTTTTGTTTTGTTTTCTTGTTTGATGAGAATGAAATAAATGTAATTGAAATGTCACTGAAGAAAATGGACACTTACTTTTCTTTGCATGGGTAAGGATAGCCCTGTGTGTCTTGTGACTTCGCGCTTGAAAACTTTTATAAGTGCTCCGCATTCAACATTCTTACGTCAGATTCTAAGCTACTGCACAAAAAGGCCTTTGTGGCCAGCCCATGTTATTTAATCATTCCACCATTTTTTCCCTGAGTAAAATCACAAGCTGTACAATCCATTTAGCCACCACTGTCTTCAAACAAATGTGATACACATAACAAACAAAAACATTTCCTCTTATCATCAGAACTACCTAATAAAAAATCGCGAAACTAGACATTATCAGCAATCAATCTAACCACTTCATCCTGACTAGAAGATAGTAATGCACAGTAAGCGAGAACATCGATCCAATCATGCAAACAGAAAGCAGCCTATAGTGTGTCTCACGCCAGCTCAGTGATGCTTTAAGTGGCGCTTAAGTACTTAGACATGCTCTTTTATAATGCAATCTGTGCTGTTGTGTTTGTAGAGCTCTGAATGAAGTCTCGCTTGCTTCTCTTTAGTCTTTCCCTGCTGCTGATTGAGGAAGAATGCTTTAGTTCTGAGCACAGATTGAATGCTTTGCCCCTCTCTCCGTGCCTCTTTCCCTCCCCCCCCCCCCCCCCCCCCCCCCTCTGTCCCTCCCTCCTTCCTTCTATCTTGTTCCACGGCAAACAGCAGGAGCAGAGGGACGCTGCTGACTCGCCACCTGTCATCCAGGTGCCGTCCAACTGCCCGTGTCCTCGCAGGTAGCGTCCTGCTCTGTTCTCTCGCTGGCCTCACTTGCACCGACCTGCCGCCCGGCTTGTTCCAGGAGACTCTTCCATCTCACCACAGTAGTCATTTCTCAAAAATGTTCTCAATCAGGAGGAGGGGAGAGAAAAACAGCCTTTATCCAACTCAACCATGTAGGTCAGGGGAAGTTTGAATTACATTTTTCAGAGTTGACACCCAGGAGAAACAGAGAAAGGCTGCAGATATGGGAAATCAAACGGCATGGTTATGAAAAAGCAACCCCTTTAATTACACTTTGTGTGTGTGTGCGCGTGTGTGTGTGTGGGCTGCTTAAGACGCTGCAGTGAAAATCAATTCTGTCACACTTCATTACATAAACGCACACAAACTCGGCCAAGGAATCTTTTTGTTTTTTGTTTTTTTCCCCTCCCCTCTTCGAAGAGGCTAGAGAGGCTTCCAACGGTCACCGCATCGCTACGGCCGAAATTCCACACGGAACAAACTGCCGAGCTTGATCTGCACAGCCTCGCAGCATTCCAAAATTCCCAGCGTTCAGTGGTACCGTGAGGTGGAGGTAGGGGTGGGGGTGTGGGGTAGTGTGTGTGTGTGTGTGTGTGTGTGTGTGTGTGTGTGTGTGTATCGGGGGGGGGGGGGGTCTGATTAGCTTCAGAGAGTGCCAAGCCAAACTTATTTTAGCAGGAATGCTGTTATCCCTGGCCATGGTGGCGCATGCTGTACTCAAGCTGTGAGCCTCCCTGCACGATAAGCACAATCAGAGGGGGACAGAGAAACAACAACAACAACACACACACACAAAAACAGGACAACAATAACATGATTGTTGTGTGGTGCATGGGTGCTGCCTGCAACCCCAAAAAGTGCTCTTCTAAAGCCTTTTTTCTCTCTCTCTCTCTAGTTCTTTCACTCCGTCTTTCATATGTAACTGACACTGCGGCGTGACCGGGCAGGCCATCTGTGCACCGGAGCGCTGGCCGGGGGCCGTGTTATCGTGGTTGCACCCACTCCTCTCGGCTGGCCCTAATCCGCCAGTCACCCAGAAGCAGATGTCAGCGGCACAAGGGAGCGACAGATTGCCATGGTGACCATCGCCTGGGTGAAGGTGTCTGCCCAGTCATGCTGTGCAGATGGAGGTGGGGGGGGGGGGTTTGGTGGTGACTGTGTTGCACGGTGGAGACATTATTCTGGCAATGAGCTTGGAGAGGTCAGAGTGGTGACTGGTGCCACTTAATTCAGAGCCGTAATGAAGACATTAGGACTGGGGGAAATTATCTTTCCATCGATGCATCATGATGCAAACAGATTCTACATCGATGCAGGAAAATTAAATACACAGTGTTTTTGAACAATCTAATTAAATAATTTGCATGCCAGCATAATGCATTTTATCAACTCATTCAAACCCATTTCACTGCAGTTTGCCGTAATGATGAATGGAAAGTTAATTTACATATAAAAATGGCAATAGCATACACCCTACGTGTAGTGTTACACATTCCTTAGGGTTTTGTGACACTATCAAAGTACAGTTAAAGATGCAGAGTGATTCGTTCTGTAAAAGGTTGTTGATATTTCAGCTCAACAGCCAATCAAATTACACCCCTCCCATCCATGCAGCTGAAGCACCGTGTTGATTGGCTGGGATTGTTTAAGGCTCAGTCTGAGCCACTATGTTTGTTTTCCATTTACAGAGCCAGAACTGTGTACAAACACCAGAGCAAACACTGGGCAGACAGTTAGAGTACAGTGAGGAGCAATTCACTGAATCTGACAAAAAAGTGCATGGAATCGCAGACTCTACCTTTAATGTAAACAAAGCATTCTACCACGACCACCACAGATATCAGTGAATAGAAAGTTAACTTACAGATACTGACAAAACATCTGGCAAACAATCCACTGGGTTTTGCAATGCAGCCAGCTACAGTTACACGTTAGTTTGATCACATTTTAAACACATTTTACCGTGACTGTGCAATCATCACATCGCATGGGACGCTAGACTCCTCTGTTGAGCCTGCTGGAAGTGTTGTGGGCCAAATGCAACGAAAACACTGATAAAGGAAGGTGCCTGCTTGAAAACAGCAGTGAAATGCTTTCCAAAGCAGCTTTGTTGTAGATATTGATGAATCCTGCTGCTCAGGTTCTATATCATCTTGTTGTGTCAGGCAGTTGTGAGCTACAGACAGTGCATGTTGTACTGTGATGTAGGGCCTTTACGGTTCCTGTGTAAAAAAATATTTATTTTTGGATGCTTGCTTATTTGAAAAAGAAGCAGTTTTTAATGTCAGTCTTTCTAATCTTTTAAAACCCAGCAGGGGTTCTGATGTCAGGGCGAATATCCATAATCCGCACCAACACACTTCAGCCAGCCACCCACCCCTGTTCCCCCCCTGCAATGGTCAGCCTTTCTCCCAAAAGAGGACCATATCACAGTGACCCCTATGGTGTGTGTGTGAGACAGAGAGTGAGTGAGTGTTAATTTGAGAGTGTGTGTGTGTGTCTCTGTCTCTGTGTGTGGATGCGAAATTAGCATGAAAAAAAAAACCCTGCACAGGTCTGGGCGGTGGTGGCTGCAACAAGCTGAATGGATTGAGATTGACAGTGCAAGTGTGTGTGTGTGTGTGTGAGAGAGAGAGAGAGACGGTTAAACAGCTCTGGACCTCCTCTCGGCAGCATCCCAGCTGCTTGGCGCTCAGCTCACCCGCTGCATGACAATGCAGGGCGGCCGGTCCTCACACAGGCAGTGCCGGAGCGGGGTGGGGGGATTTCCATATGGCCACAGAGATGGGACTCCACCGGCCGTTTGGGCGGTCATTAGCATGACCATGGGCCGCTCGCAAGCCTCTCTCATCTCATTGGAGAAAGACAGGGTAAAGAAAGAAAGAAAGAAAGAAAGAGGTAGTAGGAGTTAGAATAGGACTGACAGACAGAGAATGATAGAGCAAGAGAGGGAGGGAGGGAGGGGGGTGCGGGGAACAGTGTGGCATTGAACCTGCTACAGAAATAAATCAGTTTGTGCTCAGCACTCTTAGGTCAGTAATGATGTTGGTTATGTAAGGTTTGTGAAAAGAAGAAATACATCGACTTGCATGTTCTTTCAGCATCAAACAAGAATGGATCCAGCTCATTTGTCCTTGAGGGAGACCCATATAGATTATTGCTCACAAAAAAACAAACCTGAAATACAACTAAAAATAATTTGTGCCAGTGGGGAAATTGAAGCATTTGGATATGGTTTGGCCTCTAAGTCTGTCATTCGGTGAAATACAACTCAACTTTACAAACCAATCAAAGCCTTGAGCCCTGTTCAGTAAGTCTGGAAAGCCCATCAGTCTTTTTTTCCACTCTCTCTCTCTCTCTCTCTCTCTCTCTCTCCCTCCTCCAAGGACAGACACAGGGCGACACAGCACTGATGGGTGTTCCCCGAAATAAAACTACCGTTTGCAAGGCGACTCTGTGGAACATTGCATGCTGGTCCAGGAGAATGAGTGGTGATTGGCCAGAGAGTCACAGTGAGTCACAAGTTCTTCAAGCCCTCAAACAAACTATTCCGCGGAACTGTGTGTCATCATACTTATCACCCTCCGTGTTGTAACCATGGCTACACCACCGCAGCATCCATGGCAGGGGTCCTCGGAGAGTGTCCGGGCAGACCACAGGACGCCATGGGCTACGTACCTGGACTGCAACATGCACCCCGTGCAGAGCTCCCGTCAGTTCTGGTTAGATCATCGGGCTGGACCTGATGGCCAGGTGGGAGGTCACGGTGGATGTGCCCAGAGCAATTCTCTTTCTGGGTGCTAAAGCCATGGCACTCCACACTGCTGGCAAACAGGGCCTACGACGGACCTCCACAGCGCTGCTGCCGTCAGCAAGAGGGTCCGCTACACCGACGCTGCCAGCCCAGGGGTCACTGCCGTCGGCTGGATGGTTATCCGCACCACCACTGCCGACCGGAGGGCTTCCGCACCGGCATCGCCTCTCCAACCACCCAGCCCAGGGCCCGCTGAGATTTTGTTGTGCATAGGTTGTTGTTTGAAGGGGGGGGGGGGGGCTGTGTAGCATGTCGGGGGTTTCCCAGCATGCCTCGGGTCACAGACAGATGTTTGGCCAGTTTGTCGTTGTCCTATAGTTT
>NC_045162.1:14622123-14624623 GCF_900700415.2 Clupea harengus | reverse complement strand
TGTGTGTGTATGTGTGTGTATCTGTGCTTGGGTTGAACCCCCCCCAACCCCCAAGGGTGTGTGTTGGTCCCATGGGATTCTCATACGATGTCCTCATACAATAACCAGTGGTGGGACGTGCTCTCAGCTTGCTACTGGCCTCACATACTCCATCCCCTTTTCACACACACACACACACACACACACACACACACACACACACACACACACACACACACACACACACACACACACACACACACACACACACACACACACACACACACACCTCTCCAGACAGACAGGATGCAATGAGCTCTTTCCCCCTGTTTACCCTGAGCAGCCTGGTGAGTGTCAGTCATCCCATTATGACTCAATTGCATCTCCCTTCCCTGCAACCACCCCCCATGGCCCAGAGACACAGGCAAACACACACACACACACACACACACACACACACACACACACACATTAAGAGAGATTGCAGACATAAACACACACACACACACACATAGAGAAAGAAGACATACACACATACACGCTTTCTTTCACAGACCAACACACAGAGACACATACACAAATACACATATATGTACTGTAGATTCAAATAAACACATAGACAGATACATATACACACACACACACACAAACACAGAAACACACACACACACATGTAAATACAAATAAACACACACACACACATATTCTGTACATATTTAGCCACTCACATGCACACACACACAGGTCGATACACATACATACACACATTCTCTCTTATCTCTGATATTACTGTAACCTAGGAAGAAGTATGCATTAAGACATATACTTCACGTCCTTAGCTCTTCAAGAAACACACACCCATTGACACTCAAAGAAAGGCATAAGCAGTCACTGACACACACTTAGGACACACACAGGGACATACACAATTGGCACACACATATCACTGGCTTTCTGTAGGCAGAGCAGAATAACAATGACGTTTTTAAAAAACAATCACATTTGGGTCGAGACATTTCGCTTCCTGACACTGTCCAGCTGACATCCACTGTAACCATCCCCAGCTGCCAATAAAAAGAGAGCATGTTTCCAGTGGTGATCCAGACATCAGACACAGAGAGAGACGCGGTAACAGTTACTAGACACACAGGAATCAAAACATCATAAACCCAAAGCCTTGCCCTCCTAGGAGTTGGGTACATTATGTAAGCTGTGAGCAGCCTTAAAAACAGAATCCACTCAATGATAGGATGATGATATGATAGGAAAAAAATCTCTGGTGTGTATGAGCTGTTTCTGAGCACAGTGTGTGTGTGTCTGTCTGTCTGGGTGTTTGTGTCAGTATGTCTGTGTGTGTGTGGGTGTGTGTGTGTGTGTGTGTGTGTGTGTGTGTGTGTGCACGGGCAGGGGACGGGGACGGGAAAGAATGAGCGTTTTTTGGGGAGAGGTGTGGACCGGAACTATGGCTGTGTGGTTGTTTTGCTACAATGCTGTGCAGAGCGATCAGCCAGCATTTATGACCCAGTTTCCCATTGATCATGTCTTGGTGACTTCCCCAACAACAGAGCAACACACATACTAACCGCACTTTCATTCAATTCAGTGGAGTGACCTGTTATCTTGATTAGAGAGAGAGAGAGAGAGAGAGAGAGAGAAAGAGAAAGAGAAAGAGAAAGAGAGAGAGAGAGAGGTAGAGAGAAAGAGAGAATGATAGGAAGAGAGAGAGTGGTGGATAGCGAGTGAGAGAGAGAAAGAAAGAGAAAGGGAGAGAGAAAGAGAGCAGCCAAATTGAAAGGTGCTATTCAGTGGTGCTGAAATACAACAGTTGTTCAGCTCTCCAGTGCTAAAAGGCATTATGCTTGAATAAAATGGCCCTTTCCAGATTTCTAAGAGCTACTCATCGGCTCCCATTCTAATCAGAGTGAAATTGCTGTAATTGTGCTTTTGTCGACAGTGCTGTGCTCTCTGCAAATTTACAAGCATAGCACATTCACTGACGACGCGTGCTTCTGCAACCCAAATTTAGCGTATTTAAACACAGGCTTGTGACGAGAACTACAACATATCGGCAGAATGAAAAATTATTTCTCTTCCTCTCTCTGTTATCTCTCTGTTCAGGTTGGCTGAAAGATGCAGTTCACAATTGGGTTTCGGTTTCACGAAAGGTTGTTGATATTTGAGCTCAGAATCATATCAGAATCAGAAATACTTCATTAATCCCTGAGGGGAAATTGGGTCATGTTACAGTCGCTCGCACACATTCCAGAATAGAAATATATAGAAGCATAAGGAAATTATAAGGAAGATATGAATAGCAACAGTAACTCTGAGAATAGAATCTGAGAAGTATGTTAAAATGCCAGACCAGTATAAATGAGGATATTAGTTGAAATATACAGTATAGCTAAATGCAATGAAATGACTCCCCTCCCTATGTGCTCCTGTGTTGTGAGTGTAGAGAGATGTTTATGGCTCTGTCTAAGCCACGATGTTTGTGTCCCATCTCCAGAGCTCGGACTGT
>NC_045162.1:14557123-14619623 GCF_900700415.2 Clupea harengus | reverse complement strand
ACAAACTCACCATCACATCCACATTGTTTATTTGTTTCATTATTTTATATAACGACTGCACTCTCCTGTCTTCTCTGGCTGTGGCGTTAGGGCTACAGGATGTGGGAGAAGAGCCACTGGGATTTCTTTTTTTTTTTCGTTTCTTATCAGCATTTTGAGCGTCTCTCGCCTGCCGCCGCTCTCCTCTCCCGTGTGTAATTAGCCTACGTGATGAGCACACGGCCCTCCATTACTCGTATCAGCTCATGAGTGATGCGGGGTGTGGGGGTTGTGTCGCAGCAGAGACATTGTCATTTAGCCTTGGCAACCGTTTTTGCCGAGCGCCACGGTTGCAGCAGGCGGCGGCCCTGATCGCAGAGACCTTCGCTGAGAACCATGTGCTGAGAAACAAAAATATGCCCGTCCTTTTGATATTTTATAGATTTGTGTGTTTGTACTATGGACGGCTCGGAGTAAGTGGTTAGAGCGCTAATGGCTATGCTGAATAGAGAAGAGGAGATGTAAAGGGAGGTTAAAAGAAAAGAAATGGTGAAATGGGTAAATGGAAAGTATTCCAAGCTTTCGTGGTGGGCTCATAATTATGATTACTGACATCATATAGGCACAAGTTTATACTCCACTCAGGGTCAGGGGTGCTTTATCTGAAACTGGTTCTGGTTTTAAAAACTTAATTGGAACTTCCCTTACTGTATTGTTAGTGTATAATACTGTATTGTTTTTGTTTCGTAAAGCAACTCAATGCAAAAGTGTGGGCACCCTAAGGGATTTGAGCTGTCATGTAACTTACTATGGTCTCAGACCTTAATTAGTTTGTTAGGGCTATGGCTTGTTCACAGTAATTGTTAGGAAAAGCCAGCTGACGCTTTTATAAAGTTTTATAAATACTGTGACACCTCAAACCTTGTACTACAATCAGCAGCCATAGGCTCCTTTAAGCAGCTGCCGAGCACTCTGATCATTAAAACAACGGTTGCACACAAAGCAGAAGAAGGCAATAAGAAGGTAGCCATTTCCTCATTTCATAATGTAATTAAGAAATGGCAGTTAACAGGAATGGTGGAGGTCAAGTTGAGATCTCTCTGAGAGAACTGCTCGTATGATTGCTAGAAAAGGGCAACTCAAAACCACAGTTTGACTGCGAAAGACCATCTGGAAGATCTAGCAGACTCTGAAGTAGTGGTGCTACACCTCTCCAACTGTTAAGCATGGGGTGGATTGGTCATGCTTTGGTCTTGTGTTGCAGCAGGTGGCACAGGGGGGAATTAATTCAATTAAATACCAGCAAATTCTTGAAACAAACATCACACCAACTGTAAAAAAAAATCTGATGATGAAAGGATGGCTTCTAAAACAGGATAATGATTGTAAACACACCTCAAAATCCTCAATGGACTGCGTCAAGAGGCGGATGGACTGCGTCCCCCAACCTAAACATCATCGAAAATCTGTGGCTAGACTTCTAAAGAGCAGTGCATGCAAGATGGCCCAAGAATCTCACAGAATTAGAAACCTTTTGCCAGGAAGAGTGGGCAAAAATCCCCCAAACAAGAATTGAAAGACTGCTGTGATACTTGCTGAAGGGGGTGTTACTACCCTGCATAATTATCATCCTAATCCTCTGGTACTAGTTCTGTGTAAAACATACAACATATTCCTTCCCTACAACATGAGAATATTCATAAATATATATATATATAATAGGCAATATATGAGCAGCTAGCGGAGCAGTGGGGGCCTTTTCATCATGTATTTTTGGCTGAAGGTAATCATAAGTAGGATTGTATGGTGGTTAAAAATGTCAAATATCAACCAGGAACGGAAATACATTCACAATGGTTAATTTGAATCAGTGATGGTTTAGACAGGAAGTATCTTGAACTAAAATGTTAGCCACAGGTCGAGAGCTATAGTTCGAACTGCACAACTTAATGACAATGTTTGGTTGAACTATGGTTTTGGGAAATGCTTGTGTCACTTAACGATGGTTTGGACTTTGGACTATGTGTGTTACCAATATAGTTACCTCGATAGTTCAAGCTATGGTTTTGAGAAACACCTGCATCGCAGCTGCATGGTTCCAACTATGTAAGTTGCTAACACAGTTAGCATCTATGCTTTTGGGAAACGTACCTCAGTTGCGGTTGATGAAAGAATGACGGACTTTCCAGTATCATGTTCACATCACATTACGTCACATCCCAACATTAAAAACATCACCTAAACCAGCAGATTATTTTTGAAGTGGCAGTGCACCATTAATGGGTATACGCCTACATCGGCTTACAGTACTTATCTTTTCAACTGAATATGAAAAAACACAGTACACAAATGAACTAAAGATGATTATAAATAGCACTTGTCTGTATATGTTAGTCCATTTACTAGTTATAATAAGTAAAGAAGACAAAATATAGGTTGATATATTAATATTATATACAAACATGATACGTATGATAATACTACTAATAAAGTAAAAAATATTCTATTAACAAAAAGCACTGAGGGTCCTCTGTTGTGGGCACCTCTGCTGAAAAATAATCCTAGGGGAGGCCTAATGAAAATGTTATTGTACTCTTCCATGGATAACAAGTGTCCAAATTGCAGTGTGTGTTTTTAAATAGTGTGTTAGAACTACGTTAGCGACTTGCATTCAAAAAGGCAACCACCCCCCTGTGGCCTCACCAGCTCATCCCTCCCAAGAGTCCCAGATCAACTGCACATGTGGCTGGACGCCCTTTTGAGTTTCAAGAGGCACAAAGCAAGCGGATGGTGGCTGTTACTGCCGATCGCAGCGGAAGTGATTGGGTTACTCTCTTTGCCCCTTCACCCCCCACCCTTAGCCCTCCCCCCTCCTCATCACCCACTTCTCTCACTCCCCCCCCCCCCCCCCATCCTCATCACCCACTTCTCTCACTCCCCATGTGCTTTTGAGCAACTCGCTGCTGACCCAGCTGCACAAGCAAACAGCAGATCTCCCTCTGGTGCCCGAGGGAACGGCGGTTCAAAGTATAGTGTGCTCAGAGGGGACACAAACAGTTTGGCTTTCACCTCACTTACACAACAATCCATTACGGGCACAAACAAGACACACACACACACACACACACACACACTTCACTTGCAGGACACTCTATTAGGGACATAAACAAGACACATACAAATACACACTTCACTTGCGCAACAATCTATTACACACACACACACACACACACACACACACACACACACACACACACACACACACAAACACACACAAAAACACACACTTCACTTGCATGACACTTTATTAGAGGCATAAACAAGACACACACACACACACACATGCAAATACACGCTTCACTTGCACAACAATCTATTACTGGCACAAACAAGACACACGCCCACACATGCACGCACGCACGCATGCACACACGCAGACATACACACACACACATACACAAAAACACACACTTCACTTGCATGGTACTCCATTAGAGGCATAAACAAGACACACACACAGACACAGACCCAGACACAGACACACACACACACACACACGCACGCACACATATGCACAGCACATACAAATCAGGTGATCATAAGCAGTGCATTTCACTTCCCACTCCACACATGATCAATAAAGGTGAACGCTGACACCCAACCTGACATGAGAGGGTGGGCCAGCGTGCGATCGTGGCCGCCTTGGCCGACGTTACGGATTCAGGGCAGGAAAAGTCATTTTGGCAGCCAGGGCAGGAATCGATAACCACTCACCCAAGTCCTCATGACCACATGCTGAGCAGGGCCTGGCTCCAGTGCCAGTGATGAACTGACACAGTGCTCAAAATGGCAGGTCTTTCAGTAAGCAAGAGAATTCCTACAGCTACCTAGACGTGTGTATGAAGTGTATATAAGAAGGATGGCTCCCTTACAACGACACACGCACACACACACACACACACACACACACACACACACACACATATATACACACGCACTCACTGTATTCTTCATCAATGCAAACACTGCAATAATTCCCTTTTGTGAGCATGCAGAGATGGATGACAGATGGACGTGGCTTGCCAGGCAGTTTCAAGTGATTCATCGGCTGTGTTGAAGAGTTTATGTGTTGAGTGGTGATGATTCCTCTTTCTCTCTCCATCACTTAATTTCTCTTTTCTCTCTCTCTCTCTCTCTCTCCCTCTCTTATCTGTTCATCTCTCTCTAGGCTTTCACATGTGAAAGAGGCTTCTTTGTCTCTCTCAATTTCATGTGTCCATTTTCTCTCCAGGTCTCTGCTCTTTCCCATTCTCACTCTACCTCTCCTCTCCTCTAGTGTCTTTCTTCTCTCCACTACATTCTCCTATTGGGGGGGGTCTGCATGAGGAGGGACTGCAGGAGCTTTGAAGCCGCAATTACCAGCAAAGGGCATGAGAGCAGACACACAGGAAGTGAGCCTGGCCAAGCAGATCAGACCACTCACAGCCAGAGAAGGGGAGGGGGAGGGAGAGAGGGAGATAGACTGTACTAAATGTGTTTAACTGACCCTGACTGAGCGCTACAAGAGGATGTGTAAGGGAACTGAGTGTGGGGGAAAACTGGATGTCTGTGTTGCAAACAATGGAAAGCACTCGTCATCCACCATCAATGTACAGTAACAACAAAAACGCAAACACAAACAATCACAGTTTTTGTCTTATTGCACTTCATGGTCAAGTGAGTGCGGGTGTGTCTGCCGTGTGTTGTTTTGTGTTACATTGTGATGTGATAAGTTGTATTTCTGTTGTGTTTTGCTGTGCTGTGTTGCATTGCACTGTGTTGTGTTGTGTTGTGTTGTGCTGTGCTGTGTTGTGTTGTGTTGTGTTGTGTTGTGTTGTGCTGTGCTGCATTGTGTTGTGTTGTGCTGTGCTGTGCTGTGCTGTGCTGTATTGTGTTGTGTTGTGTTGTGTTGTGTTGTGTTGTGTTGTGTTGAGCTGTGTTATGTTGTGTTGTGCTGTATTGTGCTGTGCTGTGTTGTGTTGTATTGTGCTGTATTGTGCTGTGTTGTGTTGTGTTGTATTGTGCTGTATTGTGCTGTGTTGTGTTGTGTTGTGTTGAGCTGTGTTATGTTGTGTTGTGTTGTGTTATGTTGTGTTGTGTTGTGCTGTATTGTGCTGTGTTGTGTTGTGTTGTATTGTGCTGTATTGTGCTGTGCTGTGCTGTGCTGTGTTGTGTTGTGCTGTAGTGAGCTGTGCTGTGCTGTGCTGTGCTGTGCTGTGCTGTGCTGTGCTGTGCTGTGCTGTATTGTGCTGTGTTGTGTCGTGTTGTGCTGTGCTGTGCTGTGCTGTGCTGTTCTGTTGTGTGCTGTATTGTGTTGTGTCGTGTTGTGTTGTGTTGTGCTGTATTGTGCTGTTCTGTGTTCTGTTGGCCTGAATGGTGTTGAATGGGTGTAGCTGTGTTGGCCTGAATGGTGTTGAATGGGTGTAGCTGTGCTCTGTGAAAAGTGAAAGGGTTCATGCGTGATTCCATGAGCAGCAGGGCGGCAGACGGAACCGAGGAGGAAATGCGGGGGCACAACTTTACGCCAGCTCCTTTCCCTCTCCAGTTGTTTCAAGAACAAACAGGAAACGTGTGGCATTTAGTGGGTGGGGGAGGGGATGGATCGACCCACAGGAACAAGGCAGAGAGAGAGAGAGAGAGAGACACAAAGAGAGAGAGAGAAGGGGTTGAACTGCATGACAAGACCAGTCATTTCAAGTTCTTTAACACACAGTGTATGGATGATTACAAGAGAGAATAATTTTATGATTAAGTGACTGAGTTGAATCAGCAGTAATTGTGATTGTCTATAATTGCCCATTTCTCAACATGAAACATGTGATGTGTGTGTGTTTGAATCTGTGTGTCTGTGTCAGACCAGACTGTGTGTGTGTGTGTGTGTGAGTGAGTGAATAGACAGAGTAGTAGACAGGACAAAGGGGCATGAACAGGATGATTTGCGAGGAGCCAGGGGGAGGGACGTGAATGTTGTGAAAAAGGAGACTGAAAAAAATATATGGTATGCAGGCCAGGCAACTTGAGCCAAGAGGGGGTGGGGATATGCCTCAAGGTGTGTGTGTATGTTTGTGTGTGTCTGTCTGAATGTGTGTGTGTGTGCATGTCTGTGTGTGTGTGCATGCACGTGCATCCTTGAAAATGTTTATGTGTGTGATTTTTTTGTATTAAGGGATGTGTGTGTGTGCGTGTCTGTGAGCCTATGTGTGTGTGTGTGTGTGTGTGTGTGTGTGTGTGTGTGTGTGTGTGTGTGTGTGTGCATGTGCGTGAGTGAGTGTCAATGACTGTGTGTGTGTGCTCGTGTGTGTCTTTGAGAGGCTGCGTGTGTCGAAGTGTCAGCCCCCACATTGCTTAAGAGCAGCAGCCATGCTGTGACAGGAGGCTCGTGTGGGGCTGGACCATTTGCCCTGTCTTGTTGACTTGTTTGCTAATACGTTATTGATCAATGGACCTTATTACACTCATTCCTACAGGACCTTGGGAGCTCAACACCCTCTGACCCTCTGGCTGGAGATGACTGAATAAAACAAGAACCCAGGGGGAAGAATTAGGTCATTCCACTTCTTAATGTGCTATCTGAAGTTTAAAGATAACTTCATCACGTTGCTCTTATATTTTTCACAGTCTGTTTTTTGTTGGTAAGATCAGTTGTCTTAACCAAAACCTTTGCCCTCTGTACACCAAAACCTTAAAATACTTAAGTGCTTTAAAAACATCAATTGCATTTAAAACAAATAGCATGTTATTGATGGTAATAAAAGAATTATACTAAAATGACAGTCTGTACTAATTTAACAGGCTTTATATTACAATGATGAATTTCACACTATACCGTGTATTTCATATGGGAACAGCCCAATGTCATGGTTGGTGCTCTAAGCAATTTTTTCACTTGAGATCAAATTAATCTACACATGGATCGATAATTTTATCATGAACATGTCAAGAAAGATACCATGTCCCATCATCCCATTGCAGTTGATTGTCATGTACAGCACATGACATGGTTACATGCCATTAGATACAAAACACCATTATTGGTCATTATCATGGAGGCCCATATAATGTTAGATTCATGAAAACTATGACATGAAATGGCATCTGCCATGACATGGTTATTACATGGTCATGTTGGCCCCCGTGACGGAGAGTTCAAGTGAAGTGTTACAGGTTTTGAAAAAACGTTTTGCTAAAGCAGGAAATCGGGTTTAAAAAAAACCCCAGATAAATCAAAGCTCACAGTCTGCCATTTTGTTGACCTACAAGCAAGAGCACCCTCTCTCAGCCTCTCCACTCTCCACACAGTGAATGGAACAGAGACAAGGCATTAAGACTGTACGTACGCACCTGTGCCTTAGGCAATCATTGCTAACTTGTGATGTAACTAGCAGCGTCTTTGTTAAGCTGCAAGGCACCACAGAGGCTATATTAAATCAAAAAGTGTTAGAGCACCTTAACCCAACAGTCATACTACACACAGACATACACAGCACACTCTCTCTCTCTCTCTCTCTCTATCCCTCTCTCTCTTTCTCACACACACACACACACAGACACACACAGACACAACAGATACCTCACCCACCCACCCACCCATTTTCCAATGATTCCCTCTATTCAGTTGGTCTTTTCTTCGGCTGAGGAGGCATTCACGATGAATAATGGCAGTGCTGAGGCAGTGGGCAGCACACACAGCGACCACAATAACCTCCCAGAGCCAGACGTCTTCTGTCCAGCACAAGGCGCACTGCAGCCAACAATGTCCGAGAGATTCGAACGAACAGCCCCCGTGTGCGCTGATGGATTGGAGATGGACGGTTACTGACACACAGAGAGGAATATGAAAGACCTGAGGGAGAATCACACTTCACACAGAATCACATGGAAATAAACCTGTTTAAAATCGAACATATCCAATGAATGAGGGTAAATACCTTCCCCATACCTGCTTGAAGAGGAACATTTTTGGAAAAAATGATAAATTAATTAAATGATTGAATTAAAAAAATTAAAAAATCTAATTTGAAAAAAAAGGAGAATTTTGACTGCCTGAACAAACCCCCCTAACTGTGCACAAACCTCCTCACAGGCTGGAGGACAGGATGAGGAGCTTCTGGCACACGGCTTTAACACTGTAGTGAATGGAGCACAGAGCACAGAGCAAGTGTCTCTTCAGCGACATGCCACTGAGAAAGAACACATATGCTGCCTACACCCAGCTCTCAATGGCTTAATGGTCATGAATAATTAGGGCATTCTCAAGCACAGCAGATGTCTTTTTCTGTCAAAGGCATCCTCTACAGAGCCAGCAGGCACACACACACACACACACACACACACACACACACACACACACACACACACACACACACACACACACAGACACACACACACACACAGACACAGATTCAACCAGGGTCTCTCACACAAACACAAACAAGCCCACACACTCACACGCTCTTATACGCAGACATACACACACACACACACACACACACACACACACACACACACACACACACACACACACACACACACACACACACACACAGATACAAACTCCCACACAAACACCTATGGACAGAAACACACACACACACCGTAACAAAAGATTAACTGGAATAAAAGAATATGCAGAGAATTGGACACCAGACTCAAAGACCCAAAGGCAATACTTACACACACACACATACACACACACACACACACACACACACACACACACACACATACACACACACACACATACACACACACATACACTCCCGGTAAATTCCTGATGACTGAGCGCTTGACAACAGTGGAAGCTCTCCAGTCATTTGCAAATTAATTGTATCACTGAGGCCATAAATTATTCAGTGTCACTCAAATATTGATATGAAAATCATCTCCTCTGCTGACAGGCAACATATAGATGGAGAAAGAGAGAGGAATGAGAGAGAGACACACAGAGAAAGGGAGAGAGAGAAACAGAGAGGAATGAGAGAGAGACAGACACAGAGAGAAAGAGGAATGAGAAACAGAGGGGAATGAGAGAGACAGAGAGAGAGAGAAAGAGAGGAATGAGAGAGGGAGAGAGAGAGGCCTGTCATTTCCTCGTCTGCTCTCCTTATTACCCATCGTCTCTCCTCAACCACAGCACTGAACGCTGCCATCTCATGCCACTCATCAGAGTCACATTCTCCACCCATGTGTTACTGTCAATAACGGCACACTCTCAAGGTGTTCATTGGGGGATATGTGTGCGGAGGTGGCTGGAAAAAAAACACATTAGCCCACTGATGGAAAACATTAGTAGGGCACTTGATTGAATGGTGTGTATTCAAAGTGTTGTGCTAATTGATTTACACAGACTGCAGAGAGAAGCTGATGAGACAAACAGGATACAGGAAAGTGAGAGGAGAAAATAACATTGTTGAGGAGAAACAGACACTTGTGTGAAGGCTGACATACATGCATCTGCGGGCATAGGGACACCTATGCATTGAATTGTACAGCGTCAAATGACCACGTTGTTTTAGAAGGCTTCCGTCCTACAAAAGCAGATGATTGCACGCCCCTGAAAACATTGACCATCTACCACATATTTTGATTCAACTGGTGAAAGATAGTAATTGTGGCTTCAAACACGTTTCACGGAAAAGGCAATATGGGTACTTTATAAGTAGGAAACTGGCCTGAGGATGAGCTTCTTAGCTGAGAGCTACTAGGCTAAGATTAGTTTCAGACAGCCTGGATAGCCTGTGACATAATCTTCTTGCGCATGACAGAGACAAGGCAAGATTCTCTAGAGGTGGTGGCATGCTGGGAGTGTTCGATAAACACGGATGGCCATTTTAATCTCAGCGTTGACGCAATCGTGTTCAGAGTGCACATCCTGTTTCTCGCTGAATGTGTCTACACCGCTGAAACCCCATTTCCCCGAGATCTCTGTGTCATTCAGAGGAGCTTATAACAATAAAGTCAGCCATCTTGAAAAACAAATTGAGTGGCTGTTGGTTTAGCCTGACTGGACTCATGATGAAATTCGTGGCATTTCCTGAACGCATTCAGGAAAATCCAAACTTAAGAGAGCTGCTGCTGCTGCTGATGCCTGTTCCATTCTAAAGATGAAGTCATCAGTGCACCGTGCGCACAGACCAGAATGGTAATGAGCCATGATCAACTCTGACAGCGGAGACTGGTAGGCAAATGATGATATGCCTCTTTCCACATAATCCACCCACACATCTCCCGCTCTGTCTCTCTCTCTGTCTCTCTCTCTCTCTCTCTCTACCTCTCTCATTCTCCCTTCCGCACTCACACATACACCTACACACTACGGTATCTCTAACACTGTTTGTTTTTCTTTGTTTCTCTCTCTCTCTCTCTCTTTCCCAACCCCTGCTCTGTCATTTGTTTGTCACACACAGTGTGTTTTGTTCCTTGGTCAGCTACTTCCTTTTCCACTGGTGTTGTATCAGTGATCTACTCCTGTGGCCTTGGGTTTAATTGTGTGGAGGAAGAGCCTTAGCTCTACTCACCAATATGGGCTTTCATCAGTCAATATTTTGGACATTGGACACAAACCGTGTAGGGATGTACTGTCTGGGTTTATAAGCATGTCTTTGGGAGAACATTTCATTTTCAATCGTTTAATATAGAAAAATAATCCTTCTTCTTCAGGAATCCCATACAATTTAGACAGGCAGACATACATTAGACAGACAGATAGATAGATAGATAGATAGATAGATAGATGGGTGGGAGGTGGTAAAGTCAACATATCCAGATGTTGTTTTACACTGATGGCCACTAGAAATGTAAAATAACCCGATATATTTAATTTAACACTAAGACGTTTTGTCCATCATGGCACTGGTGATCTTTCTGAGAAGTGCTTTGAAGATGTCTGTCAGATACTGTCAGGGCTCTCCCACACTCACTGCTGAATGGGCCTATTGAATGGCTGTTCATCATGTGATCACCTCGCTGATCCATAGGAGCACACAGGGATTCATCTTCAGCGTGGACCACATGTGAGAACAGAGAACAGAGAACAGCAACACCCCACTATAGAGATTCAACATGGAATCTGTCAGTGACATAAGAGATTCTTCTGCACCCAACCACTCAGTCATTCTCTCTCTCTCTCTCTCTCTCACACACACACACACACACACACACACACACACACACACACACACACACACACACACACACACACACACACACACACACACACACACACACACACACACACACACACATCAAAGACCCTTGGTTCATAAAAGGAGAGGGGAGAGTGTCTGTCTCTCATGAAGGACAAAAGAAGAAACACTTCAATGGTGCTCTAGTGAAAGCATCTCTGAAGAATACATGTACAATTGGTTTCCAGTATGAACAATGACACACATGTCCTACCCATCTAACTCTGTGTACAGATAACTAACTCAGCCCTCCAGTCTACACCTGTACCTAAGTACAGCCCACCAGAATCAGAATCATTTTTATTTTATTTTATTTATTTAAGTACATTTACACATACAAGGAATTTTCTTTAGCATTTTGGTGCATAACAATAAACATAGTAAGTACTACAAGTCAAGAAACATAGAAAACAATATATAAAATATATGCAGAATATGTTAAAGTGAAAATGAAAGAGCTGGACAGTTTGTGCATTTGGGTTCTAATGAGAGAGAGAGGATAGATAGAGTGTCAGTGATAAATAATGTAATATAACACAGAGAGCTGATAGCAGATACTGGCAATTTACCAACTAAAAGGTCTGTCAAATCTGATTCCAATATTAGGGCAGTATTCATGACTGCAGCATCATGTGGCATTAATTACATGCAAGGCATGCAGACTCTGTTGGTAGCATGGTATTTAATGTACTTCTCTTTTTTAAAGTGCACGAATATCATGTAAATTGCCGTGTCCCACACACACACTTACTCACTTATACACACACTCATCATAAAGCACCCACAACTCATTGAACTGAGACACAGTATTTAGCTTCAGCATGATCTCCACTCTCTGCTCCCTCCTCTTTCTCTCCCCCTCCCCCTCTGTCTGTCTCTCTCTCACCCTCTCCCCCCTCTCTCTCCTTTCTCCCTCTTGCTCTCTCGCTCCCTCTCCCCCCTCTCTCTCCTTTCTCCCTCTTGCTCTCTCTCTCGCTCGCTCTCTCTCTCTCTACCTGAGTAAAGGAAAGAGCACCGAACAGAAGTGAAGACGTGAGCTCTGTGCTTGCCTCCTCGCGCCTCCTGTTTCCTGGGAAAGATGACAGCAGGCAGCTGCCAGGGCTGATGGAGGAAAGGCAGAAGCCTGAGGACTGGTGGACCACCAATGGCTGCCTCAGCAAAGGCCTGTTATCCCACCCTGCCTCGACCTTGTAACCTAACCTGTAGCTCAGCTTGTGTTATGGCTGCCATTCTCCAGAAACACACACAGTGACAAAATATAGACCTTACCTGTCCTTGAAGTAAGTTTGAATAAAAGTACATAAACACAGTATATGTTTGTTAGGAAATATAAAAGATAGGACTGCTTCAGCAAAGTTTAGCCATTTGATTATTTCTGAACCTCATGACTCAGAAACACACACGACTCACACACACACACACACACACACAGACACACACACACACACACACACACATTTTTTTAATCAAGAAACCTTGGGTACCGCATTGTAACTTACTTTACTTACCTTACTTTCCTACCAACCTCTCTTGTCCTTGGATTTTCTTGTCCTATTTATCTCTATCTATTTAGACTGTAGACACACATACACACAGATATCAAAGGCATTGATGATATGCTATGCATTAAAAATTTCATAGAGCTCACATATTTGCATTAATGCATTGATATTTGAATGTATTGAATATACTTACACTTATGCAATGTGCTATTGTGGTATTCATGCCCAAGGGTTCTACCTACATCTGTTATGACAAGGTCTCTGGGTATGTGTGTGTGTCTGCCAGTGTGTTACATATTTCAGAGTAAACCAATCTGTCTGTGTAAATGTGCATGTTTGTGTGCGAGGATGTGTGTGTGTGTTCGTTTCTTTCTTTCTGTCGGTGTGTTTATGCTGTGTTGGGAGTTCATGGACACTGGTGTACATATGAGTGTGAGAGAGTGCATACTTGTGTATGAGCGTGTGTGTATTTATGTGCATGGTTGTATGCGTGTGTGTGTGCGCGCGTGTGTGTGTGCCTGTGCATGTGCGTGTGCGTGTGCGTGTGCGTGCATTTGCCCTGCAGCTGTTTGGCATCCACAGCCTTTGTGCCATATAATCATTTTGGAATGACACACAAACGAGCGAGCTGGCTGTGAACATCAGGCACGGTTTCATTAAAGCCAATATGCCCAGCACACAGCACACTGCAGAGCCTACTGCCTTACTGACTAACATTATGCAGAGGAATGGCACAAGTCAATGATTTAAATGTCTGACACATAGCAACAGACATTCACACCACAACTGACTGTTCAATGGGATTTCTGTGTTTTTGTGAATGTATAGATCAATATTGTGTCCCGACAGATTGGCCGTTGTGTTTTGATGTGAGTGGAGCGGAAATCTTTACGGAAGCCCCCCCCCCTGTACAGCTGAGTCACTGCCGCAGTTTTGTTTTATTGTTTTTGAAAATGGCTGGAACGTCGAATGTCATTGTGCTGTGGAATGGTGCACTGGCACATAAGAAAAACAGACACAAATGTGTGTGTGTGTGGTGGGACTGTGTGTGTGTGTGTGTGTGTGTGTGTGTGGTGGGACTGTGTGTGTCTGCTCACTGGGGTTTCTTCACTGTGCTACATTTGCTTCGAGCAAGTCTAACGTGACAAAATGTGTGTTTGTGTTTGTGTGAGTGAACAGTTCATCGGTGGCTGGTCTGGGTCTTCTGGTTTGTTTATGTGCGTGCATGCATGTGTGTGTGTGTGTCTGGTTGGTTAAGCACTGCCTGACTGAATGGGGCGGTGTCATGTGCTTACACTACAGAGCGTGTGTGTGTGTGTGTGTGTGTGTGTGTTGGTTTCTGGTCCAGCTTTATTTTTGGGAGCTGAGCCAAGGGCTTGACTACGTGGCCATAATAGATCTGTTTACACTCTGTGTGCGGCATGTTTTGCAGTTGTGCAAATCACTGTTTAATGAGAGTCCGTGGAGCTTATATGAGCATATTTATCACAGTCATGTGGGAAGGTGTGTTGAGCACACTATTGTGCACCACTGTGTGTTTATGCTGTTCTTGTTATAAGTGGCCCTTTGTGGGTGTAGTTGTTGTATACGTGTGTATTATTGTACGACTGTAAAGGGTGCATGTGTTTGGCTTTTGTGTGTTTTTAGTGTGCCTATATGCGTCTTTTTGTTAGTGTGACTGCATGAATTTAATGGTTGGCAAATGTGTTTTTGCCTTTGAGTGTGAGTGTGTGTGTGTGTGTGTGTGTGTGTGTGTGTGTGTGTGCGTTTGAGGTTGAAAGGCGTGTCAGTGGCTTCTCTGCCCCTCTCGGCTTCTCCTGACATCTGCGAGTCAATTAGCTGATGGGGGAAAAAAACATCCCTCCCCCCATCTCCCTCCCTCCCTCCCTCCCTCTCTCCTCCAGACCCTGGCAGCACAGGCAGCCCAGCCTCTGACTGCAGCCTAGCACGATGAGACCTGCAGGGGGAGGAGAGCCGAGGAGAAGGGCCCGGGTGGGGGGTTGGGTGGGTGTCAGGAATGTGGCTCTTAGCCTGTTCCTTTGTGTGTGTAGTGAAATAGGGATGGGTGCCTGGCCCAGTGGGCTCCTCGAATTGCCTCGTCCGTCCCATCCCCCACACAGGCGCACACACACACACACACACACACACACACACACACACACACACACTCACAAACTGTCAGATGAGGACAAAGCAAGAGACATAGCATTTAAGTTAGGAGAGAGAAGGGGCAGAAGGCTATCAGACATGCACCCTAAACACAAATGTATACACAACTCATGAGTGAGATCAAACGCTGGACATCTGCCATGGTTCATAAGAAAATGTATGAAGCAAGAATGAACTAATTTGAATATAGGAAGTTGAGGAAGTACTGTTCCGTTCAATACAGGATGAAAAGGATGAAATATGAAGGTTGTGTCAGTGTGACATTTCTCTTATTGTTCAGTGCAGGGACAATCTAAGTGCTCTGTTTCTCCTCTCTCCATTGATCCGTGTGTGTTTGTGTGGTTTATGGCATGGCATGGTCTCCCTAACCTCCCAAACACACACACACACACACACACACACACACACACACACACACACACACACACACACACACACACACACACACACACATACAGTTGATGTACTCGTATCCGAATCCGTTATTTGGGAAAGCACAATGCTGCCAGCGATCGTTGCGGGGGAGGGGGTGGGGGCCTCTTGGAGATCGTCTTGTCCCCGGGCCCCGAGCAAGATGCACGACAGTGCTGTTATATTCTTTAGTCGCCCCCACTGAGTCAGCACACAGCAGGCGGCAGGCTGAGAGCTGACCATTCCCAGCTATCACTATCACCAGGAAACTCCTCCTCAAGGAGTGGCAGCTGGATTTCTTTCAAACCCCCCACAACCTCAAAATGCATCAAACTGAAGCTTAGAACCTGTAGTTTTTTAAGCTGTATCAGCCTGTATGTGTTCATTTCCTCCATAAAAAAAAACATATATAACATGCTGTATGAGCCTTCATGGAATTATGACTTAGCATCCGCTAACACCCTACCTAGTAAGGTTATTGAGACAGACAGCAAGGTCAAGTGACAGCAACAAGTGATTTGTGAAGCTAGCAATTGACTCTGCAGTTGTAAAATAGTAATTCACATTTCCCTAGCGAACTGCTGTAAGGATTACATCTAAAAACGTGAATGTGGCATCATTGGAATTTAAGATTATTACATTCAACTCAAGGATGTTTTTCTATGTATCTATACTGTAAATAGTGTACTGTAAACAGAATCTTTCCATTTATAATTTTTTTTTCAGTTTCTGACTGTTTAATATCTCCCAATTTAAGGGGTGATGGTGGGGTTCAGACAATTCATACAGCTTAGTTTAGTTCAAAATAAAAAAGAAAGAGTGATTAAAAGTACCATATGAGGAAGTGGAAATATATTTCATAATGAATTATGTAGGGCATAATGTAAAGTCCACCGGTCAGTACCGGAAAATAAATCCAGACAGGATGAGCAGGACCCCGATGCGCAGTGAACAGGTACTTGCCAGAACGATAAAAGTCTTTCTTCCAAAATATCTCTTTTTAAGTGAGCTTGTTGTGGTTTCGTGGCTTCCGTTGAGAAAAAAAAATGTTATTCATGCAAATAGAACTTCAAAGTTTCAGGTGTTTCGTAGCAATGTATTACTTGTTGAGTTGAAATTCCAATGAATTTCCGCTACAATAAGTGAACACACTACTTGCAGAATGATATGAAAGATGTGACTCAGCAGCACAGACCCTTACCAATGGCAGCGGTCATTCATTTCTCGCAGCGGTCATTATAAAGGATTATCAGACCTTCAAACGTTGAGGTGGCCCATTCAAATCAATGGAACATTCTGCAGCATTCTGAAAAGCTGTGTTCTAAACGTCAATATTAAATCAATTTGATGCTTTGGAGACACAACAGTTGCCCTGCTAATGTATATTAGGGTAGAAAATACTACATTTGATTTAACACGACTTCCAATATAAACCACTCCCACTCCCGGTCTTCCATACAAATACAGATACAGATCATTGTGTTGGTGGAAACATACAGATACAGATACAGATACAGACACAGACGCAGATACAGATACAGACACAGACAAAGATACAGATACAGACACAGATACAGACACAGACACAGACACAGACACAGATACAGATACAGACACAGACACAGACACAGACACAGATACAGACACAGATACAGACACAGACACAGATACAGACACAGACACAGACACAGACAAAGATACAGATACAGACACAGACAAAGATACAGATACAGACCAGGACGTCTCTGTTCACCTCTAACCACACTTACACATGGTACATAGGATGCAGACACACACACCCTCCCAGACAGAGTCACACACACACACTCCCAGACACACAGTCACACTCCAAGACACACAGTTACACACACACACACACACACACACACACACACACACACACACACACACACACACACACACACACACACACACACACACACACACACACACACACAGAAACACACACACACTCCTTAGTTGGCTTATCCTGAGGCTATCCTTACGCTGTGGAAATATGCCTCATTCTCATGGCAAATTATTTAAGAGCTGTCGCCTCATTAGCTGGCCTGGAAGACAATTAATGATTCATGGCCCCTCTCCCCACACTGTCATTTTCAATGAAAATACACACACTCACACACACACACACAGCTGCTCTTCCCTCTCAAATGTCTTCCTTGTTTATCCTCATACATTTAAAAAAAAAACATCATAATTGCCAAAACTCAGTTCATCCATGTTCTTTTGTGAGTGATACAAACCCTACACTTAGCTCTCTGTTAGTCTCTATGAGAATGTGAAGAAATGTGTGTGTGAGAGAGAGAGACAGAGAGAGAGAGAGAGAGAGCATGTGTGTGTGTGTAAGAACATGTGCATGTGTGTTTGTGTGTGTGTGTGTGTGTGTGTGTAGCCCTGCAGCCTTAATCTAGGGATACCTCTGTTATCTCTCATTATGTCCCCCCCTCTCAAAACACATACTTCACAACCACCCTTCTTAAGCACACAAATCTCTTGTCTCCCCGGCAACGTTTAAAAAGCCAATCCATTGTGATAGTTTTTCTTCTGGCTTCTGGCTTCTGGTTTCTGGCTTCTGCCTGTCTGCCTGCCTGTCTGTCTGCCTGCACTTGATGCTCATCTAGTTCCTCTGCTTTTCTCTTCCTTGTTTGGACCCACTGCAGGCAGTATCATCTCCCAGGCAGTATCATCCCTTGAGCAAGGTGCACCACAGACCAAGGAGCTATGCAAACTGATACTGATATATCTGTACAAAACTCTAAGTTGCTTTCTATAAAAGGGTCTTGTAAACAAATATACACATATTTGTACAACATTCTAAGTTGCTTTAAATAAAAGGTCTGGTCTGGTTGAAGTGTAGATGTAGCCTGAGCTGGTGTTGTGGAGATGCCGCCACTTAAGGCAGACCAATGGGAAATCAGTCTGGTCCTGAGGCAGACCAATGGGAAATCAGTCTGGTCCTGGGGCAGACCAATGGGAGATCAGTCTGGTCCTGGGGCAGACCAATGGGAGCTCAGTCTGGTCCTGAGGTAGACCAATGGGAGCTCAGTCTGGTCCTGAGGCAGACCAATGGGAGATCAGTCTGGTCCTGAGGCAGACCAATGGGAGATCAGTCTGGTCCTGAGGCAGACCAATGGGAGATCAGTATGGTCCTGGGGCAGACCATTGGGAGATCAGTCTGGTCCTGAGGTAGACCAATGGGTGATGTCCGTTATAGGCACAGCTACGTCAAACTCAAAATCATTCATGTACCCTTGCTTTTCAAAATCTGCGACACAATTCGTAGGTTCAACAGGCCATTACATCTTCATCATTTTTGGAGGTCTGAATCGCTCTGAAATTGTACTCTTCTTTTGTGTAGAACCACTTTCATAGTATGTATTTCTTATATAGACAATCAACCCTTACTTTTTTGTGTATTTTACAGATGGTAAAAATGTGTTTTAAAAGGAAAAGGTACCAGAGGATGATGCGTTGGTGGAAATCATTATCACAACTTCTTCTCAGAGCAGTGTCAAGGTCAGAAGGAAATGTGGAGGTAAATGGCTGTTAAAACCAGAAAGCTATTATGAAGCACCGCCATTTTAAATATTGTTGTGCCCAAATGTTAACAGGGAGCGTCAAAGGGAAGAGCATACTAATTGTGCCTCGGTGATTACCGTATGCAAATCTCAGTTCTACAGAGAATGTTACTGGGTCACTTAAGAGAAGCACTGGACCAAAACAAAAAACAAGAGGCCTAAGTACATTAGAATAGGGAGAAGGTGTAGAGGCACTATTCTGAAGAAAAAATAGTGTGTGTGTGTGTGTGTGTGTGTGTGTGTGTGAGAGAGAGAGACAGAGAGAGCTGCCACACCTCTTTTCAAATGCAGCACAGCACAAAAACAACAAACTTCAGAGGGTAAACAGAGAAGAAGAGCTGAAAGTTTTGTCTTATTTTTGTTCTTTGTTTTTTAGTGTTCTCCATGGGGACTGCCAGAGGAGATCGAGCCAAGCCTTCCAGAGTCGTGTCCTTGAGACGACAAAAGCGGAGGAAGAATGCAAATGTCTCGTTCCAGGAATGCATAATTCGTCCATCGTCCTTATTTAACCAATTAGTTACGAAGCGTTAAGTGCTGGAGGAGAAGTGATTTCAATTGCTGGACGGGTTTCGGGTATGGTAATGGCCATTAATAATGGATGTCTTACGACCAAACACAATTAGCATTCTTTGGGGGCTGGAGGGGTACTTGGATGAGTTTTTGGGACAGAGGCCAGCAACTGGTGACAGTGCAGAGGCCTGGGTATTGATCTCTCAGGCTGGGCCTGTGGTCTGTCTGAGCCCCAAGTAGATTGATTGATCACCCTGTCTCCTGAACCCATAAATAAACAGGGCCTCCTCCGCACTCACAGCAAGTGAGCCGGCAATAGCAGACTTGCTGCGGCCTGCTTTTGGGGGGGATGATTTACACCGAGTCAGGAGAGTGTGTGTGTGTGTGTGTGTGTGTGTGTGTGTGTGTGTGTGTGTGTGTGTGTGTGTGTGCATGTGTGTGTGTGTGTGTGTGTGCATGTACGTGTGTGTGGTGTGTGTGTGTGTGTGTGTGAGAGAGAGAGAGTATGACGGAGGAGGATTCTCATCTCAGCAGCACACAGCTGACAGAGGTTCAGAACAAGCAGAGTTAGACAAGCAATTAGTCGAGCCATTAGCTAGACCAGTGTATATCTTAGACGCTTTTTTCTGTCAAGGGTAGTATTTGTTTACAGCAGTGGGTTTTCAGCGTGTTCCAAATGCTGTTTTCTTGGAGATTCATGGGAAGGGCCAACTGCTAATGCGGGTATTTCCAGAGCGCTTTAAGGAGAAAGGAGAAAGACAGATACAGACACAGAGAGAGGGAGAGAGGTCTTAGCCCATTATGGGAGGTTGTTTATTAAGACATTAATGACTAAGATTGCTGTTTCCAGAAGTGTAGAGGTGGTGTACTATGTCATAACTGCGTGAAAACACAATACTCATGTGTGGTGTGGTGTACCAAAGAGAGACTTCCTTAGATTTTATCATGCTGTCTATTTATTTTCGGAAAATTCCTAAGAGTTTCTCTGCTGCTAGTCAAGCACTCCACCCCCAGTTGCTCTTCCCACATCACCAGCCCCCCTCCTACACACACACACACACCACACACACACACACACACACACACACACACACGCGCGCGCGTGCGCACACACACACACACACACACACACACACACACACACACGTTGTCTCTCCCCCTCCCCTGACTCAAGCTCTTTCACGCTACCATGTGATTGGGTGAGTAGAGGCCAAGAGGAAGCATCGGGTCGTATTTATAGACTTCTCTCATTTGTCTGAAACAATAACACCACCCTTCCCTCCCCCCATCCCCACCACCAACGCCGCAACCTCCCCTCCTCCCTCCCTCCCTGAAAAGGAGAGAGAGAAGGAGAAAGAGAAAGAGGGGAAAATCAAGATTGCATTCAGAAAACACCAGGTTGAATTCTACTACTGTGTAACTGCTGCAGAGGAATTGTAGGGGAAATCTTACACACCACTGAGATGTGGGCTGTGTTTGAGAGCGTCAGAGATATGATGCTTCTTCTAACGAACTCGAGGTGAAACTGTACCCGCAGTCAGGCCACACACTGTGCCATCAGATCGTGTCAGTTCACACCCCAGTGGCTAGATGCTAGGTTGAGTAATAACGAATAGACAAATCTCATCTGACTGATACTATGGAGATACGGTGCGTTGCTACAGCGGACTACTGTCTCATTCTTGATGCATATTGTTTTCAATAGACCATGTTCTCTCTCTCTCACTTTAGTAATTATGAGCTGTATCCTTGGATAAAGGACACCCCCCCCCCCGCCTCCTTTACTACCGAGTGTACTTCAACTTCAAACGTGTCTGCTAAATACCTAAACTATAAACAGAGACATGTCAACATGTGCCATGGATTGAGACAGTCCTTAATTGAGTAATGAGTACATGATATTTGTATGTCTGACAAAGCAGGCAAACACACACACAGACACACAGACACACATACACACAGACACACAGACACACAGACACACAGACACACACACACACACACACACACACACACACACACACACACACACACACACAGCATACAGCATTTCAACAAAGTCACAAAATCAAAACACTGGCACAGAATCATAACCCAAACAATCAGCATCTCCATTCTGCTCCAATGTGACCAGCCCCTCCTGGGGGTAAGATGAAAATGATCACAGGCTGACATGGGACGGGTACCTCACACACATTCACATGGGTCCCACAGCTGTGACCATCATCTGCCAGTCAGGGTGAGAACAGCACATACATGAAGGAGGATCCCGTCAATCTGACTCAGCTGGCAGGAAACCCACACAGCAGATGTGACACCACCAACCTCATGATTAGGCAAAAGCAAACAAATAAAATCCACAGTTATGGGACAAGCCGGCAAAACCAATTTATTGTTCTGCAGAATGTAATAAACACCACAGAACGGGTTTGTTTTCTTCTTTCTTTTTTTTCTTTTTGTTCTGCCTATGTTTATGAATAGAGAGAGATCTTCTAGCTTACAATCATTATTGGTGATGGGCACTCTACATTACTCTACACTCTACACTCTCAATTAATCATTTCTACATTGTGAGCTAGTTTTACTGCTATAGTAATCACCAGCTAACTCAAAGCCTCTCCTCACACAGAGCTCACCTTTACTGTAATTAGCTGTAAGTGTAAACCTATTTGAGTTTCTCACTGCCAACAGAGGACAGTGGAGCTATGAAAGGAGATAATGTTGTCCAGGAGCTGCAATATATATTTTAATAGACCCTTGGAAATCCATAATTACTGATTATCTGATTTCATATCTTATGCTCTTCAGTGTAAAATGTGTGTGTGTGTGGGAGAGAGAGAGCGAGAGAGACAGAGGCAGAGAGAGAGAGAGAGAGACAGAGGCAGAGAGAGAGAGAGAGACAGAGGCAGAGAGAGAGAGAGAGACAGAGGCAGAGAGGGAGAGAGACAGAGGCAGAGAGAGAGAGAGAAACAGAGGCAGAGAGAGAGAGAGAGAGACAGAGGCAGAGAGAGAGTGTGTTTCACTCTATAGGTCTTTGGCTGGCTTCCTCTCTGCTCTGTAACAGCACCTAATGATGAGTCTGGCCCAGTGTAGGGCCGGCTAGTGGTCCAGTCCAGGCCATCAATGCCAACTACTGATACATCCATGCCCTACAGCAGAAGCCAGTGAGATTTTGCACAATCCTGGCCAGGTGACCAGTCCAACAGTCCTATGTGATGCAAATGTGGAATGTGGACCTATTGTGTGTGTGTGTGTGTGTGTGTATGTGTGTGTGTGTGTGTGTGTGTATGTGTTGACATGTTGACATGACAAGTCAGAGCCAGCTTAGGACTGCTACACTAAGCTTGATATTTACAGTGTGAGTAATGACAATGTTTAACACGTCACTGTATATGAAAAATAATTATTGGCTGTCACATGCAAAGTGAAAAAATACTGAATAAATAGCTAATTATGTTATGTGATGGACTGTGACATGAATCTTACAGCAAAGCATGTGGCACACACTGGAAAGGATGTCATGATGTTGAAATTGATTCGAAAAATCATTGTGGATGACACTGGGAAACCCAAGACTGGATATTCCATACTTCCTTTTATGGATTGGCCGTTGAGATGCTGTGTAAGGCAACAACTGCATGTGTAGAGTCCCTGTCTGTGATCCATCACCGCACAGTAGGCATCGCAAGCCAGAAAAGAGAAGCACAAAGGTGTGCATTCTGTGCATCCTTGCACTGAGCTCAAATGTATGAATCACTGAGACGTCGTGGGAAGCATCACACACGTCAGGTGAGAGCTGTATTTCCTCCACTGCTATTAAGCCACAGGAGGCTTACAGTGTGGTGGCTTCTGCTTTGGCTTTTCTAGAAGGAATTCAAGAATTGACCGCCCTTTTCCAAACCATAGCCACTCTGCAATTCCAGTGGAGAAGCCAGGAACGGCTGTTCAATGTACAAATGCACATTTTCCCCCATCAGTACCGACTCAGTTCTAAACTCAGCTCCTTGGCATGATGTGGCTTACGAATGGGCACATGCACTCAGACCTTGGTCTAGTGCAAACTCAAGAGGTGGACTGAATCATCTGTGGACATTATGCATGCGTCCCTCTGAGATGAAGAAGAGAACATTTTATTCATGCCATCTTTCTTTCTCTCCCTTTCCTCTTTGGTTATCATTCTCCCTCTCTCTCTCTCGCTCTCTCTCTTTCAAAAACACACACACACAAGGAGAGAGAGTCCCTCATGCATCAGCGAGTCTTTGATTAGGCAGTTTTTGTTCATCTTCTTCTCATAACCCCCCCCCCCCCCCCCCCACTCCTCCTCCTCCTCCTCAATGTATTATGGAAGGGAGGGGCTGGCGAGGGCAAAAAAGCTTGCATACACCAAAGGCACTGTGGGAGCCACAAACCCCGGCCAGATCAGGCCCGGCCAACCAAACACAAACACAGAGGAGCAAACCAGCTGCATTGTGGGATACCCCTGCTGAGACGGGCTCAGCTCGCAGGGACGCGCCAAAAAGAGAGGAGAGCGCAGCGAGAGGTCAGACTGGAGGTAAACAAATAGGAGAGAGAGAGAGAGAGAGAGAGAGGGAGAGGGAGAGAGAGAGGGGGAGAGAGAGGGAGAGAGAGCCATAGGGGGAGAGAGAGGGGGATAGAGAGAGGGAGAGAGAGAGAGAGAGAGAGAGGGCGATAGGGGGAGAGAGAGAGGGAGAGAGAAGGAGAGGGAGAGAGAGAGAGAGACAGAGGGAGAGAGAGAGAGAGAGGAGGAAGAGACTGAAAATGATCTCTGCTGCTTCCCCCCTACAGTACCAAGGGTGGGGGATGAGCGGGAGCAAGGTCTCCTCTTGGAGGATTAAAACCAGCATTGAGACCGGGAGGGCAGAGCTATTTTATATTCAATGTCAGCTAAACACACAGGAGGACGGAGAGGAAGAGGGGGTGTGTTTGACTCTGGGACGTGGCGTCATCGTTTGCAGTGGTTTTAGGACAAGCGTAAATGGGGTTACAAGTCCCACGGGGAATGGAGTGAAAGATCAGACAATTGCCCTGCCTTAGCTAGGGTGGATTTAATGAAACCCTCTGCTTAATACTACTGCTGCTACTACACACGACACACATACACGACACACACACACGTCACATAAGCTCTACACACACATGGAGCTGGTCCTTGTACCAATCTCAGGCCATCTGCTAATCAGGTGTGGGGGAGGAAGAAGCACTGGAGGCCATAACGTCAACATACACACACACATAAACACACACACAAACATACACATACAGTACCATCACACACTAATACACTCTCTCTCTCACACACACACACACACACACACACACACACACACACACACACACACACACACACACACACACACACACACACACACACACACACACACACACACACACACACACTTACATACCCGCATACACAGTTGAATAAACTGTGTCACTGACACTCTTAACTGGCTCAAAGGTATGCATGCCTTTGCCATGACACCATTCCCTATGTTACCAACGCACATGAACGGAGGCCTTTAGGTTAGGGCTTAAACACACAGCTACCAGCAGGGTCATATTTTTTTTTTACAAGGTTTTTGCAGAGAAAAAAAAAACATCTCCAGTATGCAGTAATATCCTAATGTACTTTCTCATTCCTGGTCAAATTCCAAATTCCAGCTCATGATGGCTTTGACTAGCTTGCGGCAGGAGGTCTAAGACCCTGGGGCCGGTGAGGTTTTATTAAGGGCTCCACTGCTCTCCTTTTCAGTGCTTTACATAGCAATCTCTGTGCTGTTTGCAGCCTGGCCCCAACCCCCCGACCTAAAGGCAGTATTGTCACACAGACTTCCCTACCCAGGTCAATGAGCACCGTCTCAATGCCTTTCACAGGAAACTGGGCAATAGAGGAGAGGAGACAGAGAAAGACAGAAAGAGAGAGAGAGAGAGAGAGAGAGAGAGAGAGGGAGGCCAATAAGGACTTAGGTTTTATAAACTCTCTTACTGAGAAATGTACGTGTGGATTTATTATTACACAATGGTCTATCTCCTGAGCGAGGCTGACCCATGACTGCACTGTTCAAGTGAGCAGCACCGCCGCCACTAGACAATTCACTAAGCAGAGAATATAATAAATGTTAGTGTGTCAGTTGTGCCAGATGCCAGATGAATTGGAGAAAGGACGGTGAAAGGGAGAGGGGGCGAGAGAGCAGAAGAGAGAGGGGGACAGGGAGAGAGAAAGAAGAGAGAGAGAGGGGGGGGGGGGGCGGAGAAAAGTGAGAGTGAGAGATTACACTCTCCAAATCCAGGACAGTCCAAAAACACACAGGGTGAGTTGACAGAAGCTCTGTTGTGCAGGACCCCCACTAACTGGGTGCTGCTAGCAGCTTACAATGCAAATTAGGACAGAGGCTTTTTTTGGGGCCATGGTTAAAACAAAAAGCTCGTGGCATACAAATGGATATTTGGGTCTGGCAAATAAAGCAGCTTGCCAAGGGAGGTATTCCCATTCTTAAGTGTTATGGGCCAAATGAGTAAACAGAGGAAAATCAAGTCAAGTCAAGGGATGTAGATTGGCCAGGTCCAGCCCCTTGGCCCCAACCCCCACCCCAGCACCATCAAGCAGACTGGCTCAGACTGGCACAGACTGGTTTGTGTGCTTGAGGTGGGTCAGGCTTTTAGCACCTGTGAGACACCTAAACACCTAAACACCCCGGCAGAAGAACACACAGGCCAGGGCAGATCCCCCCCAGGCACGGTATGCAAATGACCCTCGGTCAGGCCCCTCGGAAAACAACGCCGCCCATTCCATTCACGGTTTCATTTTCCTCCTTAAGGTGTGGAGGATGGACAAGGGTATGGCAGCACTTCTCGTACAGACGCCAGGAATTCCGCTTCAGAGCTCTGAATTCCATTTTTCATTCCAGGTCGTCCTTCTCCAGAGCTCCAGCATGGCCAACTGGAGTCAAATAGAACTAGTATAGGGACAGAGCACTGATTTGTTTACTTTAGAGTCCTGATTTGAATGTCACTGACATGCTGAAGAAAGCTTTCAGGATTTTTTTCTCCCCCTCTTCTCTTACAGGGGAGAAACGGAGGTCAAAACCAGTGTCTTCCTGTGTGGAGAAAAGAAATGTTTTTTTTACGATGCAGACTCCAAACAGTCGTCAAGCACACACGGCAGCGTAGACGTTTGTGTTTTTTTTAAACAATGCTCTCATTATCTCTGCGTACCGGCTGGGATTGAGAAGGGACACTAATGGGAGGCGTGTGCAGCCTGCACTCACTTTCTCTCTCTCTCCCTCTCTTCTTCCTCTCCACTCCTCTCTTTCACTCTCTCCTCTATCTTTATCTCTTTCTATACTTCCTTCTTCTCCAACGCTCTCTTTCTGTCCTCTCTCCTCTCCTCTTCCATGATGGCTTCCATCATGGCTGCAGTCACTACTGGCCCAGAATAACACCAGCAATGCATTCCATTCCATTCCATTCCATTCCCCTTGCCCTCCCCCTCCCTCCCCTCCCCTCCCCTCCTCACCCTGCCATCACACAGGGTCACATGGGTGGCCAGTGATCTGCCAAATCACACACAAACACATATGCACACACACACACACACACACACACACACACACACACACACACACACACACACACACACACACACACACACACACACACACACACACACACACACACACACACTTCACACTTGTAAAAAGCAGGAAAAATGATTATCATCAGATGCATGTTTAAACATTCCTGCACGCAGTCTCTTTCTTTCACAGACACACTCATAAACAGATGCATTCATTTGTATGGAAATGATATCTATAACACAGTGCATATTCACAAGGGATTTGATTTCCAGTTTTCTAACATTTCTGTGAAATAAATATGTGCAATTACTAACTAAATAATTCTGTCGGTATCTATCTATCTATCTATTTATCTATCTATCTATCTATCTATCTATCTATCTATCCGTCTATGTGTGTATGTATGTAAATGTCTGGAGGCAAATCCATGTAATTATATATACATATAGTAACTATATATATATATAGTTACTATATGTATATATTTGCATATACATATTTATATATATTATACTATATCTATGTATAGTAACCAATAGGCTACTTACATAAGAAGTTCAACAGTCAGTCACGGTAAAATATTAAACATTTTAAAGCCACATTTTTGAAAGTACTTGTGCTACAACCAAGAACTGTACAAACATGACTGAACAAATTAGCTACTGTCTAATGGAAGCCGCTAGGGGTTTTCGACACAATGATATTAACTGGGGCCAATCGCAGCAAAGGGTGCGGGGAGAACGGTAGCTCCACCTCTCTCTCGCTCACACAGCCAGCCTCTGAGGCTTTCTGATGTATATAATCCCGGAGTTGACCCAGAAAATAGGCACTCGTTTGAGGATCTGATGCGGCAGTCTTTTGTCCATCATTCCTGCTCTAGTATGAAGCTTAACCTTTTGGAATATACCCTGTGATCTGTCGAGAGATTCACAGCACGTTGACAAACGCAATATTATTTCCACTAGCTGCGGCAAAGTCATTGAACTTTGTTAACAGGCGAGAACAAGGGTAAGCATATTTTTTTTCATGGATGCATTCAATGACTGAGGTTTGCTCGTAAGTGCTTGGGGTTGCAGCCCCCATTGTTCGCCTCTCACTTTGTGGGCAATGTGAATCCTGCTTCGACAGGGAGTTGTAGTTTTAGGTCATTTTGCCATTTTAACATTTACCGTAGCCTATTTTGAGGCAGATCATTTTCATTCTCCGCATGTTAATGGTAGGCTATCCTTATCGTGGTCCTTTGAAAATGCATCCATTTTGATAAAGGATCCTACGGAATACGGGAATATCATTAAAAGATCGAAGAACAGGAAAGTGATATCATCTTTGTTGCTCTTACCATTTAAATTAAACAAACGGTTTGGCCAGGTGCACGTTGATTGTGTGTTGCAATGGCTATACGGAAGATAGCAAGGCATCCGTTACAATTTAATGCTATGGCTACATATCCATTTTTTGTTGGCTGCCCGCGTTTCGTTGTGATTTTTATCAGTTGGTGCGAAGGGCCACCTGAGTTTGTCAGCCGTGCATAAAAGGCACAAAGAAAAGCAAACCGAAACAGCGAGACACAGTGGCCACTGAGAAACTAGCCAGTGTTCGCACATAAGAACGTAGCGGATACCTTAAAATCCTGCAGATCTTTGTGTTCAAGCAACCGTCTCAAGGGAATGCCAGCTTTTGAGTCATATCTAGACGATCGCTTACGTTGACATTGATGGTAAAACGATAATTGCGGAAGACTATTAAAAACGATAGTGGCGTCACACTGGAATTGCCGCTCATGGGTAACGTTATTCTTATTTAACGTGTCTTCTAAATATGGACAAAACGTTGAATATTGCTGTAAAATACTGTATTGTAGGCTATTGCTTCATCAGTTTCAAATTTTCCAATGAACCAATTGTGACACGTATTGGTAATTTGAGCTCCTGTCCATAGAGGAACGTTCCTGTGGTTTTTTGAAGAATCTAATCTTATAGGCTCATTTGTTTTTTTGTTTTGAGAATTGAAGCAGGGTTGGCAAATGGTGCAGTGTAGCAGCAATACTGCATTTCACTGGTCCAGTTCCCTATGAGCCCGTCTCAATTTAGCTCATGAAAGATCCCTCATGGTGCCCTGGCTGCTCTCTCCCTCTGTCTGACAAACCCAGCTAATTACCCCCCTCCCCTCCTCTCCTCTGCTCCTGTCGTGCACAGGGAGAAGCCATGGCGGAGCACATGATGATGCCTATGCCCCACGGTGCCTCCAACGGAGCCATCCACGGGTACCGCATGGGGATGAACGCCAGCCTCCAGCCCGGACCCCAGCAGCACGCTGGCCAGCCCGGCCTGAGGGCCCTCCCCAACGGACAGATGATGCACTACGCGGGGGGCCCCCAGGCCAACATGGAGGCCGCCATCCGCCAGAGGCCCAACCTGGTGGTGGCCATGAATGGCCAGATGAACGGCGCTCCCATGGGCCACCACCAAATGGCAGCTGGCACCATGATGTACAATAGCCAGGCACAGCCTCCTCCTCAGCAACCACATCACCCGCAGCAGCAGCAACCACACCACCCGCAGCAACCACACCACCCGCAGCAGCAGCAACCACACCACCCGCAGCAACCACATCACCCGCAGCAACCACATCACCCACAGCAGCAGCAACCACATCACCCGCAGCAACCACACCACCCGCAGCAGCAACCACACCACCCGCAGCAGCAGGTACTCCACCAGCAACATCAGCACCACCACCTGCAACAGCAGCAGTTGCAACAGCAACAGCAACAACAACAACAGCAGCAGCAGCAGCAGCATCAACAGCAGCAGCAGCAGCATCAACAACAGCAACAACCGCAACCACAACAACCGCAACCGCAACAACAACAACAACAGCAGCAGCAGCAGCAGCAGCAGCAGCAGCAGCAGTACGTGGCTGGAGGCATTCCTTCCCCACAGCTCATGGCCAGCATACATTTGCAGAAACTCAACACCCAGTACCACAACCACCCCTTGGCCCCCATGAACGGGAACCACATGGGCAACGGAGTCCAGTTCCGCATGGGCCCAGCCCAACTGGCCAGCATGCAGCACATGGCAGGACCGGCTCTGGGCCTCAGCGTCATGGACGCGGACCTGATCGACGAGGAGGTTCTGACGTCGCTGGTCATGGAGCTGGGTTTGGACCGTGTGCAGGAGCTGCCTGAGCTCTTCCTGGGACAGAACGAGTTTGACTTCTTCTCGGACTTCGTGAGCAAACAGCAGCCAAGCACAGTGAGTTGCTGAGACGGAGTTTCGGGAGCCGGGGGGGAGGAGACCTCCTCAGCAGGGAGGCGCAGAGGAGAGCACCGTATAGGATGGCAACAAACACCGTTCCTCGCTCGTTTCTTCTCCTCCTCATTTTGGTGGCAGATGGGCCCTGCTGGTCTGTCTGCCTGTCCACAGAGAGAGGAGGGGTGTGAGTTTGGGGCCATGTCAATTTCAAGCCTCCCCAGTTGCTGGGAGGTCTCGGCTTTTGCCCGGGCTGCAGTTTTTTAAAAGTGAGATACGAGGAGCGAGAGAACTGCCCCTCTCACGACTGCCCCTCTCTCCTGCCTTCTCCTGGGGAGGATATGAATGTAAAATACAAAGGGAGCAGTTGCCAGAAGCCTCTCCAAGCAATGTAAAGACTCTGTCCACGTGTCCATCTCCTATGGATGTCAAGTCTTCACTGCAATTTTACATTAAAATGTATTTATTTCTGTTGCTCACAGACTCACACAGTGAGACCAGCCAGAGACTCAAAGAGAAAAAAAGGAAATTATAGAACTTAAAACAGAGAAGGTTTATGGAAGAGCTCTATGTTTTTAACAGTGATTTTGGGATGAAATGTCACTTTAAAAAGACTAAGTATGGGTCTCGGGGGGGGGGGGTAGGTAAAGAAACTGGTTTGGGTTAGGCTGTGAAAGTGTGTTTTTGAAATGAAATCATGCATAGATTTACGGGCAGCATCAACAGCGAAACAAAACAAACGACTTCATCAGTCTTCTGCCACTCGCCATCACCAACCTGGTTTTAACAGTGAAACAACACCCTGCCCCTCCTTTTAACAAAAATGCCTGACTGGCCTAGCTCATAGTTGCCTCTCCCTCTCCCAGTGATGGGGTAGGTGCCACAGATCTGCCTTAACCGAGCAGCTGGTTTTATTTATTAAACTTACTGGTCCTTTCAGATCATGGCCAGGCCCAATCTGTGTGTGATTTGTGGATGTGGAGGTCAATAAAGATGGCCTAGTTTTAACTGTGGCCTCTTTTTTGCATTTATCACTAAGACCTTATGTAAGGAGGGAGGGAGGGTGAAACATGCCAAATGCTGAGATTAGCTATTGATACCCCTGTAGTACCTATACTTGTGAGGGAAAAAATGCTTTATATTGTGACTTTGCGGTATTGAATGAGTGGTGGCAGCATGGCCTTTCAATAATACCTTCAAGCTCAGTCTAAGCTCCTTCTGCAGAGCACACTCTCTTACGGCTCACTATAGAAACATCACAACACAGAATCTCTCCCCCCCCATTACCTTTCTCAAGGAATCAAAATACTTGTCCATTACCACACTGGGCCATTTACTGTCGTAGGGGATTAACTTGCCCAGTGAACAGTCTGATGTTTAATGTGGTTGAAGACTACGGAAACATTGATGTGTCATCATTTTGTCTTTCGCAGTCGATGCTCGGTTTTGAGTAAATGAGCATTTTAAGGCAAGCTGGTGATTTGATTTTGTTTTAGGAACTACACTGCTTGTTGGCGTCGGTGTGCATTGATCCTTCTACACGCAGGCTGTGTCCTGGTGTATGTGTGCTCCGTTCTCGGACGCAAACACGCATGTCTTGTTCAGTGGCGGTAACCTGACCAGCGGGTGGCTGCTTCTGACGCTGGGCGACTACTGGGCGTTCCAGTCTTGGTCGTAGAGGTTTATGTAATAAAGAGGAGTTGAGGGCAATGGGGAAGTGAGGCATACACCCAGGGTTAATCTGTGCTTACCTGAAACAAACAAACACACACACAGACAAGGTTTAACAGCACTGTCTTAGCCCAGAGGGTCAATAGAGACTTGGCCAGCATTCCTCCCGGGTTTTGCTGTGCTTGCTAGCCGGAGGGTTGGGGGGAGGTTGACATGCCTGTTGAGCTGTTACCCTCCCACCCCCACTGATCGTTTCCTGTTGCATTGGGTGGGTGGGTACAGGAAGTTGCGGAACAGAATCAACATGGGATCCTTTTGAAGCGCGGGCTTTGCTCTAAATGTTTTAATGGGAGAGAATGGCTCAGGGCTGCTCAGGCCCTCTTTAAAACTACAAACAGATTAGCCTCTCGCTGTCTTTCCCTCACTCACTCTTCTTGACCTCTTTGTCTGACTGACTGAACAACCATCACCACCACCACCAGTGTATTGGCAGGGGTTGGCAGGGCCATAGTGTTTGTAGGATGTGGCAGTAGACTTGCCTTGGTGTCTGTCTGTGCCTCCAGTGTGGAACTGCTTGATTGTCGTCATACTGCAGGAGTAGAGGATGTTTTGTTTAGTTTCCTTGTCCTTTCACCTGATTGTCTTGACATATCTTTGCTGCTCGAAGGGTTACTATTGATGGAGAGCCTGCTTAAGGAAGGCCGGGGGCTCTGGGAACAACGACACAGCTGGCCATTCATATTCTCTTGTTCTGTTACTTTTTGGTTGGAAGATGATGTATTTATTTTAAGCAATAATAAAATATTTATTTAATGAAAACAAAGAACACATGGTGGTCATTTGTCTTTGTCCTCTACAAATATGGGATCTTGGCCTAGTTCTGAAGCTGACCAATGATCAAATGCTTCAAGGACTCTAAATGGACTCTAAACGTGTCTGACACTGATTGAGATGCTACTGATGGTATAAAAATGTGTAACTCCTAATCTGAAGGAAATTAATGCATATGATCTAGCAATGTAGTACATTATATACAGTATAGTACAGTATGTAATAGAGAGCTCAGAGTTCTCCCTTGCATCCTTATGCATCTGATTGCAGCATTGTGTAGTTGTGGACTGGGTGGAGGATACAGAAAAACTGTATCACCCAAATCAACTTCTCTGGGGATTTTTGCTTCTCTCTGCAACTAAAAGCCTTTTTGTTAATCAGATCAAGATAAAGCTGTGTGTGTGTGTGTGTGTGTGTGTGTGAGGCACTGGTGTGTTCATGGCTTGTTTTTATCAGTTTGGTGAAAAGTAGAGTCTAGTTGTGTGGTGGTGTTTTTTTTTTTTTTTGGGCAGGGCTCTATAAAGGTTTGGGTGTTTCTTTTTCTAGAAAACTGTCTACGAAAAACCACCAACTGGCACTGATAAACTGGCACATGCACGAAGCTGCAAAGAAGCAGTGTCCCACATTACACTCATCAAAACGCAATTTGGTGGCACCGTAAACATCCACCTTAGGGAGGCCCATATCCCATAAGAATATGTTTCAGTTGCCAGTTCCCATGAGATGCATCCGTGGGGTCCTGACACTATGTGTGTGTTTTGTCTTTCCTCTCTTAATCCCGTAACGTCTCGTGCTACTCTGAGGGACTAGTCTAGACACACACACAGGGTGTGACTGGAGAAACAAAGAGACGTTTACATTCAAACTTGTTTCTGTTTTTCTCTCTCTCTCTCTCTCTCTCTCACACTCTCTCTCCTCCCTTCTTCCTCTTTTAGCCCACCCACGACAACCACGCTACATAGAAATCATCTGACTGTCTGTTTCTTTTCTTTTTTCAATGAAAATCAAGTGCTGAACCCACAAGAAAAAAAAACTAAAGACGGGGGGAATGCAAAGGCCTCTTCAAAACACACAGGACATGCAGCAGAATGAAAAAAAGCGCTTGATGAAATGAGGAGGCAGTTGTAGTTTTTTTTTTCTTTTTTTCTCAGTCATGTCATTTATTTTCTGTTTGAGTGGGGATTTCTAGGTGCGGGGTTTGCCCAGGAGTTTCTCTGGTTCACCCAGAGAGAGAGAAAGAGAGAGAGAGAGAGTGAGTGAGTCAGGAAGAAGAGAAAGTGAGTCAGGGAGAGAGAGAGAGAGAGAGAGAGAGACCACCCCCATAGGGCTAGTGTTCACAGCACATCTTCCCATCAGGCACTGTCTATTTCCAGGCAGTGCAGCTGGTGCAGAGTTCTCCCTCAGATCTGCCTAATCAGGGGTTAGTGCCGCAGAGAGACACACACGAGGCAGGCACCCACTTTTGCCTCATCTGAGAGGATAATGCCTTAAAGGGCCAGCACAGCAAAAACAAACAAACTCAAAATGTAAAAGCACAAATGTGTGACTCACGTCAAATGGAGTCTTTCACCCAAGACATTATTTCTTACGGTGTCTAATTTTTTGCATATTGTGGCAGAGTAGTTGTATGGGTGATTTATCATGTATTGTTATACACACACCACTTAGTGAAGCGCAAACTACATGGAGCCATCACCACATTCATGCTGTGGTTAGTTCTACATAAAATGTGTAATAAATATTTTACTGACCATTTCCTTTAATCATTTAATTACCCTACTTCTATTGTTTAGGAAGGCAATAAAACAGATATATTTGCTAATTACAAAAACACTTTATTAGTAGTAAATGTTATTATTAACTGATGTTTCTGTACTTCGTGTGTGCTATTGACAATCTTTCTTCTAATTTAATAAGGTGTCACTCCATGTGAGATCACCAGAGGCCTTTCATATTACCATTTCAAAACATGGTTTCCCCATTCCTAGTAAATATTACGCATGAGGTCAGGGTTGCACCTTAGTTTACACCGGAGATATCACAAGCCACAGAAACAGGAGTAAAGTCAAAAGTTATATCTGAACTTTAGTTGATATTAAATATAAACAATTTCCACAAAACAATCACCTTTTCTTTGAGTTATTATATCTGAACTTAAGTTGATATTAAATACAAACAATTTCAACAAAACAATCACCTTTTCTTTGATTCCAGATAAATGGCTCACTGACGACCAATTTCATTGTTTACTGAAGCAAATGTGTCGCTCAGTATTTTCAACAGTTACAACTCGTTGCAGGACTCATAGTGCTCGCCCAGTTAGCTCTGCATCATAGAAATGCCTTTTTCATGACCCCATAAAAATCACATTGTGTGTACATCCCATATGTGTGCCGCTCAGGCATGACAAGGTCCTCCATAAAATAAATAGTTTCCTCGCAGAGAGAGAGAGAGAGCTGTGTACTCCAAGGTGTACCCCAGATAGGCAGACGCATTATACATTCTATGCAATCATGATATCAGCTATCAGATAGCCTGTACATCGACTGTATGAGTAAACAATCTACTGTTTGTCATCTTTGGCAAATTTTACAAAATCAATTCGCACAATCTAACCAAAGTGAAAAGCCCCCCCCCCCCCCCCCCCCCCCCAAAAAAAAAGAAAAAAGAATTTGCTTAATTTGTGCGTGGGATGTTGGAAATGCATGTGATATGAAGTAGATAACGTCAAAATGCCAGTCTGGATATTTTCATACTAAGAGAAGACACTTACTCCTATATCTGTATATGTATGTCTTTTGTGTTATAGGTCTATATATCTGAATCACTATATTCCTGTAGTGTACATCCCCTCAGCTAATATACTGGTAGTGTTATAGTGTTATGTGTGGCAGGGAGCTATGCCAGCCAGTCATTTCCTGCTCACTCACTTTTGTCACACTGTGAGAAAGAACAGAAAATGTAAAGGGTCACAATGTAGAGGGTACTTCCTTGATAACAGTACATGATGTCAGCATTAACCACACACTTCCTTTTTTGACAGTATTTCACATTGCACAGAATGACTATCCGACTTTGCATACATCCATATGAACGATGAAAAATATGGTTTGGGAACTGGGAACGCAAACTATAACGTCCTTTGCGGAATGGTTTGGGAACTGGGAATGCAAGCTATAACGTCCTCTGTGGAATGGTTTGGGAACTGGGAACGCAAGCTATAACGTCCTCTGCGGAATGGTTTGGGAACTGGGAACGCAAGCTATAACGTCTTCTGCGGAATGGTTTGGGAACTGGGAACGCAAGCTATAACGTCCTCTGCCACCCTGTCTTTCTTCACTCGGCCCTGCGCCTCTGAAGTACCACTCCTTCACCTTTTTCACAGAGTCATTACCTCAATGATGGTGTGTGATATCCTAATCCTGGGCACAGTTGAAGCAGGTGAGGCAGAAGTCTGGCCTGCGTAGGACATGATAATGTTTGCACTGCGAGTGGATAATAGCATTAGGTCGCTGGTGTGTGGCTCTCCCCTATCCTTCTCCCCCTCTCTCTTCTCCTCTCAGCAGGAGGCTGCCTATGCCAATCCTGCGGTGCTAATCTGGACCAGAGGCTGTGACCTAAAGCCCTTTATCGCTCCAGAGACATACTGAGCCACACCAGAACTGTCTGTTTGCCCAGTTCTGTTTGAGCTTTGCATTTCCTGGCCCCTGCCTACATGTACCAGGACACCAACACCAACGGTAGATTTCTACCGCAGCAGCAGCCCAAGCAGGCCCAGGGGGAGGTAGGTTGGGGTGGGGGTGGCAGACTGGCCAGGCACTGTGGGGGTGCTTGTCGTTGGGGAGCTAGCAGGTGACGTCCAGCCAAGCTCAACATTCCCCTCCCCACCTCACGGTATCCCTTCTGGGAGCACCATCTGTGGAGGGAGAGTAGGTTGAGAACAAGGTCTGGAGGGATTTGGGTTGAGGTTGATGTTCCGTCCCAGGGAAACAAGGTAGCCAAGGCCTGAGGTGCTGGTTGGCTCAGCACACATTCCTGGAATAGCAGACATGATATGCATGCCCTGCAGCAACTCCACAGCCAGGAAATCTGCTGACAGGCAAAGCACCATGGGAATTTTTATCTTTAATGTGACGAGCATAGAGCAGGAGAGGCATTCCTCTGGTTGCAAGGAGTCAGCGTGTGTGTGTGTGTGTGCGCGCACCTGTCTTTTTGCATTTTTTTTACATCGTCTGGAGCTTTTCTTCAACCCAAACCTGGGGCCTCTGCAAAGTTTTGGGGACAACACTTGATATTTGGCTTTTGCCTTTGCCTCGTGGGAAACCTGCTCTTGCCAGTCTGTGTGGTTTGGCGTAAACAAGGGTAATCTCAAACTGCTGAATTCAATTGCTTATAAGCACAGGGTGGTCCACAAACACAAACTCCATTGCCTTGTCTTCACATTCAATTTCCCAGGCTTTACCAAATAATAATCTGCAGAGACCCACTTCACAGAGCAAATCAAACCCACGAGTAAGTCCTTTTCAAATTAAGCACTGGAGCACACAGTATTGCATTTGCAGAGAAATTCAAAATCTGGCCCCCTGCCTGGTCATATATTTGCATTGCAGCTAAGAAGTTGGCATATTAGAATGCAAATTCCATCTGCAAGCATGGCTTTACATGTGTCTAATACCAGTTCTATCAGTCAACCGTGGAAATGTATGGAAACGTGAACAGCAGCAATGAGCGAAACACAGTTGATGGTCATGTTGGGCATGTGACTGGCACTATGTGTTTAGCCTGACTGATTACAAGCTGAGCTCACTTCATGTTGTGCCAGTCGTTGTTAACCCATAGCGCACAGATGCATTTCTGGGTCTGATTGCCCCAGAACTTTAAGGGAGATCCGAGTGAGTCTTCTGTCGCCCCAACACTTTAAGAGAGATCAAGTGAGTCCTCTTTTGCCATAACATATTAACATAATTGGAGGGCAACCCCATGGGATTTTCCCTTTTCCCGAAAATGAGTCTCGGCTCTGACTACCCATACATACACTGACATACAACTATGCTTTCACTCACTTTATTCTATGCATGCATGTGTTCTCTCTCACACTCCCCACCATAGACATAGAAATGTAGGCACCGTACTCACAGTCAGGGTGGAAATCAATGGAAGTCAATTACAAAACATTAGTCTCTGAGTGGAAATCAATGGCAAAACAGGCTGCATGGAATTCGTACAAATCGGAGCACATTCTAGACATATGGGGATTACCTTTTACATGTAAAGCTGCACAGTTGTTTTTTTGTTGTTGTATTTGGTAGCCAAATCTATGCTAACATGTTGATAGCTAGCTAGTCACCAGAGTGAGAATAGGCTGGCTAACATTCTTTTTTCTAAGACCTTTGTCAGGTTTTTTTAATGGCACACACGACACACTGGAACACACACGTGCATATATGGAGGCGACACAGGACACACACACACACACACACGCAGGTAGGCCTGAGGTCGCGGTGAATTTATTTTCTGCTTTTTCCCATCCTGGACCATCCTTCCTCAAGGACCCCCCAGGAGCAGTGGGCAGCTTTGCAGCGCCCGGGGACCAAGTGAAGTGAACTGTCCATCTTTGGTCAGGGATGGACATGAGTTCTGTTATTTTGCTTTTTATTTTATTCTGTTACCATCATTGATGTTACCTGCTGTGTGTTCAATGTAATTAATAATGACATTAGAACATGTGAGATTCAATGTTCCTCATTAAGCCAAAATCACTGCAGCTCCCAATTGACTTGTATTGGGGATCAGTTTTGCCCTGATCAATATGGCAGATGCGTTATCAATGCGGTGTCTACATTTATATGCATGTATGGGAAGAGATACGCCAGAAAATGTCTCCACAGTCATGTGAACTACTATGGACCATGAAGAGCATTTGGACGCGATTTGGCCATTCTCTGCGCCGAACCAGGCTGTCGTCACAGCAGAGACTCCTATAGATATTGTGAGGACAGGGCATTAGAGGTTTTGTTTAGCTAAGAGGATTAATTAGAAGTGTCTCTTGAAACCTCCACCTCTCACCGGGGCACCCTCTGTGGGTTATTTAATGTGACCACTTCATCCTGAGAATCATCTCTCACACATACAACACAAAACACACACACACACACACACACAAATCCCAGACAAGCCTATACTTTGCCACAATCCAAGATGTATCTAAAAACACTACCCTTTATGTGCAGACACACCTAAAAAAAAAAACTAGCTCTCTGAGCATGGAGGTTCAATCCTGCCAAGCTACCCAGAATGCAAAATGTTCCCAGGAGCCTCCTGTTGAAGGGCCAGACTGGTGCTGCAGTTGAGTTAATGACTATGGCTGGCGTTGCTCCCTGCCGACACACACTACAAGCAACTACCACACACACACACACACACACACGCATGACACATAGCAAGCAGGCACGCAGACTAGACACCAACGGTCTTTCAATCTTCGTTCTACTGTAAAAGGCATGGATTAGAGCCTTGTTCTTTGTGTTGAAACTGGATCTGAACATCATCTCTGCCAACAGAGCATGACGTCATTCAGAAAGACAGCCGGCCAAAGACAGCAGTATTAGCACACTACTGCCCCCTTGTGGCCAGCGGTCTGGGTATTACCATTTATAGATGGGTCATAGGCACTGAAGTGCACACCCACTGATCAGAGCCGTGGTGACTTTTGACATTTCCCCCATACAGATATGACTACAGACATGACTATGATGTGGAGTGGACCACAAAATGTTTTAAGAAACTACAATTGTCACGCTTGACACAGATTCACATGTGCAAACTCATTTTACACTAAAAAAAAAAAACATCACTTCTAAACTTAGAAACACTTGATTTCTTTTTTTATTGAACCGTCACGAGTATGATAACAATCTCAATGTATGAACTCTAACAATATAGTATAAAATTTTGAAAAGTACAAATGACGACGTAAGACAAAAGGACAATGCAAACATCCATAAAAAGATAGAAAGGGAGGAGCGTCACGGCACCTTTTCCTTGTTGTGTTCTGTTTGATATGATGATGATGGTTATCATGATGATGATGATAATGGTGGCAGTTTTGATGTATAGAGAAATGAAAAGTGCTTTGAGACGAGACGTCAGTTTTGAATTGGTCTCGTGCTGCAGATCATAGAGTCCTAGTGTTTGTCTGTCGGGTGTTTGTCAGAAAGAAAATGAGTCTTGTACAAAAGAACCCTTGTACAAAATGGCTGAGCAAATAAAAAAAATCAGTCCCTTACTGTGAGAGGAATATAAAATATAGAAGACAATTCAAAAAACTGTATTTAAAAAAAGGAGGCCCTGAAAATGGCCTGTTATTTCTCCTTCCTTCTTTGCTGTGTGACTGCATAACTCAAGTCCTTGGCTGCGGCCCAGAACGCTGGAGAACGCTGGAGAACACTGCAGAACGTCAGTGAATCCATAAGTGCTGAATGTTCTGAGAAGGAACACAGAGACTTAGGTGTGGTTTGGGTTCTTTCCCATAATTCCAATGAACTGGATTGTGCTAAACAAGTGACCCAAAATGGCCGTCACTGGGCAGTGCATGGGAGAAGTCAAGGGTTGGGTGGTTTGGATGGTGGACTTGATATATAAAAGGGTTTTGGGGGAGGGGGGGGGGGGGGTTGGCTAACAGAGAGCCTGAGGAATGCTACATGATAGGCGTTGACCTTCTGATAGGCGGTGGGGGTTGAATGGTAACACTGGGGGAGAAGATGACTTGGGGCTCAGGGGCGACCCTGCTTCAGTCTGTCGATGTGGAAGGTGAGCTTGAGGGCGGGGCCCAGCTTCAGACCCATGTATTTCATCATCATGTCGCTGCGCAGCAATAGGAGGGCCTTGCCGTCAATCTCCTGGAACACAGCACGGGAGAGGAGAGAACAGGGTTGAGGTCTTGGCCGCCACAGACACACTTTAATTTTCACTCACGTACTCAAACACTTCAGGGCCATTCAGACGTCAAACTGACCCAAGAACAGGCTGAAGCTGAATATATAGGGACCTCTGTATAGAGTCTATTACCAGCAACTGTGTAAATGTACTATTTAAGTCAAAGTTTTTAAGTTTAGTTTTCCCCCCCGACTAAAGTCTAAAGCCTTAAAGGTACAGTCAGCGTTTCTAACCCCATACACTTTTTGACAAATTATGCAAATTGCTCCTCACAGTCCTCTAAGTGTCCTTCATCCATTCATCATCAAGATGTTCCTGAGGTGCCATTATATTTATGCTTAAGTTTTTGCATGTTTAATAAATGTGTGTGTCAATCTGCATATACACATATGATGTATGAATCTATCTTAAGAAAGAAGACTAAACTTGTAAGTTGAAGTGGCTTCTGGGTAAAACGCCTTTAGTGGCCCATCTTTAAGGACTGACTTGAGATCAGTGGCCGTCTTTAAGAGCTGACTAATGAGAGCTTTTGTGTGGTGAGCACGTACATGTTTGCGGAAGAGGTCGGCGTGCGGTCCGAGCAGGGGGTCGATGTCGCGGATGAACTGCATCACATCCTCCACCGTCCAAAGGTTTGGGTCCTGGCAGCTGGGTCTTGGACTCTCTCTGGACCCCACAAAGCTGCCCGACCCTGACAGGAGAGGGCAATGGTCAGGGGTCAGCACTGCACAGCAAACATACTTTGCTGATAGTATGCACCTTTCATCAATTCTACTGTGCTTAAACCACCAGTTGGTGGTAGATGAACAGTATGTATGTAGCTCTCCTGGAATCCTATTCATTCAGTGTGTGTGTGTGTGTGTGTGTATGTGTGTGTGTCTGTGTGTATGTGTGTGTGTGTGTGTGCATAGGATTTAAGACCTCGTATTCACCTAAGCCTAAGAGCTAAATCTGGAGCAGTACAACCAGACGCACATACCAAGGCCTTGAGTCAACCCCTTTATTACGTCTACGTCTACGTTACTACGTCTTTCAGGACGAGAAGTTGGAATGAGTGATGCAGAGTATGTTGTGAATAAGACTGAGGGTGTGATACACAGGGTCAGCAGTGTGGTACTTCCAAAGAGACATTGAAACATCTTCATTGGTCACTGTGCTGCTCCACAGAATGAACAGTGCACAGGACGGAAATGTTTCACGGTAAAAGAGCTAATCTTTTTTTAGTGAGAATGACAATGAGTCAAGCTCAGAGCATGTGAGTGTTTGTGTGTGTGTGTGTGAGTATCTGTGTATCTGTTAGTGTGTGTGTGTGTGAGTATCTGTTAGAGTGTGTGTGTGTGTGTGTGTGTGTGTGTGTGTGTGTGTGTGTGAAAGAGAGAAAGAGAACATGTGAGTGTGTGTGAAAGAGAGCGTGTGTGTGTGTTTATGTGTGTATATGTGAGTGTGTCCTGTGTGTGTTTGTGCTAATTGTCACCTGTTGAACCCAGACGGAAGAGTTTCCCCGGTGGACTTCCCCTCTGTGAGAGCGAACAGAGGGCCAGGGGTCTCCCCGTGGAGCTGGGGGACACGGGGGTCTTCTCCGAGTGCTCCGACCCCCCCACTCCGTTCTCCAGCTGAAAGGACTCACCTGATGGGAACAAGAGAAACTCCTCAGGGAGACTCACTACCTCACACCCACATACACACTTTCCCCAAACCAGCTGAGTTCAACAAGAGGAAACAAGACCTCAGTACCTACTACCCCCCCCCCCCCCCACACACATTAGACTATTTTTTCCCCAGCAATGGATTTCAGCACATTTCAAACCGGAAAGTGAATGATCCCATGTTGAACATACATGTGGTCCCATATGGAGAAACATACATGTGATCCATATGGAGAAAAACAGATCACAATTTTGATCACCGCAGCAACTCCAGTGCTGTGGACAGGCACAGACATGGCCCATGATCCTGACCTGAGCTCAGTGTGCTCAGAGTCAGCAGCTACACCAACAGCTGAAGTTCTGCATTCAGGTCAGCCAATGCCGGACTCAAAGCACGAAAGACCAGACATGTGTTGTCAAGGCGCTATATTATAGGTCAAAAGTGGTGCAGACAGGACATATTTTTAAAATTCCAGGAAAGTTCAGGAATTTTCCGTCTCTCGTTGGCTGGCTCCTGGCGCACAGTGCAGTGTATTTCAGGAGTGTGTGGTGGCTCTGTGGTCAGGGTGGCTATATGACGGTCCACCTCAGCTTTTAATTACAATTAGGAAGTGTGCCAAACAGAGCGTGCATGTGTGTGTGTGTGTGTGTGTGTGTGTGTGTGTGTGTGTGTGTGTGTGTGTGTGTTTGTCAGTCGATCATTAAGACCTGCAGTGTGCTATTTTTGACGAAGGTCAATTAAAAGAGCCCGCAGGTCGGAACGATGAGAGAGAAAAAGAGAGAGATAAAGTGAGAAAGAGACAGAACACGAGTATGAATTGAGTGAGTGACTGAGTGAGAGAGAGAAAGAGAGAGGGAAAGAGAGAGCGACATAAAGTGAGATGAGTGACTGAATGACTCAGTGAGAGAGAGAGAGAGAGAGAGAGAGAAAGACAGAAAGATAGAACAGAGATAGAGAGAAAGAAAGAGCAGAGAGAGAGGGAGAGCAGAGAGAGAGGAACACAAAAACACCATTTCACAAATGTGAAAGCTCAGTCTTAATTGACCTAAATCTTAATTGATTGATTTCCAGTCTCTAACCCGTCCCCCATGCAGCATGAAGCCAGCTCAAAGCCAGCGCTCGGGCTCTCCTACCATCTGAGGAGTGGCGGTGTGTTTTGGGGACTTTGTGGGGAAGGGGGCTGCCGCTGTAGGGGTCCTGCAGGTATCGCTTGGTGCCTCTGCCCGGGCCGGAGGGATGCGCCTCCCCAAAATGAGCCCTCTCTGTGGAGAAGGAGGAGATGAACAGAGGGAGTGAGAGTGAGAGCGATAGTGTGATTGTGATTGCAGATAGTGTAGAGGTACACAAACAATGGCATGGGGAAACTCTATATGCAAGAGAGGGTGGCATGATAAGTAGGGATGGGGGTTGGCGGTATTTTTTGAAGTTTGCTATGGTGACAATGTCATTACCCCAACAACCTCAAAACAGCTTTAGCAGTAATCGCCCTAAAAATAACTTAAATAATGTGACGGAATGTGTCTCTGTGAGTGTGTATGTGTGTGTGTGTGTGTGTGTATGTGTCTCTGTGAGTGTGTGTGTGTGTGTGTCTGTGTGTGTGTGAGTGTGTGTGTGTGAGTGTGTGTGGAGGGCGTCTCACCTGGGTAGGCATGGCTGTCGTAATGCAGCGCCCCCTGCTGCACGGGCTGACTGCCGAACAGCGGGTCACAGTGTAGGTTGTGGCAGAGCTTCTCCAGGAAGCGCAGCACGTAGGTCACACTGCTCACCGTAGGCAGCGTTAGCGTGTGGTGCTGCTGCTCAAAGCACGCTGCACAGGGCAGAGGTCAAAAGGTCAAAGGGGTAAGGTCCCTGCTGTGCTGCATTAGGTGTAGCAGGATGACACACACACACACACACACACACTTTACTGACTAATGCGATACAACCTAGCTAATAAAGCGTACACACACACACTTTACTGACTAATGCGATACAACCTAGCTAATAAAGCATAAGTGGTAGAAAGCTTCCAGTCATGTTCATTTCCAGCTTCTGCCTGACTTTTCAGAACTTCCACACTAGTGGAAATACATTTAATTTGGATTCTTCATCCCATGGAACCCCTGATTTAAATTCAAACATCCTTGAGGCTGACCACAGACCGATCTGGAACATGCCCTGCCTGAAGGAGTTCAGCAGTACTCGCATTTAGAAATAGGGGGATAAATATATAGGCAGATGTAGTGTAGCTTGACTGGGGACAACATGGCAGTGTGCTTTTGCTAAGAGACTGATCCTGGGGGTAATCATCCCTGTGCTTTATTCATTAAGGGTTAAAGGCATTATGTTTTGTCAGGGGGAAACCAGGACCACCAGCTATGAACTAAATGAGTTTCTGAGCAAAACAAATCTAATTCTATAAAGAAAACTATGTTAGATGAACATACCGGACGATGCTACATTTCCTATCATGAATGTGTTAAATGTATCCCATCCCAGATCTCAGATCTTATAGACCCAGAAACTGGGTCCTCACAGTGTCTAAGAGTCTCCACAGTGTGTGTGTGTGTGTGTGTTTGTAGAGTGTGTGTGTGTGTAGAGTGGGTGTGTGTGTAGAGTGTGTGTGTGTGTGTGTTGTGTGTGTGTGCGTGAGCGTGTGTGTGCGTGAGTGAGTGAGTGTGTGTGTGTGTAGAGTGTGTGAGTGTGTATGTGCGTGAGTGAGTGTGTGTGTGTGTGTAGAGTGTGTGAGTGTGTGCGTGAGCGTGTGTTTCGCTGACCTGAGATGACCTCCCCGCCGTGTCCGGGTTTGAGGCAGGAGAAGACGGAGCCCTGGTTGTGGGCGGAGTCTACACAGGCCTGCACACACTGCTGAAGCACAGACGAGGCCCGGCCCGGCCCAAAGTGGTCCGGCAGCTGCAGCACCTTACGAGAGTCCAGGTGAGGACCCACCTTGCCATACTTATTCAGGTACACACACACTGACAAGTGGCAACAAACACACACACACACACACACACACACACACACACACACATACACACACACACAGACACACAGACACACACACACAGACACACCAGATTAACAAGACAGCATGCATTTCCTTGACCAAGGTTCATATAAACAGGCTAGATCTAAGAAACAGAGGATATGAGGATTGAGGATGTAATGATACCTTGGCAATCCAACACAAGGAATCACAGCTGCACGTGTTAAGATCTATCCTTATTAGCATTAGTGTGTCAATAAGTGTATTTGTGTATGTGTATAAGCTACTATGGATGACCTAAATTTCCCTTGGGATTAATAAAGTATCCATCTATCTAATTGATGCTGTTTTGAGGACAAAGGGAGGTCGTACCAAATATTGATTTGATTTTTTTTTTTTTTTGGTTTACTGTACCTTGTATATTGTTATTGATAAGTAAAAACTATTACTGTCATTATTTTAGAGCATCCATACATTACAGCATTTTTCACAAGTGCCTAAAACTTTTGCACAATACTATATGTCATAATATGTGATATTATGACACAACACAGACAGTAACTGGGAACATTTATGCGACGCAAGCCTTTCTACCCTTTTACGACACACAGTGAGTCTTTGTGTGTGTGTGTGTGTGTGTGTGTGTGTGTGTGTGTGTGTGTGTGTGTGTGTGTGTGTGTGTGTATGTGTGTGTGTGTACCTGTAGGGGCCTGCAGGGCAGAGCTGGGGATGGTGGCATTGTCCAGGGGCACAGAGCTGGTGTCGGGTTCAGGAGTGCTGCTGGTGGGGGAGGTGGGGATGGGGTTGGGGGGCACCCGCGGTTTCCTCTGGAAAAAGAGAGGAGGGAGGGAGAGATGGATGAATAGATTAGATGGACAGATGGAGAGACAGATGAATAGATATATGTAGAGGGAGAGAAAGACGAATAGATAGATGAAGAGAGGGGAGAGACAGATGGAGATGGAGAGAGAGAGAGATAGATGAATAGATATATGTAGAGAGGGAGATGAATGAATAGATAGATGGAGAGAGGGAGAGAAAGATGGAGAGATAGATGGACAGAGAGAGAGAAACAGACGAATAGATAAGATGGAGAGAGTGAGAGACAGACGAATAGATAGAGGCTGGGAGGGTGGCGCGTCTGACCTTGCTGCCGGGCTTGGGTCCTCTCTTCTTTGGGATCTTGACGGGCTGGTCGTCCTGGCCCTGCTGCGCCTGCTGGAGCCGCTGAGTCCAGTTAGCAGGCAGACGACCTCGGGGCCTCGTGGCGGGCCGTCCAGGACCTGCCATCGCCCCTTCTAACCATGCTGCACGCTTCGCCCAACCCAGCTGTGATATAGAGAGATATATACACAGACAGACGGGCACAATCTTAGGCTACAGTCACAATGTAACTTTACTTAAACTACAGATCACAACACATTGTATTTAACATTATACCACACTTTAGTTGAATTTCCTATTTTGAGGAGTTCTTTAGAACGGCATTTAAATTTTGATATTTGCACACCTGTAGAGTAGAACCTATTTCAACCCTCTCCTCCACGCTGTGTGTTTGCACTGTGTACCTTGCTGCCTGGTTTGGGGCCTCTCTTTTTGGGGATTTTGACCGGCTCCAGACTCTTCCCCGCCTGTGCCGCCTGCGGTCCCAGTGGCGCCCCCTTCTGGAGCCAGGTCTCGGGCAGCTTGGTTTTCTTTCGGCCCGGCTTGCGGCCCCTCTGCCCCGGGGGCCGGCCTAGCGTGGGGGCCACCGCTGTCCCCTCCACCGTTCCGTCTGTCAGAGCTCCCAGAGACTTAGGCAGTCCCACTATATATATATATATATATATATATATAGAGAGAGAGAGAGAGCGAGAGAGAGAGACTTTCATTTAAAAAAAAACTCTTCTTGTGGATCAAGGACACCTAAAAATGCTACCATGAACAACAGGTGAGTTATACCATCAAAGTGGCAACCTGAAACACCTCACCAAATACATCAAAGGTTCTCATGATGATGGAGAGGGGGACAGTGACAGATAGATATAGAGAGAGAGTGATAGAGATAGATAGATAGATAGATATATAGAGAAAGAGAGACAGACAGACAGATAGAGATAGATAGATTATACACTAGTCTACACTAGCTACACTAACCCAGTATGCCACCCAGCTGCTGGTGCAAACCTTGGTGAGTTCCCGCCTTGATTACCGCAACGCCCTCCTAGCGGGCCTGCCGGCTTGCGTGGTGACACCACTACAAATGATCCAGAACGCGGCGGCGCGTCTGGTGTTCAACCAACCGAAAAGGGCACACGTCACCCCGCTACTTATTGACCTCCATTGGCTGCCTGTAGCTGCTCGCATTAAGTTCAAGTCACTTATGCTGGCCTACAGAGTGCTTGATGGTTCTGCTCCCACCTACCTAAATGCTCTCGTAAGGGCAAATGTTACACCCAGGATACTGCGCTCTTCTAGTGAGCGTCGTTTGGCACTGCCGTCTGTGCAAGTACGGCAGTCCAGACTATTCTCATTTGTAGTTCCACGTTGGTGGCATGAACTACCTAGCACTACCAGAGCAGGGGCGTCCCTCTCTACCTTTAAGAGGCTTTTGAAGACCTAACTCTTCAGAGAGCACTTCCCGTCCTAACTGGCACTTCGACTAGTGCGTAACTTGCAATTACATTTCTGCACTTCTTTTTCTTTTTTATTTCATTTTGTTATATTTCTTACACCAGGTTCTATTGCTCGTAGCTTGACTATTCTCTCCCTTGTACGTCGCTTTGGACAAAAGCGTCTGCTAAATGACTAAATGTAAATATATATATATATATATATATATATATATATAGAGAGAGAGAGAGAGAGAGAGAGAGAGAGACAGACAGACAGACAGATACATAGAGAGATAAATTAGATTGAGAGAAGAGAGAGAGTAAAACATTAGAAAGGTTAGAGGGGTGAAGAGGGGGAATATGGAGATGCTGTGAACCAGAGCACTAGTTCGTGTTTAGAGTTTTTCACAAACCACATGAAAGCATGTTAAAGTCCCGACATGCCTTTCAGGTAATTACAGTTTGCATAATTAAAAAATGACTTGCAATCTGACTGCCAAGTATCTGACTATCTGCTGTCCGATCCTGTAGTCTACTTCAAAGTACTTCCTGCTCTTAAAAGCCTTAAGGGGATATCACACGTTAACCTCAAATTAACGCACAATCACAGACACAGTCTTCCTGATCACACTGTTGAACACCACACACACACAAACAGTCTTCCTGGTCACACTGTTGAACACCACACACACACACACACACACACACACACACACGGTACACAGATGGCCAGACAGTGGTCTGAGAATAGGCTTTTTTGTGCTCCAAGCCAATCTGACCCATTTTGCTTTCAGCTTCTGAACAAAGCGATGACTTGTGTTACACATTCCTAGAGGCTGGGCACTCCGTGGCCGGCTTCAGAAGACACAGCGAGCGCTGCATTGGTCAGACAAAAAGGAGAAAGAAGCAGATAAACCCAGCCTCTCTTACTACAGAAATCCACGAGCAAACAGCAATCTGATAAGCAAAACAAATCCAAACGCTACCTCAAACCACACTCAAAGTGAAAGCAACTCTACAGCTCGTACAGAGAGAGGAACTATAAAAGAAATCAAACCAGTAGAATAGAGTGGAGAGAGGCAGTAGGGCGAGAGAAGGGTATTACCTGTGCTTCAGGGGATGCTGGCAGGTAGGGTTGCTCTGGGGAGGAGATGCTGGTTTAAAGATTCGAGAATGAGGCACCACACACAGACTAACCCTCTGAGAATTAGGGTTCAGTGTGAAGACGTATGTCTGTGTGTGTGAGTACGAGTGAGCGCGAGTCACTTTTTTTTTAGACACTGCTTCCTTCCTGCCTGCAGTTTCTGAACCCTTCACTAGTGCCTCACAGTTGGAAAGACAGAAACCCAACCCAATGTATAGAGATTCTCTGATAAGCAGTGCCTCACAAATCACAATTCATATACACACACACACACACACAAACCGTCATGGTTACCTTTAAATGAGTGGCTTTGTGTACGTGTGTACTGTGTGTGTATGCATGCTCTGTAGTTCACAAGCCCCCTTTTTCTCAAGGGGCCCTCGAATGAGTTTGCATGTGAAGGCCCAGCAACCACAACATGACACACATACACACACAGTCGGAGAGACAGATAGGACACAGACACACACATACACACACAGCCGGAGAGACAGATAGGACACACACACACACACACACACACACACACACACACACACAGCCGGAAAGGCAGATAGGACACACACACACACACACACACACACACACACACACACAGAGGTAAACAGTGGCCCAAATGCATGAGTTTAGTTTGGCTCAGGCCTTTGTCCTGAATTCAACCAGGGTAGATTTATAAGAGAAGCACCATGACAGAAACACTAGTTCAGGCCTGCAGGGCTGATACACCCACACCACGCACAGACACACACACACACACACACACACACACAAGCTGGCACACACACACATCTATATTAAAATGTGTTCAGAGACAAATGGGCAAACATACACAACCCGAACAACAACAACAACAACCACCCCACACACACACACACACACACACACACACACACACACACACACACACACACACACACACACACACACACACACACACACACACACACACACACACACACACACACACACTTCCCAAACAGCTTACCACGTTCTGATGAGGCAATGCTTCACAAGCTGATTGGAATGGTGAAAAGTTTGACTTTTGAGTAACTTCTGTCTGTCCTTCCCTGTCTGCGTTCCCCCTGCCGTGTGCTTGACAGGAAGGGGAGAGACGGGGAGGGCAGAGCTCTCTTCCTGTGGCCCTGCTGTCCTGCCACTCATCCTCTCCTCATGTCCTTTCGTCTACCCTAACCCTCCCCGCTGGCTCTCAACTCCTCCTTTCCCTTTCCCTCTCCCTCACTCACTCTCTTCCTCCCTCCTACAATCACTCTCTTTCCCCTCCCTCACTCACTCTCTCTCTCTCTCTCTCTCTCCCTCCTACAATCACTCTCTTTCCCCTCCCTCACTCACTCTCTCTCTCCCTCCTACAATCACTCTCTTTCCCCTCCCACACTCTTTCACTCCCTGTCTCAATCTCTCTCTTCTTCGCCCGCCCTCGCTCTTTTTCTTTCTTACTCTCTCTGTCTCCCTCCATCTCTATTTATCTCCTTCCCTTTCCTCCTCCCTCTCCGTATGCCCCTCCTGACTTGCGCCTCTCTGCAGAAAGGATGGTGTAAACAGGAACATGTCATCACTACTTATTCCCTTATTTATTTTCTTTTCCTGTCCCCCTCACAAACACATTTACAACCCTCTTCAATTTTACTACGTGACACTTAGGTCTCTCCACACCCACACACACACACACACACACACTCTCTCTCTCTCTCTCTCTCTCTCTCTCTCTCAGGGGCCATCCAATGGGAGAGGCAGACACAGAGGGTCTGTGTGTGTGTGTGTGTGTGTGTGTGTGTGTGTGTGTGTGTGTGTGTGTGTGTGAGAGCATATGTGTTTGTGTGTGGGCCCGTATGAGGGCCATCATTGAGCACAGAGTGTAACTGGGCACAGCAGTGCCAGCTGATACGATGCCAGGTCCTCATGAAGCAAAACTGTTACAAAGGCCTGCCCTCATTCCCCTACCCTGGCACTCTCTTCCCCTGTTTCCATCACCCCCACCACACCCCACCCCACTCTCCCCTTCTATCACTTTCACCACTTATCTCTGCCTCTCTCTCTCCTTCAGCCTCTTTCCCTCTATTTCTGCCTTTCACCTTCTCTCTCCACTTCCTTCAACTCTCTTTCTCTCTCCCTCCCAGCCCATATCGAAGGGGCCTTTTTCGGTCTCATCCCCACCCCCCACATACATTCCTGCTCAAAAGCGTTCATACTTTTTCCAAACTTCATTTGCACCCTCAGTGCTCCTGTTTTTCCTGCTTTCTCTCTCCCTCTCCAAACCACAGGACACCCTAAAAGTGACATAATCTCCCTGTTCTGCTGGTTGCCAAAGAAACCATTTAGTCCTGCAGTGCCCTCCATCATCTTTTCAGTTTGTTCTGATTGATCGACCAAAATGTGGAAGTGTCATCACCCTCTGGCATCCCTATAATAACACAAACCTAGAGGACTTTAAGAGGGGGGATAAATAGCCATCCAGTCATGGGTCTCTTGCTTTTCATAAAAACGTCTTCCATCTAGGCCAGGTTTAGCATCGTTTAGCACTTCCGAATGTTCATTTAAATGCATTCATTAATCTAATTGTGGACACCAAGCAACGCCAAGCCCCTGTGACCACTTCTTATCAGAATCAGAGAGGAGGCAGAGTCAAGCTACACTACATACAGAACACGCACTGGATTCATCACTTGTAATATCCTGACCAACCAGCAGGGGTCACTATTTACATGCCAAGATGAGAACAGGACAGGTCTCCATGATGATGAATGAGCAAACTCTTGTGCTCTGTGACCTGAGCACCTACCTCTATTTCACTGTGAAGTACATCTTTGCCTTTTTGATTTACCGTTTATGACAGGCCCATTTGCTCCTGGAACTCTTTCAATATGAATGAGCCAAATGGCACAGACAGAAACAGAGAAGACACAGACAAAGACAAAAAAAAAACACATCAATTGTTCCTCACATGACCCACAGGGGGAACAGACCTTTGGTGCCGGGCGGCTGCAGGTTGTCGCTGGTCATGGCGCACCAGCCCACGGGGAAGATGTCACGCGAGTCGTAGCGGCAGTAGTAGTCGAAGGCGCCGCGCCAGCCATCGAAGGTGACCAGCACCTCCACCCCGCGCAGCGCCCCGACGGTGGCAGGGCAGATGAAGTGCGGGTTCTTGCGGTCCACCGCTTCCAGCTTCATGCCCACCTGGAAGGAGTTCTGCTCCGGGGCGGGCGGCTCCTGCTGGGGACCAACCAAGTATTCTGTCGGTGTTATTTTCCTTGAGCGCACCGCGTCCTGTCTCATATGTGGAGTCCGCCTCACTGCTGTGTAATAATATGAACCTAGGAGACTCCTACACTGACTGTACTCACATACTAATGACAACCATGAATTCTTCTGATGGGTGATAGACATTTTTAGACTTTGTTCAAATTTCACAGACACAGGTTTTGGATTTCTGTCTCAGACTCAAGTGCTTTGCTATACTTGTAGGGTCGTGCGGGTGCCGTACTTGTGGGGTCGTGTGGGAGCCGTACTTGTGGGGTCGTGTGTGAGCATGGTTTGGGTGTGTGGGAGCATGGTTTGGGTGTGTGGGAGCATGGTTTGGGTGTGTGGGAGCATGGTTTGCGTGTGTGGAACAGGTACCTTGTGAAAGATGCGTGCCGGGGCCATCTCCGCTCCGTTGAGGGTTTTCAGCAGGAACATGGGCCACGACGAGGCGTTCAGGCGAAAACCTAAACACGGGTCATTAAAAACAAACAGACGTTTGGTGTGTGTATCCTGCCAGCACTCAGGCACAATGCCTAAGCACACAGGGGGGTGAAGAGGGGTACAATCGTAAGCAGGGGGGTAGAATAGGGGTACAATCGAAAGCAGGCACCGAACAGTCATCTGCATGTTTCATACAGAAACAGGAAGGCAGGGGGGCACTGTGGCGCAAACAGTAGCCCCGACCATTTTCGGGCTTGACGCCCATGGAGGACACAGGTTCGAATCCGGCCCGATGTCATTTCTCCTGTCCACTCCCCACCTCTTCTCCCTCTCATTTCCTGTCCCACTCTTCACTAATCTATCAATTAAAGGCATAAAAGCCCCAAAACAAATCTTTAAAAAAAAAGAAACAGGAAGGCATGTCTGCATGATCGTGAGTGACACCCAGAGGACATCTGCACATTCCTGAAAGCCTGAGTCTACTTCTCAGGACTGTGAGTGACATGATGAGGGAGGCCATGACCTCTCTCTTGACCTCTCTCCTGACCTCACACCCGTGAGCAAGTGCATGTGTGTGATCATTTGGGCTGGGTGACTGATTTAGAACCGAGACACTTGAGAATGAGCTCATGACAAGTACAAGTTTACGGAATAAGTGAAGTGATGGACAACATTATAGAATGCTGAAAGACAACATTATTGAATGCTGTGTTCACAAATGGATAACTAAGGCCAAGTAAGACATGCATGCTGTGTTCTCCAAAATCGTTATACACCCAAATTGCAAAACATATCATAATGGCGACCTTGAGAAGATGAAATTAGTGAGAATGAATGTGACTGAAAAAAGTTGCACAAAATAGTACAATATTGATAAATATGAGCATGTGACATGCAATTCAATTCAATTCAATTCAATCAATTTAAATTGTCTCTTGGTGTTTTATGGAGCCCAGAGCCTGAACCCCCTAGAGCAAGCATTAAGGTAAATAAGGCAAAGAAAAAAGTTCATGCTCTCCGCATGCTCCGTCCTCCAAACATGAGCTCACCTGAAGTGTACGTGTGGGATGAGGCTGTATGTGTGCTACGTGTTGAACTTGTACTAAGAGGGGGCCTAGCCCCACAGACCTTTGGATTTGTTTCATGCAACTTTCTCCAGTGCCATGACTAAAGCTGCAGTCTCACACCTGTGTTGCCTGAAAGTTTTGTTTACCACATACGCCATATGATGGCCACCTATGGTAAATGTACTACTTCTAGTAATAACATAATGTCACCACTGGAGGGCACACTTCTGGAAATGATATTAAGATCGTGAACTAACCCAGCGGGGGCTGCAGCATGCCTCCGTTCTTCTCACAGCTGCCGATGGGCTGGATCTCGGACGAGTCCACCAGGCGCCAGAAGTCGTTCTTGTTATCGCTGCCGTCGAGCCGGAGGCGGAGGCGTGCGCCCGTCAGCCCCACCACCGTGGCGATGCAGGTGGACGTGGTGTTGCGCGGGTCCTGCGCCTCCAGCTTCATGCCCGCTTTGAACTCGTTCACTGGAGGGGTGGTGCTCTGCAGGGAGAGGTGCGGGGAGGACGGGGAGAAGAATCCGGAAAATCAGCGTCACAAGGAAGAAGCTACACACACATGCACAGACAGACACACAGACACGAGATACCCTCTTAGAAGAAAAAAAGTTCTTAAATCTAATACCATACGTGTATTTGCTCAATCTAAAACAATCAGTCCTTGTTCTTCAGAATGAAACTATGAAATTCGTGACCAAAAATATACCCTTCTGGAACTCTTTACAAAATCAAGATCAATGATTGAATTTCCAAGGAGGAGTTACCCAGAGCAAGTCCCTGCACTGCTGCTGTCAGTGTGAGTATAGCCAGTTGCCCCTGCCCTGCCCTACCTGGCTCTGACTGTTGTGAACAGTATTGGTTTGAAACCATTAGTTGCTTCCAATGACTCATTTTGAGATGATTGTAGTTGCATTCACGAGCAAACACTGAGCAGGCTTCCTTGGAGTCTTGGCTCCACCATCCAAAAACGGTCTCAGCCTCTCCAATAAACCTGGCAGACATCTTTAATGGGATACAGGCCATCATTTTCCTTGTGATTCTAGAAGATCTGTAGGCTTTTGCTTCAAACACACACACACACACACACACACACACACACACACACACACACACACACACACACACACACACACACACACACACACACACACACACACACACACACACACACACACACACACACACACAGCTTTGCTGCAGCTCAGGAGAGTGTTTGATAAGCAGAATAAAAAGTAATAAATTAGACATCTGATCCTGACAGCGGATCAGGATATTGCAAGAGAGAGATTGGAGTCACATGACAGAAGGCCATGCCTGCTTTCTGGGCTCAATTGAAAGAGCTAAGTAACATGAAAGAGGAGACAGGGGGATTTTTCAAAAACCGTCTTAACCGTTGGGAGGATGACTTCCTATTTCCCTTGTGCAAATCGTTTTACCGGCACTGCCAGCGCATCAACGCAGAGGGCGTGCTGTGCGGAAAAACTCAAAACTTTCTCAGGTTTCATTTCACCAGATCATCAGGCCTAGAGGGAACCAGTCGCAGTTGGGAGGATGACAGAAAACATCCCCCAACACAGACGAGATGAATCAGTTATTTCCGAGTTTGGTCTGGAGCCCCACGCAGAGCCTGTGGTCTTGGGTGTGAGTTATTCACACTCACCTGTCTAAAGCAAGGGGCCGGAGCAGCCGTTGTTCCTGTTTCCTTCAGGTATTTGTCCCAGCTGAAGTGCCCTGCAGGTAGGACATCCGGGGAAGAGACAATTAGCTTCAACTTACAAATGAAAACGGCAGGGTCTGTGATCAGTAGCCAACTAGATGGCTCAAAAACTGCTCATTAGACAACTCTTATGATGTCTAATTATTTTGTATTTCATACTCAAAATCAAACACACAGAGGCTACCAGGCTAACAGAGAGGGTTTTCTGATGACTGAGTCTTAAGGATAGGTCTGAGGGATAAACTTTGTGGGAAGGTTTTGGAGTTTTAAAAACAGTTTAGGAGGCTTTATCTGTTTATTTACAATGGGAATGTGGTGGAAATAAGGTGAGGGGATGTTTTGTGATGATAGCCTGTCATGGCGGTTGGTACCTTGGTACTGAGATGGCACTCGCGACGGTCGACCACTGCGTGCATGTTTAATTCGTCTTCCATCCTTCCACTCTATAGCTGCGCGGAGAAGAAAGTGAGAAATTACCCCTTACCATGCAATACAAAAACTGTCTGTCGTTTGCTAATTACTGTATTTAAATACTGTAATTGTCCGTTATTTGACGAAGAGATATTTACAGCTGTATCATTAACAGTTGTTCGACTTCAGCAAACGTGACCTTCTTACCTTTCTGTGGTATTGGCTTCTTCATGGTCCAGCTATATCAACCAAACCCTGAACAGAGGTGAACCCTGATGGGGGAAAGTAATAGAGAAAAATAGGAGGGAATTTTCTTTTCACTTTCAATCCCACTGCATAGTCACAGGCTTAAGAGCCAAACTGCATGGTCAGCCCCGGCCCCTCCTGTCATCTGTGAACAGAAGGTCAGTCAAACAAGAGTGCTAGACGGCAGAAAATAACTAAATCCGACGCAAGACACGTCGTCACATCTAATACATATCGGAAAACGTAAAGTTAAGGGGCACAGTTAAAAAAGGACGAACTAAACCTAAAAAAAAACATGGCTGTCTGCACAACAAAAATAAAGATGGTCATCAATTTCACCTCACGCTCGTGTAGTGGTAACAAGTGAGTGACGTTAGAAACCAGAAATGGATTCCTGTACTGTAAAGCTTTATATCAGACACGGGAGAAAGAGGTGTGTCTGTTCCCAAAGGAATTCTGGTCAGTCAATTCTTCTGTCTGTTCAGACGTGTCGGTCAACAGGTCAGACAGTTAGAGAGTGTCGCAGATAGTGGCCCCGAGAGAGACACACATTTGTTTAAGTCTCGAGAAAGGTAAACATTGAACTGCTACCGAATCTAGGGGGACAGCAGGCTAGTCTGTGATTATTTACAATGAGCCGTGAGATGCAAAAGAACGAACCAATTTCGTATTTTCTGTTCATAGGATTCGGTTTAAAGAATCGTTTTGTAACGTTAATTAATTAATTAAATAAATAAATAAAATGCGCACATGGCTCGACGAATGACACAAAACAAACAAGGATATAAATACAGCTACAATTTTAAACGACCCTATTTTAAAATGTACGTCGTTTGTAAGCAGTATTAGAATAGAAGATAAACAACATCGTTCATTCAAAACGGTCACCTACCTTAATCTCGCATAACTGTCTTGAAATGTGCCGCCTTCAGTTGTGATTTCTTTCAACAGAATTGCGCCTTTTTTTGCGCCAAGGGATTGCGTCCAAACATAGGCGACCAGTTCCCTCCCTCTTCCTTCTTCCCAAAGAAAATTGACAGGAGCAACGTTATATTCCTGGGACAGTTATCCCAGCTAACTTATTAGCTAGCGATAGATCAAGGAACAGCAACATCTGCTTTCTTATAGCTTGTAACGGTAGTAAAAGTTACATTCGTATCCAAGGTGGGTCATGTAACGTTAATTAAAAACATACAAAATGTTGTTGTGAATTGAGGTTACCCAAAACGAAAACGTGAGCTGTACCGTTTCAAAACACAAAGCCCGAAACACTGGATTAACATTAACGTTACCCTCGGGAACTGACCGCGCACCAGGCATGGTTGAGCCTCACGTCGTGTTCATCAGTTTATGCTCAAGAAATAAACCGCGTGGGCACCGAAGAACAATAAATACAACGGATGCATTCAAACAGAAAATGAAGACGCCGTGCATGCTTCACCGTAGCCTTTCAGACACGCTATGATAAGCTAAGCTACATGATAGCGTCAGACCAGCTAACATTATTTTCTTAGCCATGCCAACCATAATCTTGCGAACTAATAGCTATGTGTCTGAGTGCTTTAAACATGAACCGGGAAAACGCCTAGAACTCAGACCGTTAGAACACGTACAACGAAGAGACTTGGAGTGAAACTGCTATCGCTCACATGCTTCAGAAGTGGGTTTACCTTATTGAGGAGGGTTTGTGTATTTTCTGATGTGGGTTAGTAGTGCCTATCCGCCATGTTTCGAATGTGCTTGTGTGTGTGTGGAGGCGAGTGGGGTTGCCAGTCGAATCAGTACTTGGGGCCAGACGGATGGGTCTGGCGGTGAGACTGAAAGATGGGGAAAGTATGCCTCCTGTCGTCCAAAAGGGGAAGAGAGAGAGAAATATATACTTGAATGAAAACCATTATGAATGTGGTGCACATTAAATACGCAGTCCGCGTGAAAGGTTGTTGATATTTGAGCTCAACAGCTAATGAAATTACACCCCTCCATTGGCTGGGATATTTATGATTCGGTCCGTGCCACTATGTTTCTTTCCCATTTACAAAGCCAGCTAGGACTGTGTACGAACACCTGAGTTTTTTTTTTTTATAACGGACAGCTAGACAACCAACCGGATTAGCTGAATTTGACAAAAAAAAGTGGATGGAATCTGATTGGCAGACTGCACTTAATTAATGCAATTTATATAGCTCCAATAACAATTTAAATTGTCTCTAGGCACTTTACAGAGCCCACTGCCTTAACCCCTAGAGCAAGCACCAAACACTGGAACGAGGAAAAACTGCCTTTTCACAAAAATAAACCTTGAGCAGAACCTCAGCTCAAAGGGGGGCGGGGGGCATCTGTTTGGGGCCAGCAAAGTAGAGAGACAGAAATAGAAGGAGAAGGGATTGGAGGAGAGAAGGAGCAGAGAGAATCAGGAGCAGGCAGATGCATACGTGATTCGTTCATGTATCAAAGTATAAAACATATCAGTACATATATGTATATGTATATGTACATGATACATGATTCCATGAAACAAAAAAGAAGGTGTATACTTGATATACAGAATTAATAGTGGATACAAATGAAGAGAGCCTTAGTGGATAAACAGTGTCCACATAAGGTTACTATTATAAAGATAAGCAGAGTAATGAAGCAGAAAACTATGTCAATGATGGTATTTGTTTATATTAGGGGTAAATAGGTTGGCATACAGTATGTATTATAAGCAAAGTAGAATTTGAGCATAATAGTTTGGTGGGAATGGGCGGCTGTAAGCAGAGGGTTTCTGCAGGTAGATCAGGGGGAAAGACTGCAGCAGCATCCCACAGTGGAGGCAGTCTAGAATAGGAGGGGAAGAAATCTAATACTTCTTGTCCAATAAGTCACAACTGATAACAGTGCAGGGTGGAATGGTTCAGACACAGCACATAGGAATTGAGACCTATGGCTTGGAAACAGCACCTGGCCTCTCATTTGGCACCTGGCCTCTCTGACAGCACTCTTTACTGGACATGCTCCTCTGTTTCACAGTTATGCTATGAAGTGGAGGATTGTCATTGTCCATGATAGACAGCAGCTTGCTCAGTTAGGGTTTTTCCTTTCCACCTCCAATACCAGGTAGTCTGCCTTCATGCCAACAACAGAGCCAGTTCAGCTTGTTCAGCTAGTAAGGAGCTGGCTCCCCCAGCATAGAAAAAAAATACTGGCAGAAAATATTTAAAAGTTTCCAATCATTCTGAAGGACTTAGAGCCTCCTCTGTCCCTTCCTGTACAAAAGATCGGTGTCCGTTGTAAGTCCAGTTTGTCACCTAGTTGTAGCACTAACACTTCATTACATACAGTATAACTGCTGGAGACAGGGAGGAGGAGGTAGGGATGCCTGTGATAGGACAGCAATGTTTCTAAACAGCTTCCAGTTAAGTCACTAAGCATTTTGAAAGACCTCATACTGGGCTTGCTACTCAGTATAGTCACCTCCACATAGAGTTATGCTCTTATGGCCTCCCCAAGGAAACATAACCAGGGACAGACTCTGCTCAGCATATAGTGGACGTGTTCATCCCACAGGAGGTTGGATGACAAATGTAACTCTCCTTGCTGCTATTACACCTGAATTACTACAGGGATTAATAAAGGTGTATCTTATCTCATCTTATAAGCACTACGAAGCTTAAAGGAAGACCATCTTTGGATTGAGTGGCTGGCTACTATGAGTATGAGGGATATGGGAGGTCATCTCTCATTGCACTGATTGCCATATCCATGTTTTTGTCCCATTCACCTACACAGAAAAGTAGCTTCCCCTGGTACTACATCACGTCCAGGGCCTTCTGGGAAAGACCAAGAAGAGTTCCAGAAATGTACCAGACCAGGAAGTAATTTGGTGGTGGGGATGTCGTCTGCATATTTTACTGATGGTGGCAAATAGGAATCCAAATTGTTCATGCAGATGACAAATAAAGGAGGGGACATCCCCCCCCCCCTTTCTTTATTTCCCGATGAGAAATATAAACACCAAATAAACATGAACAAAGAGACATAGAACCTGATAACAGAATCAAATTAAGTGTTTTTGGAAATAGAATCTTTAATGCTGCTCCTTACCAGAGCTCACAGACAGGGGTCAGATTCTAGACCTGCTGCTGTTTCTGGATCATGCTGTGGCTTCTTCTTAAGAAAGCACACAATCACACACACACAACACACAGACACAAACACACACAAGCATACGCAGGGTCAGGTTCTACACCTGCTGCTGTCTTTGGACCACGCTATGGCTTCTTCTTAAGATATCTTTACAGAGTCCATGGCTCAAAGCACTAACACACACACACGCGCACAAACACAAAAACCCACACAGACATATAAGAGAAGCAGAAACATGACAGAAACACTAGTTTAGGCCTGCAGGGCTGGTGAGTGGTCACTGTATGGTGTGCTGTCTAGTCTGACACGACTCTACAAGCTCTTTTTCTTCTGGCTGTCACACATAGTCCCTGTCCTGGGCAATCATCACCTGCAGCGGAATGCCCTGATGGTACTCACTCATGGTGCAGTGTATCAAGTCCTAGCAGAAAACAAAGGGATGTGTCCTAAAGGACAGAGCTGAACAAAAGGGCTTATTGGACAAAATGTGGAGTCTGTGGTGGCGTTCTAGCCAGCTATTCACTTCCAACTGTGCTGCCGCTGTGTTTACAAGATGTTAACATGCATTTAAGGTGGTTGGGTTGCTAGTTTTCAACCAAAACTCTTTTAATAAAACTGGTTTTGAGATGAGAATCGGGATTGACGTATTTTCGTCATTGCCCAGAAGATGGCGCTAGAGTTCTGTTTGAACAGATTTTCATAATAACAGATCGCTTTGAACATTTACCTGGTGAAACTGCATCTTAAATATGCATATATGTATAGTACTGTGCAAAGGTTTTAGGCACTTTAGTTGTTTAACAAAATATTTGTTTCTAACCGTTATTTCCTATCCGTATTAGAATTTGTGTAGCAGTAGGAAATATCATATTTTGTATTCTCAAACACTCAAACACCCTTTTTTTAAATAGTGAAGTGTTTCAGTGAGACATTTATATGCTGTTGAAGAAAAAAAGTAACAAAGTAACAGACCACATTGCAGAGTGAAAAACTAAAGGTCATCAGCTCAGAACTGGCAGAAACCAGTGTAACTTGGGATTACACAAAGAGACAAAACATTTTCTTTCCGTGTTTAGAAATGCAAATTGAATCTGAGACTGACTTTTAAGACTTTTGAAGTGAGATTTGATTAGAAATCCACCGAAAAACTGTGGCAAGTTCTCCAAAATACTTCAAACAACAACAGTACATTAAAAAACTGTACAAGTGTACCTATAGGCAAATTGCTTTAATTTTGGTTTACTCCACCTTGTACCTTGTTATTGATAAATAAAAACTATTCGTGTCATTATTTTAAAGCATCCTTACATTACAGCATTTTCATAAGTGCCTAAAGCCTTTGCACAGTATGGTTTATATATGTTTAAGACTAATGTTTTTTTTTTCTCAACAGGAACATTTTAGTTTTTGCACCTCAAAGCTCCAACAACATCTTTATATGTAGTTTATGCTGTGTTTTAGACTTACAATATTTCATCATGTGTTGTGTATGTTTATATTATGGGGGCTAATTCGGTAAAACAACTGAAACATACAGTTTGCACAGAATACAGTGAAGCTGGTGAAACAATGTATTGTATCATGCCTAGTGGGGAAATGTGTTTTTCGACAACAATAACGACATGTTCCTTCAGTGACCGTCTGTGAAGATGAAAATGTCCATCCATTTCATCTTTTCTGAAATACATGAAATGAAATAGCAAACAAACGGGACTTGGGTGTTTTCTTTAAAAAGTTTAGCTCACAATGTTGACCAATCCACTATTTATTTCAAATGCAATTACATTTTACTCCCAACTAGGCCGAGCCGGCAACACCTGGAAAGCGCCACAGTCTGATCCGCGCTAACCACGCATATGACAATACTCTTCACTAGTGCTGTCAAACGATTAATCGCATTTATGTCATAGTTAACTCAAAATTAATCGCGATTAATCGCAAATTTGTATCTATTTTAAATGTCCCTTCGTTTATTTATTTTTTTCTATCATTTTATTTTTATTTTAATGCCCTTATCAACATGGAAAAGTGGATTGGCTTGCTTTAAGCAAATGTTTTATTTTATTGAAAACCAACATTGCCAAACAGGGCGGTACAAAATAAAATTATGAAGTGCACATTTCAGGTAAACAAGGACTCAGCCTATAGTGCAGTTAAACCATGGCTTAATATTTTCTTTTTTTCAAGTTT